>NW_027069587.1:571941-611456 GCF_002906115.3 Quercus suber | reverse complement strand
GTTTTTTTTTTTTTTTCCCCAGTCGAGATAATATTTATATGTTCATTAATGATGTTGTAACATAGTTGTACTTCTCTTTCTTCAATAAAACTATTATTCTATATTCATAGTAATATGGAATATGTGTTGCCCCATTTCTTTGATTTAAATTTCATCTCCTTTTTTTTTCTCACTACCTACCAATCTCTTCTTCTCTTTCATAAGATGTATGTAGATCATATAGAATATCTCTTATCATACCTGTTATTGTTGAGGAATATTGTTTCCAAAATACCAAGTAATTACTCATTTAAAAGATTTTTTTTATTAATTACTATGTTTGAAAGTTTGGACTCTAGCTAGAGTGATAGGAAAGTAGAGAAAATGAAAGGAGATGAGAGACGAATGGTTATCATTTCCCTTATTTGCATGTTTTAGAAATTAATTATTAGAGGGTACGAGAATAAATATCTATCTCCACTATTTAAAAGTTAAAATGAGACAACCATTCCTCTTTTTTATGTTTTGCCTTTGTGTTAAAATCTCATTCCTTCTTTTTTGTGTGTGTGTGTGCGTTTGTTTCTCAAAAATAAAATAAAATAAGAAAGAAAGAAAATGATAAGAGAGGTATATATAACTCTTTTATGTTCAATTATTAGTGTAAAATAGACAATTTAATATATATATATATATATATATATATATATTTAATATAAGTGAAACCTCTACTCTTTCCCAATTTTTGAGATTAAAAATAAAGGGTTTGGCTCCAAATCTCTTCCCCATTTATTTAAGGAATATATATATATATATACATACATACATACATACATACATATATATATATATATATATGTATGTTTAATTTAACATCCCTACATCCCATCCCCTCCCCTCCCCTCTATTCCAACACAACAAATTTTCCAAAAATGAATAGGACAATATATATATATATATTTTCTAAACTAGTTTGGATAAAAACTTTTCAAACTTCTTATAAATGTTTTTATTAGGTATGACTTTTAAAAACCTAGCCGTTTGATTGCATATACTTTTTTTTTTTTAAACATGCATGTCAAATTTTGTTTAAATTAAATGTTATTTACTATTTAATCAATAATTTATTTTTGAAATTTAAACATTTGATTGATGACATAACTATTAATTTTTTTATTTTTGAAGTTGTTGAAATTTTACTAGTATGAAAGATATAATAAAAACATGCAATCTACTAATTAAAATTTTAAAATTCACATTTACCAAAAATATATAGGAAACCGTGGTTTCTCTCCAAATAAATCTTTTCCAAAAGAATAAATAGTAAGTATTGAAATGAGAAGGTAAGAACCTACGAACTTCACTGGAAAGAAATGCTTGTATTTCTTGAGATTCCTCCCCTAAAGTACCATCACACTCATTTGTAGTCAGGCTCTTTTTGCTTATTATATGTGCCCTGAATCCTGATCTCTTTCGCTTGCACTCTTATTTATATATAGTAGGTATGGTCTGTTCAGACTGTTTGAATTTCAACCGCTAAGGACAAAATTTAGGTACAATATTTTATATGTTATTTCTTATGCTTTTCTTTTAAGATTCTATCATGTGACTGTTTAATTAAAAAATACATTTCCATTCCATAAGAAAAAATCCATATGCAAAAATTTTAAGAAAAAAACTTAAAAAATAGCACTTAAGTATTGTACCCAAATCATGCCTTAACGTTAATCCTTTTTTTTTTCTCTGATAACCACGCAATAATTTTAGTCACATCGAGCAACAGTGCACGATAGGGGACCAATGTTGCCATATACTTATTGTAATATATCCTTTTCGGATTTTTTTTTTTAAGTCGCTAATCTGATTCATTTATATTATATTATATTCAACAGTCGGTACCTTTTTAAAAAAATTTAGAGATATTTGTCGGTTTTTAATCATTGCTTTTTATCCTTTAACAAATTTATCCATTATTTTTTTTTATATAAATAGGGATTGAATTTTGAGTTTCTTATTCAACCACGAATGATTTTACAAATTGAGCTAACTAGAATGTATTAAATAAATGATACGTATTTGATTGCCTAATCTGCAATCATTTTGATTTTCAAAATTCTTACTTGCCATTGTAGGATTGCGATTCTCTAATTAAAGTTTTAAGTTTTAGGAAAAATACAACGAAAAATACATGGTTAGATATTATTACGTTATTAACACTTAATGGATTTAATTCTTTTTATTTATTGAAATATTGATGATATAATGAAGTGTGCCTTTAAATAGGGATTGAATTATGAGTTTCTTATTCAACAATGAAAATTTTTACAAATCTATATATATGATAATAAGTGAAGCAGAAAGAGTGTGAAATTGAATTCCAAATTAGAACTCTAATTGTGTGCCACGTGTATTTCTAATTAGAGTTCTAATTTTGTGCCATGTGTACAGAATCTGAAATTGAAGTTGAATTTTGCATCATGTAGCTAAATGTATATGGGCTCATTCTCATTAAAACCACTTTTATGTATCGGGTCAAGTGAGTTACTGTGCTAATTAAATTTTTTATTGATTTTGCAGTCAAACGTGAAAACCAAAGAGATTAATATCGGTGATAAGAACTTGGTTTGGGTACATTGCATAATTTCCAAAAAGATAGCAAAGCCAGAGTTTGCATCTTTGTTATAAATTGCTTACAAAGTTTGCATCTTTACATTTGCATTGAGTTTCAGATTAAAGTGCTTTCTTCTTGGTTCTGACACTGAGTTTTGTTTACTATTCACTTACAAAGTTTGCATCTTTACATTTGTTATAAATTGCTAATATGTGATTAGATGCACATTATGCCTAAAATTACTATCCTTATATTTGGCTTTTTGTTCAGGTTTGACACCTATAACAATGAAGAAAGCATTGCTGTGGACGATGGATGATACTTTTTGCAAGCTGCAAAGGAAGTTAGTGATCAATGGAATCTCACGCGAATTGGAGAGGACCCGGCTGTAGATGTCTGGATAGCAGATGTGAGTCATTATGTTTTTAAAATTTTCAGTGAAGGTAAAGGTTATGAACAATGTAAATTTTCTGGAGAGAGATTCATTATTCTATATTTACACAAGTTTGGTAGCCTTCTTGGAGTGGATCACTCCACCTGTCTTTCTACTGGAATTCTTTATTCAGATTGTTACAATTTAATTCGAAATTTTATTTCAATTTTCCTATTGTTGTTACTATCATATATTATCATTCCAATTGTTCAATTAGAATCTGAAATTGGAGTCCAATTTTACTACACATGTGTACAATCTAATTATTTTTAATTTTGCTGTCATGTGTAGAAGCCAATGAGATGAAATTAATAACACATTAAATACTCATGCTTTGGGAATCAGTAGTACCAATCTAAATCCATTGGACCTACTTCGTGATAATACAACTATGAAGGATGTATAAAAACACGAACAAACCCATCTCTCTATAAAAAGAGATTGGAGAGAATTTCTTTTATCAGCCATGGAACTTTAGAGGTTTTTTCTTCACACAAATGCCCATCGTGTTACAAAATGATCCATCGTAAAACTACAAAATGAGTACAACTCTGAGAGTTTTTTTTTTTTTTTTTTTTTTTTTTTTTTTTTTTTTTTAATTTTAAATTTTTTAAGCTACGAAAAATTCAATCACCAATAGAGATTGAAGATTCAAAAGCGTGAATGGATCTTTTGGATAAACATTGCCACCAAGGTTCATCTTTCTGTGTAAAATATATATACTGTTAAGTTTTGTTAATAAAATTTTCTGGTTAATAATATGAATTTAGACTTAACTGAGCCTTTTAAACATGAATAAACTCATGATTAATAATACATCTATTCCCGTGCGGTAGCACAGGGCTACATACTAGTTGAGCTAATTAGAATCAATTAAATAAATGGTACGTATTTGATTGCCTAATTTGCAATCATTTTGATTTCAAAATTCTTACTTGCCATTGTAGGATTGCGATTCTCTAATTAGATTTTTAAGTTTTAAGAAAAATCCAACGGAAAATACATGGTTAGATATTATTACGTCATTAACGCTTAATAGATTTAATTCTTTTTATTGAAAATTTTATTTTTTTTGAGAATCTTTTTATTGAAATATTGATGATATAATGTAGTGTGCCTTTGGGATTAGACTATATAAAGCTAATTTTTAGTCTTTTGTTTCTTGGCTACAGCAAAAAGTTAGATAATCAGTTTTGAAAGGGACATAAAATTTAATTCATTTTTAAAATAATGATAAGGTTTTACAATATATATATATATATATATATATTGACATTAATTAAAGAATTAAAAATATTAATCATGCATAGTTCTCATTTATTTCTCTGGAATGAAACAATAGTAAAACGTATCATGTGGTTATAGGCCTAGCCAACATGATTATTGGTCAACAATCTAATGTGCTTGGGATTAACTTATAAGTTAGTTTTTTGCTTTTTATTTTTTTTATGTATAGCTTTCTAAAACCTTAATATTTCTTATTTTTACTCACTTTTTCAAAGTAAAAGTATACTTTAGAATATTTTTAGTAAAAAGTGTTCAGCAAAAAAACTAATAAGTTGTTCTTCTAAACACATCATTTTGTACCCTTTACAATTCGGACCTCAGTTCCCCAATGATGCTGTAATTCTAAGATTCAAGGTTAGTTTAGGACCTAATCAGATTACAAATTGATGATGATTCTACTAATGTTGTAATAGATGAGGTACAAGATACCCTGCTTCTTGCTGTAGATAGTCCACTTGATGATTTAGGGGTNCAAAAACAGATTTGAAAGTAAAATGTTTGAGGTCAGACAATGGAAGAGAGTACATAGATGGAGGGTTCAATGAATATTGTGCTGCACATGGAATTAGTATAAAGAAGACCATTCCTAGGACACCACAGCAGAATGGTTTGAGCACATGAACAGAACTTTCAATGAACATGCTAGGAGTATGAGGTTGCATGCTAGATTACCAAAAAATTTTTGGGCTGATGCTGTTAGTACTACAACTTACCTGATAAACCAAGGACTATTAGTTCCTATGGAGTTCAGAATTCCTAAAAAAGTTTTGAGTGGTAAAGAGATAATGTTTTCCCATTTAAAAGTTTTTTGTTGTATTTCTTATGTTTATATTGGTTCTGATGCTCCTTATAAACTTGATGCAAAGTCTAAAATATGTATTTTTATTGGCTTTGGTGATGAGAAATTTGGCTATCTGTTTTGGGATGAACAAAACAGAAAAATCATTAGAAGTAGAAATGTGATATTTAATGAACAGGTTATGTACAAGTACAGATCAACTGTATTGCCGGATGTTACAAAGATAGATCAAAAGAAATTTGAGTTTGTCAACTTAGATGAATTGACTAAAAATACTGTCCAGAAGGGGGTGAAGAAGATAAGAAGAATGTAAAGTCACAGGTAGATTAGAGTACACCTATAGTGAAGTTCGTAGATCTTCCAAGATCATTAGACCTCCATAACGTTATTCACCCGCTTTAAATTATCTCTTGTTGACTGATGGTGGTGAGCCAAAGTGTTATGATGAAGCCTTGCAAGATGAAAATTCAAGCAAGTAGGAGTTAGCCATGAAGGATGAGATGGATTTTTTGTTGGGGAATTAAACATGGGAACTGATTGAATTGCCAAAATGAAAGAAGACTTTGCACAATAGGTAGATATACAAAATAAAGAATGAGCATGATGGTAGCAAATGCTACAAGGTCAAATTAGTTGTCAAAAGGTTTTAGCAGAAGAAGGGCATTGACTACTTAGAAATCATTTCTCCAGTTGTGAAGATGTCAACAATTAGACTAGTACTGGAAATGGTGGCTATAGAGAATCTACATCTTGAGCAATTAGAGGTGAAGACAACATTCCTTCATGGTGATTTAGAAGAAGACATTTACACGAGTCAGCCAAAAGGATTTATTGTTCAAGGACAAGAGAGTCTGGTCTGCAAATTAAAAAGAGCTTGTATGGCCTAAAGTAAGCTCTAAGATAGTAGTACGAGAAATTTGATAGTTTTATGAATAGAACTAAGTTCAAGAGATATGAAACTGATCACTGTTGCTATGTTAAATTCTTTGACAATTCTTATATCATTTTACTGTTGTATGTAGATGATATGCTCATTTCAGGGTCTAGCATTAAGGAGATTAATAATCTGAAGAAGCAATTGTAAAACAGTTTGCAATGAAGGATTTGGGAGCTACAAAACAAATCCTTGGTATGAGAATCATTAAAGACAAGGCTAATGGTACATTGAAGCTTTCATAGGTAGAATATGTGAAGAAGATTCTTAGTAGGTTCACATGAATGAAGCTAAACTAGTGAGTACACCCTTGGGTAGCCATTTCAAACTAAGTGAAGAACAGTCACCGAAGACAAAAGAAGAAGGGGACCATACGAGCAATGTACCATATGCCTCAACTATTGGCAGCTTGACATATACTATGGTGTGTACAATGCTAGACATTGCACATGTAGTGGGAGTTGTGAGTAGATACATGAGTAGGCCAGGAAAGCATCATTGGGAGGTAGTTAAGTGGGTTCTGAGGTATTTGAGAGGCTCAACAGATACATCTTTGCTTCACAGGTGCAAGTTTGAAACTGCAATGTTATGTAGATGCTGATTTAGTAGGTGATATTGATAGTAGAAAGAGTACTATTGAGTTTGTATTTACTTTAGGTGGTACAACTATATCTTGGGCTTCAAGTCTACAAAAGATTATTGCTTTGTTTACTACAAAAGCTGAGTATGTTGCAACAACTGAAGCTGAAAAGGAGATTATTTGGTTACATAGCTTCTTGGATGAATTGGGTAAGAACCAAGAGTTGGTCATTCTACACCGTGATAGTCAGAGTGCAATTTGTCTTGCTAAAAATTCAGCTTTTCATTCAAAGTCAAAGCATATATAGATGAGATACCACTTTATCCATTACCTTGTTGAAGATAAACTGGTAATACTTGAGAAGATTAGTAGATCTAAGAATTCAGTGGACATTTTGACTAAGGGTGTTACTACTGAGAAGTTGAAGTTGTGTGTAGCTTCAATTGGTCTTCCAGCTTGAAGACAGGAGGATGAGTTACAATGATGAGGGATTGTCTTTGGAGGATTGTGGTTGGTGTTGGTGATTGAACTAGTCTCCAAGTGGGAGATTTGTTTGGCTTTATGGAGTCTAGTTGTGTTTGATCTGGATTATAACCCGACCCAAAATAATGTTGTTACAGTTTTTTAATAGGAGATTTTCTAAGGCTTAGTCCATAGAGTGAAAACTTGGGCCGATAGGCTCAAGTCGTAGCAGGATATAAAAACTATTTTTGGATATTAGGGTTTGGTTATTGTTTTTGAGAGAAAACAACTGTACTGCTACACTCTGTATTTTTCCTTGAAAAAAGTGAAATCCCTGCAACTATGTGGACGTAGGCAAATTGTCAAACCACGTAAATACTGTCTTGTGTGAGATTATTTTTTCTTTGGAGTATATTTTTCTCTATTTTTTGCACCTCACATGTGTGGGAATTTCGTACATATTCCTTTCATGGAGAGAGAAAAATCTTATCAAAATCAATGTTATGTTTCAAAGTTGAAGGAGAGAAAAAAAATAGTTAAAGCAGATCGAGATTTGGGATGGAGGTTGGAGTCTATAGCTGCTGGCATCGAAGGAGTGGTGGGCAGGTCAAGCACCACAATTCAAGAGAATAATTTATGGCTCTCTAGTTGGCCTTTCTAAATAGAATTCAAATTGGTTTTGAGAAATCCCCTCAATCCCATTTAAATGAAGATTTTTAAAATTAATCATGTGTATTATTTAAATGAGTGACATATCATTTGAAAATATCATGCAAATAAAAGTACTCGTGGAGTGTCTTTTCAATTACCATGTAATGTTCCTAAAATAAAATAATAATAATAATAATAATAATAAAAATCTACCAGATGAACTTTCCTCCAATCCAATTTGTTAGTTAATTTTTTTCTACTTAAATATAATTATTTCACAATCTCCATTCTGCGCTAAACTAAAACGGAAGATCACATTTTCAAATATGTGTAAAACTTTTTTATATGTACCATGTAGTCTCCCTCACAAATGAAATTTGCTTCCACCACTGTGTCTCAAGTTGTTTCATTAAACGCTAACATTTGAAGAAACAAAGACTTGTCCTACTTGAGTAGGTCTATTATCACTACAATTTTGACAATTTTAACTACAATTTGTCCATATAGTGAGTTTTAAAAAAAAAAAAAATAGTAAGTTCATGTGGATCCACAATTTCACTTCTCACAGGTTATCATATGAACAAATTATAGTAAAATTGTGAAAATAGTTGTGACACTAAAGTTACTTGGTCATACTGGCTATTGGCTACACCTGCTAGTTACTACTGCAACCATGTGAAACAAAGATTTCCAATTGATTTTTTTTTTCCAACGACGAAACGCTCCATCTTTTACATGAAAATTAGTGCCCACGTGTCAATATTATGCAATTGCTAGCATTGGCATCTTCTTTTTGTGAGCATAACTCACATTTCTAGTTCTTATAAAAATAAAATAAATAATTGCGGGTTTTAGTTAACTCATTTGGTAAATAATTGTAGGTTTTAATTAACTCATTTGGCATAGTCTCTTTTCATAGAATAAGTGATCTACCAACACCAAAAATCATCTCATGATAATGAACAATTATTAAGAGTGTATATCATAAGTTCAAACTATATCTCAACAAAAAAAAAAAAATCACAATTAAATTAAATAACTGAACCTTTCATTTTCAAATAAATAAGATTTCTATGTATATCTCAACTATCAAGAACCATGAAGATGTACAATGAAATCTCCCTCGCTAGTGACATTTGAAATATATTTTTATTATTATATTGAAAATGGGATTTGTAGGAGTTTTCCTTACTTCCAGCCCAATTAAATCCTGTTGTGCATGGCATTGGACCACCCAACACTAAGTGAGACATACCAATGACTGAACCTACAACATCAAACTTGTAATGTGATAAGTTGTGAGGAATTCCTACCATCAGACCACCATTCGGCCTGGTTTTAGCATTTCATTGTAAAACGAAGACTCGCTATAGATTGGTCATAAGAAGGACCATTGTAATTGTTGTTTACCGAAGAAAATATTAATTTACGGTGTCACTCACATCTTAATTATGAGCTAGGAAGATAACAACGCTTAGATAGAATGCCACAATTCAAAATCTTGCCATTGCTAAGATTGACTCACTTGTTATTATGAAGTCAAAACTAATCATAAACAAATCAAGTCAAATAGGCTAAGGCCAGACGACAAGGGCAGAGGTAAATTTTATGAATACGTTACTTCTTAATAGTTCAATATTCAAAACTATAAAGCAAAGCTAGTTATATAGTAGTCTTATAAAAATTTCCTTCAACTTTATAGGTATTCTACAATCATACAAAAATCTTGAGATGTTTCTCCATTTTATCCACCCTATTCTTATCCTATAATTCAAATCTTCATCAATCTCTCCGTATTTATGAATTATTAATTTAAGATATTGTCGCTCTTTAGTATCTCTTGACCATCAAATCTTATCGAAAGCCTTTAGATTCTAGAGCGTTTCGCCAAAATTCTACTTCGGCATTAACTCCACTTCTAATTTTTTCCAATAAAATATATCATAAGCAAAAAGCATACACCAAAGGACTTCCTATTGAGTTGACTTAGTGGGCTCATCCATCACTAGTACAAAGAGATATGGACTTAATGTTGATCCTTGATACAAACATATAGTGATAGGAAATTGTGATTCCTCCAGTTGTTTAGACACTAGTTACAACTTTGTCATTTATATCCTTAATCAACTTAATATACTTCAGATGAACTTCTTTCTTTTCCAACCCACCACGTAACCCTTCACTACAACAAAATGTACTTTTAGTGACGAAAATTAGTGAGGAAATATTTTTCATCACTAAAAATACAGCTTTAGTGACGAAATATGAATTTCGTCACTAATAATGAAAAAAATTATTACATTTAGCGACGAAAAATAAATTTCGTCGCTATTGTAATCTGAAAAATAAGCGCCGTGGAGGGAAACTTTGGCGCCAACTTAATTAATCTATAGTGACGAAATATTTCGTCGCTAAAAATTGAAATTTTTAGTGACGAAATATTTCGTCACTGTAGGTATTACTGTGGATAGTTTTAGTGACGAAAATACTTTCGTCGCTATAAGTAAGTATAAGTGACGAAAAATAGTCGTCACTAAAAAAATAAAGGTTTTGCACTTATATGTTTTTAGCGACGAAATTACATTTCGTCACTAAAAATATGCTTTAGTGACGAAATATTAATTTCGTCACTAAAAACAATAATAGATTTGTTAGTGACGAAATCATATTTCGTCACTAAACGTATGCTTTAGTGACGAAATATGAATTTCGTCACTAAACCATAAGTATGAGTACGTTATGACTAACACCTTTAGTGACGAAATATGAAGTTCGTCGCTAAAGGTGTTAGTGATAACACTTATATGCTTCAGCCCCTTTTTTTTAAATACAAATAAAGCAATCAGCAATCAGGATTCCACAACGATATATTATTCCACACTTTCACAGTTAGTTCTTTTTCTTCTTTACCACACTTTCCTCGCAACCCAAACACACCCACAGATTCAAAATCCAATAAACCCAATTCCACTATCACATTTCCTACCAACCAAATAGACTCACATGAGAAAAAGTCCCCCCAACCAAACAAAATATAATCATATTACTAAATCAAGCTTTGCAACCAAAATAGAAAAAACAAAAGAGGAGAATATTTGATTAACCATTCCATTGCATCAAATGGGAAAGTAAGTATAATCCAATTCAAACCCAATTCCACACTCACATTTTCCCACCAACCAAACAGACCCACATACCAAAAAAGCACCCAAATACAAATAAATAAACAAAATCAATGATATAACAGCACAGCCCTCATCCAAAACAATCTGCAGAAAGCTTGATTTAGTAATATGATTATAAAACAGTTCCACAGGAGAACAAATTTCAAACCAAAAAACAAAAAAACAAAAAGAAAAAAAAATTAACATCAAGCATTAGAAACAAAAATTAATAAAACAGTTCCACAACAAGAGCTTCAAGAAAGTCAAAACAACCTGAAGTGAAATCAATTCTTTATAGCTCTCTTCCTGTAAAACAAAAAGTCACAAAATTAATTTCATTAAAAAAAAAAAAAAACTCAGATATTAGTTTTTGGGAATAATCAGTCATAACCAGAAAGAGAAGAAGATTAGCAAAAAAATATAAGAAATGAATAACAAAAAAAAAAAAAAAAAAAAAAAAAAAAAGAAGACCTGAATCGGTGAAGAAGCGAAGGGTCACCGAAGGGAAGCCGAACCGCGCTTGGAAGCTGAACCGTCACTGGGTGCGTCACCGGTGTGCCGCTAAAGCGACGCTTGATCGTCGCCTTCGCGTCGCGGTGCGTCACCTTCGCGTCCCGGGGCCGCTGAAGCGACGCTTGGATCGTCGCGACGCTTGGGACCTGGGATCGTCGCCTTCGCGTCGTCGGTGCGTCGCCGAAGCGTCGCCTTCGCTCGCCGATGGGCCGCTGAAGCGACGCTGAGCGCGACGCTGGATCGTCGCGACGCTTGGATGCTGGGTGCGTCGCCGCGCGTCGCCGGTGCGTCGCCGTATGTGTTGCTGAATCAGAAGTGAAGGTATGTGGTATGAGGAAAGACCAGAAAGTGAAGTGAAAAAATGAAAAAAAAAAAAATTAAGAGAGTTGGAATTATTGAAATTTGCTAAAGAAGGTGTTTTAAATGTTGTGAGGAACTTTTTTGAGCATAATTTTGTATTTATCTTCCATTCAATCAAATTGGGTTATCACTGTAGCTGGTTCAAATCCAGGTCCTTGGTGAGCATATGAGAATGTGATCTCAATATTTTTAAACCATTAAAATCCATAACCAACCAATAAGGAAATCCCCATCACATACATTTCACACTAATGATCGATTAGGATAGTCACCAAGGCTTCTTTGAATCTCTTTGATCATTGTTTTGAGCACATATTTTTCATTATCTCTTTGATCATTGGTTTGGTTTCCACATTGATACCAGTGTTAGATATATATAGTGTACAAGTGAAGGTGTAAACTTTGTTACCTAATTCTAATGGCTTTATGTCAATTATCTACTTATTATTTATTATGTGAATCTATGGTATTCTAGATTGAGAGTCATCTTTTTATTGAAATTCTTGCATTGTCTCCATCAAGAGGTAAAGCTTCACTGTTCTATGTGTTGCATGCAGGTGAAATCCTATTGATACTTAGAATGTGTTGGTGATTGTAGCCATTAGATCATTGGGAGGCTTATCAAATGTTGGGTGTGGGCCTTTGGCAACTTAACTCCATGTTTTATGTTGACTAATTAAACTTTAGGAATATTTTTGAGGTATGATTGGGTTTGGTTACTAGCAATATGAACGAAGTGAAATGTGGGGACTTGATACTACTAAGTGGGGTTTCAATCTTTTCATTATTGAATTCTAAGCTATACCACTGTTTAGAAACGGGAAAAAGAATAAAGAATATGTATTTTAAATTTGGGTCTACTTAACTGTTTACTAAAAGTTATCTTTCTTTTATCTCCAGCTCTCTTTCTCTTTGTGGCTTATCTTCAAGTTAAATCACTTATAGGTAATACTTCATTTTTTATGTATCATTTGAAACTAATTGTTAAAAATTTTTTATAACATAGTTAATGTTTTTACTTTACGATTGTAATGTAATAGTATTTTTATATTTGTGCAGATTTCTTATTGGTGGCTTTAGGGGATTACTTTTGGCATTGTTTGAAGACATATGAGGACATCTTTTGACTCTAGAGTTTTAATTATATTATGCTACATTTCTTGTATTGTTATAAAACATTTTAAGTTATTATATGTGTTGCAAACAATTATTGTATGGAAGGAGTTTGAATTTGATACTTGTTTTAATTTTAACTTGTGGAATGTATGGATCGATTTTTTATAAATGTGTTGTTGAAATAATTGTGTTAATCAAATTTGAGGTTTGAATAATGTAATGATAGGTTACAGGTTAGTATCAACGTCATGAAAATAATAAAAACAAAAAATATTTTAGTGACGAATTTTTTCGTCACAAATATGGCAACAAAAAATTGTTTTAGTGACGAATTATTTCGTCACTAAATACAGTGGAATTTTATAAGAAATGGTTTTAGTGACGAACATTTTCGTCACTATATGTGCATGGATTTTTTAAAAATAGTTTTAGTGACGAATATTTTCGTCGCTATATGTACCGAAAATAGTTTTAGTGACGAAATTTTTCGTCACTAAATATGATTTAATAAACTGAAATGGTTTTAGTGATGAAATATTTTCGTCACTAAATACTGTTTTTAGTGAGGAAAACATTTAGCGACGAAACGTTTTCGTCGCTAAAAGTTTTTTTTTTTATTACCAAATTGGACTTTTAGTGACGAAATTTTTCGTCGCTAAAAGTCGCCAGGACTTTTAGTGACGGGGCTACAGCGACGAAACGAATTTCGTCACTAAAAGTCCAATTTCGTCACTAAAGGTTCTTAGTGACGAAAAACTGGATTTTTAGTGACGAAAATTTTCGTCACTAAAAATACATTTTGTTGTAGTGGTATATTGCGGAATCCTTTTCTTGTAGGAGACTAACACTAAGCGTGGGATACAAGACATTTCCTTATATACTCATGTGTGGTGATCAAGACAAACCACGTTAGGGTCGTCAACTTCGCCTACTCCCTTCAGCTTTATTAGCGTTGGCTACCCATCTTCATTGCCTAAGGTCAGCTCGTTGGCTATACGGTGAGCTTCGTGGACTCCCTAACATTGTCACTTACTAATGGATCTCGACGAAGGTTTGCTTATCCTCTTCAGCTTGTTCTCTTCAGCTTCCTTTTATGCTTATTTTCTTCAGCTTATTATCTTCAGCTTACTCTTCAGCTTACTTTTCAGCTTACTCTTCAGCTTACTTTTCAGCTTACTATCTTCAACTTACTCTTCAAATCACTGCCTTCAGCTTATTATCTTCAGCTTACTATCTTCAGCTTACTACCTTCAGCTTACTACTTTCAGCTTACTGTCTTCAGCTTACTCTTCAGCTTATTGCCTTTAGCTTACTGTCTTCAGCTTACTGCCTTCAGCTTACTATTTTCAGCTTACTGCCTTTAGCTTACTATCTTCAACTTACTCTTCTGCTTTCTCCCCGTCAGCTTTTCATTCCGTCCTAGTGTAGATGCCATCAGGTCGTAAGATGAAGTTCGTCAGCTTAACGGCTTCATCTTGTGTGAAGTCGTCAGCTTAGAGACTGACAGCTTCATCTTGCGTGAAGTCTTCAGCTTAAAGACTAACAGCTTCATCTTGTGTGAAGTCATCAGCTTAGAGATTGACAACTTCATCTTGCGTGAAGTTTTCAGCTTAGAAACTGATGGCTTCATCTTGTGTGATGTCTTCAATATGCATAATAGAGCTGACGAGTGTTTGGAGATCAACAACTTTTATTTTTCCAATTAAAAATTCCCCTTATCAAATGGTAACAATATTTTGGGGTTAAGCAATGTTTAGAAGACAATAGCAATTATGTTATTCTTATTTTTTGTTTCATTGTTAGTTTCTCATTTAACTTAGGGTTCTTAATTGATATAGAGATTCAGTTTGAGCGTGTACAAACAGAATCCATAACACAGAACTAAAACTCTTCCACAAAACCTAACTTGTACAAGAACTCTAGGCTTAGCTAACAAAAAGAATAAAGAAAACCTCTTGGTAATAACTTTTATTGATAACAACTTACTATTATCAACTTCGCCAAAATTATTCTCTTTGTAATTTCACCAAAAAAAATACTCCGTATGGTGTTATTCAACCTATATATAATGCGTTTAAATTTTTTATGCCCATAAAAACAATCTTAAGATTTTCATCAAACATTTGGTTTACATAACCCTCTCGTATGGTTCTTAGATACACAAATAACTTACCTCCAACCTAAATTCATAATTTTTGGAGTAATCATCGCAGATCGGTGGCAAATCCAAATCAACATATGAGACTCTTTCAATGTGTTTATCCTCCTCATGATCAACATTAAACGATTTCCCTCTCCATATATGCGGTTTTGGATGACAATTTTGAGGCCGATTAACAATGGCTGATGTGGTATGCTACTTTCAAAAATATATAATTATTCCTTTATCCACTAAATGAGCGCCTCTAGTTGTGCATTGCATCAAACCTCATTGTATTCATGCAAATCATCTATGGAAACATGTCTTCCCCACATGCTTCTCTTTATACCATGGTAGAAACATAGCCTTGCTCAGATACTAAACTAACTGATGATTAACATGTTTGGTGTGGACTCTAACTTAACTAGAAATGAATTAAAAATACCTAAAATTTAGAAAATAACAACCTCTTGAAGTGCAAAAAATTATATACAAATAATACAATATTATAAATTATGCTCTGATCAACCATGTGCATTATATATTTTCTTTCCTACTACTTTATCTGTTTATTATTGCTTTCTTAGTTAGAATAGAAGTCCTAGTTGTATTAATAATAATTTTAAAAAAAGGGTGTAAGGATTATTTGGAAATGGGAACATAAATATTTGTTTCTTCATTAGATTATTAAAACCCTTTTATTTTACAAGAGTTGCTATCACACACTTCTTTTAGGAGTTGAGTTACCATTTTGGATCCATTTTGATGAGTTGCGTGGTTCCATTGAATCTAGTTTTTTAATTTGTATACCGCAAAGGTGTCGCACTCCTTAGTCCTAAGTCCTAACCTATTCCAATAAAAATTTCCAATCACCCTTTTTATTATCTCTAGTTTAATAGTTATGATAGGATTTGGTTAGGTTTATGTGAAAAGTTGATTCATACTTATAATTAAGAGATTAGTTTATCCACTCTGACTCTCTGAGTGGTGCGAGTGCAAGAAATAATTTGAAGAGAGGATAAGTATGTAGATAATGATGTTAGAGTTAACAAAAGATGAAGATATATATATATATATATACATATAATTCTTGAGTCAAACAAAGTTTAATCTTAGCTGAAATGATTAGATAAAATCATGATTACAATATATTATGTTAAAAAGATATAAGAGTTATTCAAATTTCAAAATATATGAATTAATGTTGCAACTTCCAAGTACTTTTAAACCTGCTTTTTCTGGTCGGTTTAAAAAAAATGAATCCTATAAATCCCATTAACTTTTTTTTACTTGATAATAGTCAATTTTATTCACCAAAAATAAATAAATAAAGAGGGACACATCAAGCTTTGGGCTGAGACCATCTCTAAGGCAGTATTCATAGCAGAGGGCAGAACTGAGATCGCGACTGGCCCAAAGTGGTTGGGGATACTGGATAGTGAAGTAGGTAAGTAGTTACGATCTTAACACAAGGTTTCTTATGCCTATCTAAATTTCAGTACTCCTTCAAAAATAAAGAAGTGCCAAGTGCCAACATGTTAGTAGCCTAGAGGCAACCATCAGCCAATTGAGAAGACCCTAGTCTTAGGTTTAAGTATCAATTTATATTTACACCTAATTAAAAATTAGTTTCAACTTACAACGTCTCCTTCTGATGATTACTTTTAAAAACTTAAATTAAATGAAAGTGAATGATTATAAAAACAATGAGATAGATATGAATTGCGATTTTTGTTATGCCCAATTCGTTGGCCCAATCTTTGGCTGCCTTGGCAGCATTGTTCTTTCACGGGGCCCACATCCATCCCATCTCCTCTCTATGCTCTTGTTTTCTTTCTAAATCTCCCTCGTGACGTGAGGTTTTTCATTCTTTTGTCTTCGAACTCACTATCAGGGCTTTAAAAATTGGACCGAGAATTGAAAAAGGGATGGATTTCGGTTCTCTGGTCCAATTTTAGTCCGACTAGAGGGTAAAACCAATGATCAAATCAATGATATTATAGATATATTAATCAATAATTTTATATTATAAAAATAATAACATAAATATATAATAAGTTTTTAATCAATAATATTTATCGAAAAAATGTCTAGTAAAATTTAATGATTTTGAAGTGAGTTTACACATCTTACTCGGTGTTTGAAATAGAGAGTGGGGTATGGACTATGGTCACCTTATATGAATCTTTAAAGATGTGTTTGTTTGTTTATAGAATTGAGAAAAACACAGTTTATTTTAATAAATCTTAATTTTTTTTTTTTCAATTTCTAGATTCTGTTATTTCTAGTTAAATTTTTAAGGACATTTAGTGAAAGACTTTAAGGTAGCCAATACCCAAATCTGGGCAATTGTGCCGACCTATGATAATGAAAATGATAATAGTGATGATGATGAATTGAGAGATCTGCGAGTAAAGGCTCATAATGAAAATCTAATCAGTCTCTTCAATTAATGAATGAGACTCTATTCAGAAAAAAAAAAAATAATAAATAATGAGTGATACTTCCTAATAGCTATTATGCAATTATGGACGTTATTTTGATAAATATTAGTAATTTTTTCAATTTCTGGATTATGATATTTTGAGTCAAATTTTTAAGTACATTTAGTGAAAAACTTCAAGGTAGCCAATACGCCAACCTGGTCAATTATGCCAATCTATGATAATGACAATGTTGACGATGTTTACCAAAAAAAAAAAAAGAAAAAGACAATGAAACAAACAGAGTAAATATCACCCTTTTTTATTTGATTTTTTTTTTTTTAAATGGGGTACGATCATCTTTCTTAACTCTATAATTTAGAAGCATAACAGATTAAACTCTATAAATTTAAAACTAACAAATTAGAGTAAGATTTAGATACAATTCTCAGGTGTCGGCTCTAGGAATTTTGTTCAGAATATTCCTTAGGAAGCATAAATTACACAATATTATTTCTTTTTAGCCTTTAGGTAATTAGGTTTGATTCAATGTTATCAATTTCATTCCGTTCCGGTCATAACAACTAGAAAATACTGTGCTGGTAAACAAACCGGAATAGTAACCCACCCTATTCCACTTCAAAAAAAATTTTGGGTCATTTCGGTCTATTTTGGGTGTTTTAATAAATACCGACCGAAATTCAAGATTCGGCCGGCATGAAGTTTCTGCTTAAAAAAATAAAATAAAATAAAATAAAATAAACCAAAACAAATTTGCATTCTGTAAACCAAAAAACCTCATAAGGAAAAAAAAAAATGAAAAGAAAAGAAATGAACAAAGGTACTTGTACAACTAAAAAAAAAATCGTATTGAGAAATTTGAAACTCAAAACTTAAGAAGAGACATTGCCGTACTAGTACTGGTAGAAGACACAGAAGTTACGAACAAGAAGGAATGCAAAACGTAGATATAAAAGTGTAGATGAAAATATAATAAAATTTAAAAGTATGAAGTGTAAAAATCAAGGAGACAGAAGACGTGTGTGATTAAGAATAAACAAGAAAAAATAATTAAAAATGAGAAGTATATAATATATGTCTAGTGTGGAAAATAATATTGTAATAAAAAATAATAAAAGTTGAAAATTGTGTTGTATTGGTAGTGTGATTAGTCAAAGGAATCAAGCCACAGCCCAGCTTGTAGTTGTTTTATTATATATTTATATATATATATATATATATATATATATATATATATTTTGGATTTTAGTTCTTTTTCCTTTTTTTTTTAGTTTTTCCTTTTTGCTTGAAAGATCCTAATATATTGTTAAGTTGCTCAAATTATGGACCAAAATTTAATTTTATTGCATAAAAAAATTCAAGGTGGTCCCAAAATTTTTTAAAAGGTTNTGCTGGTTGCTGTTTCGGCCTTGGAAGAAGGAATTTTTTTTCGTGTTGCCCTGGTTCCAGCAATCCGTGCTCCTTGATTCTCCTCTGACGTGGCATGCTGATTATGGTAAGGAAAATCCCCCTTAATTGCTACCTCATTAATCTGCCTTGACTCAATTAAGGTGTCATAAACAATTCCCGTTACCACCTCATTACTCTCTTGAATTGGGATTTCAATTAGCTCTGCCGTTAGACTCTGATTTGGGCTGGATTTCTTTGCACCATTAACTTCCTCCATTAATTTAGGCTCATTAATAGGAGTTTTAATAGGATCAGATATTGTTGGGATTGAGTCCGTTTCTGTCTGTACCTCTATTTCAGCCCCGTGTAACGCTTCTTCCACATTAAATTCCTCCCGCTGCATGCAATCAATGCTCTCATCACTGCTTATACCCGTTGCCATGGATGAGTGGGGCGCTTCCACCGGACCTCCATTCCCCGCCTGCCCCTCCGTTACACTTGGTTGTGGATTGTTGCCCTGAACCGAGGCATGCACTCTAGGTTTCTGCCTCTCATAATACCCAGGAACGTAGATAACATCCTTGCCTGATGATGTATACGGTGCTGCCTTTAAAGTTGAGTCAAATTGTTGCTGCTCCGGTGTAAGTGTACCCTTACTGTCAATCCAGAGTTCACAATTCTTATCACTGTGATTCAGACGTCCACACCAAAAACAAACATTAGGCAGTCGCTCATACTTGAATTTCACCCAAACTTTTTCTCCATTCTCCATTGTAATCAACCTTCCTCGACAGAGAGGGAGAGAAATATCTATAAGGACTCGAACTCGTATAAAAAGTCCCCCATCATCATTAACTGCCCCAGTTGATTTTTGTACCTCTCCGACTACGTCACAGATTTCTTCAGCCACTCGCCTATTCATATAACGAACTGGAATATCATGAACTTGAACCCAGAATAGAGTAGTTTTGAAGATCAGTTCACGCACTGGTACATCGGAATTGTATCTCTGTAGCATGACTAAATGCTTGTCAAAACTCCACGGTTGGTTTTGCAAAATCCTATCCACATCGCCAAGATTGTCAAAAACAAATAAAACTCGCTGATCCTTATGATTACGGATTTTAAATCCATTAGTGGACCTCCATAGCTGCTTGAAAGTCCTCGCCATTGCTTCCATATTCAAAAATCGGGGAGTTAAAAATTGTGCTGCTAGCAGAAACTCTCCTGATCGTTGGTCTCGTTGAAGAACAAAACCTGTTATCTCTCTCTCTGACAAAGAAAAATTGTTCCATTTGGCTGCCAGATCCTCCATGATAGAATATGGAGAAGAAGACAACCTAACTTGTGTTTCCCTTAACCCCACAAAAATACCCAACTAGCTCTAAAGACAAACTTGTTGCCTTAGAGGACAAAAACTCTCCTTCTTAGGAAGGGACAGAACACTACTACTGCTGTAGGAAAAGAGAGAAAACTCACTCACCTACCAACAGAGAGACACTTGTTGGACAAAACTTAGATATAATATCTTAAGTACTATTTCTTAAATTCCCCCTCTTAAGTGTTGCAAAAATGTTGTGAACATAATACTTCTAAAAAATTGCTTAAACAAACATATTAGCCTACAATCTCGAATCCAACATTTAATTGTGATTTTTTAAATTGTGTTTCAACTGGCATATTTTAAAAATTGCTATTTTATTATATATAAAAAATGCATACTTTTCAAACAGCTAGTCTGTTAGTATTTGCTTTAGTTTGTAACTGAATTTGTTGGGTTTATGTGATATATTTTTTAGAAAGATAATGTATTTTATTTATATTAGTACTTATTTAAGTAATATGTTAGTAATTGAATAGAAGATCAGTAGCTTAATAATTACTTTGTTGTATATATTAAAAAAGATGTAGCTGATAATATTAATAGTGAAACTATCATATTATACAACAATTTTAAAATATGAAAACTAGTGAAAGAAAATTTTAAAACTTTATGTATTTAATATGTTTTTATTTTGTGATGTTAATATATTCAAGTCTTATTATTTATAAATTTTTTAAAGTTAAGTGTTTTTAAGGACCACCCTGAAAAAATTTCTGGAGCCACCACTGCATGCAAACATTAAAATTCAATTTTTTATTACTCTCTCTTTCTCTAGTTTTAGTAGTGGCTAATATTATTTTAATGAGTTGGGAATGCAAAATAAAGAATGAGATGTAAAATGTGTTGTAAGTAGGGATGAAACTAGAATTTTGAGAATGGGGAGGGGAAAAAAATAGTAACTATAAAAAAATTAAACTAATTTAGAAGTATCATACAAGAAATAAGAAGAGTTTAGGGGGACCAACTTCATATCTTTTGAAAACTTAAAGTAAGTTTAGGGGGAAAATATAATATTTAGGAAGTTTGGGGGCTAGCCAAGTATTTTGTGAAAACCTTAAGTAAATTTAGGAGTAAAAAACTAATATTTGGGCCTCCTAAGAATTCGCATTAATTAGTTTGTGCAGAAATTCTTGTTTTTTTTAGCATAACAACCTTTTTTTTTTCTATTTTACACAACCGCTTTTTTAAAACACTCACATTAAATTATCTACTCTCTACATTCTATTTTATATAAATAATCAGTTTTTATTCTTTGTTTATTATTATTTTCAGAGAGAGAGAGAGAGAGAGAGAGAGAGAGAGAGGAAATTGATGAGACAAGAGGTGAGAAAAAAAATTAATTAAAATAATGATATACATAGCTACAGTAACGGTTTATATTTACATGGTTAATGTAACAATTTTATAAATTTACATATTTTAGCTTAACTGATATGGGTGATTTTGTGGCTTGAATATGTAAATTAGAAACATTTTTCTACTCTACTCATACCGATGCAAATGCTCTAAGTTTTAGCATCTAGTTGTGAGGGTGGTTATGGAAAATAAATAAAGTTAGTTTTGTTGTTTTGGTGATGCAAAATGCATATTTATTTTTGTAAGATGTTGATGTGAGTGCTCTAATAGTAATAAATTGCCTGTCAATTAATTTTGGATAAAGTTTAGTTACAAAATTGGTTGTAATTTAAGACTATAACATTACTCAATATCTTTTTATTGAAAGTGAATTTTGACAAATCTACCATTAGATTATATCTTCTTCTTATATTTTTTATGCTTACAAAATTTATAGAAAATTAAATACCAATAGCTATATCATCAATAAATTGTTTAAATTACAAGTTTTTATAGTTTAAAACTATGTATAAAATATAAGATTATAGATTATATAGTAAATGGGTAAGACTTAGGTACAGTACTTAGGTGCTGTTACTTAGGTTTCTCTCTTAAGATTCTGCCATGTGAATTTTTTTTTTATAGTATGGAAGTGTATTTTTTTAATTAAGTAGCCACATGATTAAATCTTAAAAAAAGAACCTAAGGAACAGCACCCAAGATACTATACCTAAGTTTTGTCAATAGTAAATAATATCCGATTGACACAAAATTTGATATGTATATTAAAAACGTAAAAACCAAGAAATTCAACGATAAAATTTCCAAATATATAGTAATTTTTATTTTATTGAGTAAGGTTGTAGTTAAAGGTTATAATTAATTTTGTAACTAAACTTTATCCTTTAATTTTTATAAAAAATTGCAAAAACAATTTTTTTTTAATTGAGAATGCAAAAACAATTAAGTACAACATCTACAAAAATATAACATGGAAAATTATTAGGTCCTCTCACATAAATGGTGGGTTTTACTATGAATTTAATTAGTGAAACCCATTATTCATGTGAGATGGGAAAATATACATTTATGGTACTTCAGAAGTATACAATAATTTTCACTACAATATACGCCGCAATAAGATTTTTCCTAAACGCAGTCCTTTAATCACGGAAAATTGTGTTGCCATAATAAAACAAATGAAATGAATCATAT
Source organism: Quercus suber (assembly GCF_002906115.3). Classification (NCBI taxonomy): domain Eukaryota; kingdom Viridiplantae; phylum Streptophyta; class Magnoliopsida; order Fagales; family Fagaceae; genus Quercus; species Quercus suber. The sequence goes on along the minus strand of NW_027069587.1, from coordinate 588,663 downwards.
CCACCGCTGGCCCTACAAACGTTGTTAATCAAATTTCCAACACGAAAATAAAATAAAATAAAATAAAAAAGAAGGAGGTCCCACTTTCTCTCATGCCGAACTAAATTTTAGTACTCCTTCAAAAATAAAGAAGTGCCAAGTGCCAACACGTTAGTAGCCTCGAGGCAACCACTAGACCAACAAGACTCTAGTCTTAGGTTTGAGTATCACCGTGCTAGCTGTGTATTGTGGTACTTTATATTCTATCTCAATATAAAATAAGAGTACAGAAGTGCTACTATAATTACACTTAGTTAAGAATTGATTTTAACTTTTACCGTCTACTCTAATGACTACTTTTTCAAACTTAAATTAATGAAAGTGAATGTTTATTAACCCAAACAATGAGATAAATATGACTCAGGATTTTTGTTATGCCCAATTCATTGGCCCATTCTTTGGGAGCCTAGGCAACTTTGTTCTTTCATGGGGCCCACATCCATCCCATCTCCTCTCTATGCTCTTGTTTTCTTTCTAAATCTCCCTCATGACGTTTAAAGATGTGTTTGTTTGTTTATAGAATTGGGAAAAACACAGTTTATTTCAATAAATCTTAATTTTTTTCAATTTCTAGATTCTGTTATTTCTAGTTAAATTTTTAAGGACATTTGGTGAAAAAATTTTTAAGGTAGCCAATACCCAAATCTAGGCAATTGTGCCGACCTAAGAGCATTCACATCAGTCTGTGTAAATTTTATGTCTATTTTACACGAAAAAACCTACTTTTTCTATTTTACACATCCACTTTTACAAAACACACACATCAGTTTATTTATTCTACACATTTATTCAATAAAATATTCATTATTTTACATTTTTTTAATACTCACTCCTTCATTGCCCCTCTCTCTCTCACAGACCCACGGCCACCATCACCACCATCATCACCACCCAACCAGCATCATCAAAAGGAAAACCCACTCAAGCCAAGCCGATCAAGATCAAAACCCATTGACCCACACCCACAATCAACAAAAACCAGAAAAAATGGATCAAAACCCACCTCCTCGCGATGGTCCCCGGCCTCAACCAAAGTGCCTCGCAGCACTGCCACCTCCTCGCAAAGGCCGCTGACCTCAAGCTCAACCAAAAATGGATCAAAACCCACACCCACAATCAACCAAAAAACCAGAAAAAATGGATCAAAACCCACCTTCTCGCGACGGTCGCCAGCCTCAACCAAAGTGCCTCGCAGCACCGCCACCTCCTCGCGATGGCCGCCGGCCTCAAGCTCAACCAAAAATGGATCAAAACCCATGATATTCTGGGCGACAGACCCGTTGGAGAACTCCGTTCATGTTGTAGGCGACAGACTTGTCCGGCGACTTGGCTTGCTCGACCTCGTTCTCATCAGCGGCGATGGCAATCGGCGGAAGCTAGAGGAAGAAAAATGGATGAGATGAGAGAAAGGGAGAGTTGTGCGCCGAGAGAGAGAGAGAGAGGGAGCTGAGAGGCAGTTACACAGATGAGAGAGAAAAAATGTTAAAAAATGATATACACTTGCTACAGTGCCCGTGTAAATATACATGGGTACTGTAGCAACTTATAAATATACACAAGTATACACCCACTGATGTGGGTGTTTTTTTTTTGCTCAGATTGTGTAAAAGTTGTGACTTTTTCTATTTTGTACATTTATACACAATTATGCAAAGACTAATGGGGATGCTCTAAGATAATGACAATGGTGATGATGAAGAATTGAGAGACCTGCAAGTAAAGGCCCATAATGAAAATCTACTCAAAATTTGTTTGAATACCGCTTATTGCTGAAAATTAAAAACACTGTAATAAAATAATTTTTAAATGTGTAAATAATGCCATGAGACATTGTTTTAAAGTTAGATTTACATTTTTTTGTACTTGCGGGTCTCGTGAACAGTGCATAGGACTCAACCAAAAAATGCAACCACTAGCACAAACGCAAACGCGTTGCTATCCAAACTAACACTCAATTTCTTCAATTAATGAGTGAGACTTCCTAATATCTAGTATGCAATTATGGACGTTATTTTAATATATATTAATTTTTTCAATTTCTGGATTATGATATTTTGAGTCAAATTGTTAAGTACGTTTAGTGAGAACTTTCAAGGTAGCCAACACGCCAACCTGGTCAATTATGCCAATCTATGATAATGACAACGTTGATGATGAATAATTAAGAGACTTGCAAAAATCATAGTAAAGGCTCATAATCAAAATCCACTCAGCCTCTTCAATTAATGAGTGAGACTCCCATGGTTAGTTTGAGTGATAGGTCGACACCAAACTTTAACTAACTAGATCAACGAGCACCTAAGTAACACAATTTTAGCCCATTAAAAAGAAATGATGTTGCTTTGGGGGTTTAGTATGGGTTAAGAGTTTAATAGGTTACCTTTTCAAACCTTAAGATTTAATTTGTTTGACAAAACTTAAATACAATACTTTAAATATTGTTTTCTAGATCCCCCTTCTTAAGATTCAGCCATGTGACTACTCAACTAAAAAATACACTTCTATATCATGAAAAAAAATCCATGTGGCAGAATTTTAAAAAGAAACTTAAGGAACAGCACTAGTGGTGGCGCCACCTTATGGCTAGGGTGGTCCCAGGACCATCATGACTTGAAATTTTTATATATATATATATATATAATAATTCAAAATTTTATATTTATTTACCTTTTTAAAAAATTTTGGGACCACCTTGAATTTTTTTTATGCCAATAAAATTAAATTTTGGTCCATAATTTGAGCAACTTAACAATATATTAGGATCTTTCAAGCAAAAAGGAAAAACTAAAAAAAAAAAGGAAAAAAGAACTAAAATCCAAAATATATATATATATATATATATATAATAAAACAACTACAAGCTGGGCTGTGGCTTGATTCCTTTGACTAATCACACTACCCAATACAACACAATTTTCAACCTTTTATTATTTTTTATTACAATATTATTTTCCACACTAGACATATATTATATACTTCTCATTTTTAATTATTTTTTCTTGTTTATTCTTAATCACACACGTCTTCTGTCTCCTTGATTTTTACACTTCATACTTTTAAATTTTATTATATTTTCATCTACACTTTTATATCTACGTTTTGCATTCCTTCTTGTTCGTAACTTCTGTGTCTTCTACCAGTACTAGTACGGCAATGTCTCTTCTTAAGTTTTGAGTTTCAAATTTCTCAATACGATTTTTTTTTTAGTTGTACAAGTACCTTTGTTCATTTCTTTTCTTTTCATTTTTTTTTTTCCTTATGAGGTTTTTTGGTTTACAGAATGCAAATTTGTTTTGGTTTATTTTATTTTATTTTATTTTATTTTTTTAAGCAGAAACTTCATGCCGGCCGAATCTTGAATTTCGGTCGGTATTTATTAAAACACCCAAAATAGACCGAAATGACCCAAAATTTTTTTTGAAGTGGAATAGGGTGGGTTACTATTCCGGTTTGTTTACCAGCACAGTATTTTCTAGTTGTTATGACCGGAACGGAATGAAATTGATAACATTGAATCAAACCTAATTACCTAAAGGCTAAAAAGAAATAATATTGTGTAATTTATGCTTCCTAAGGAATATTCTGAACAAAATTCCTAGAGCCGACACCTGAGAATTGTATCTAAATCTTACTCTAATTTGTTAGTTTTAAATTTATAGAGTTTAATCTGTTATGCTTCTAAATTATAGAGTTAAGAAAGATGATCGTACCCCATTTAAAAAAAAAAAAATCAAATAAAAAAGGGTGATATTTACTCTGTTTGTTTTTTTTTTTTTTTTGGTTGTTGTAAATTCATTTCCTCTCTATCTCTTACTTATCCTCTCAATAGCAACTGTGTTAAGAGTAATATTAAGGATACAATATTTTTTACAATTGTTGATATAGTCTTTTATGATTAAAGTAACATCATTTTTAGTTGACTCAATCATTGACTCAATTTTTATTATGCGCTAATCATAAGAGCATTCCTATTGGACAATGCAATGTCCTGTAGCACAAAAGTAAAAACAAAAACAAAAACAAAATCAAAAACAAAAAAACTCTACAAGCATCACTGTAGCTAACAATAAAGGATGTTATAGTAACATCTAAAAATAGATGTTCCTATAGCATCATGCAAACATTAAAATTCGATTTTTTATTTACTCTCTCTTTCTCTAGTTTTAGTAGTGGCTGATATTATTTTAATGGGTTGGGAATGCAAATTAAAGAATTAGATGTAAAATGTGTTGTAGTTAGGGGTGAAACCAGAATTTTGAGAATGGGGAGGGGCAAAAATAATAGTAAATATAAAAATTAAACTAATTTAGAAGTATCATACAAGAAATAAGAAGAGTTTAGGAGGGCTAACTTCATATCTTTTGAAAACCTAAAGTAAATTTAAGGGAAAATATAATATTTAGGAGGTTTGGGGGCTAGCCATGTATTTTTTTTAAAACCTTACGTAAATTTAGGAGTAAAAAACTAATACTCCGTATTTGGGTTTCCTAAGAAATCGCAAAAGTTTGTGCAAAAATTCTTATTTATTTTAGCATAACAACTTATTTTTTCTAATTTATACTATCATGTTTTAAAAAACACTCACATCAAATTAACTACCCTTCATTCTATTTTATATAAATAATCAATTTTTATTCTTTGTTTATTATTATTTTCAAAGAGAGAGAGAAATTTGACGAGACAAGAGATGAGAAAACTATTTAAAAATAATGACATACATAGCTACAGGGTGTATATTTACACGGTTTCTGTAATAACTATGTAAATTTACATATTTTAACTTGACTGATGTGGGTTGTGGGGCCAGAAAATCGGGTAGCCTTGGCCCACTCCAAGCCAGGTCCAAATGGCCCACGCCGAGGATTCGTGAGTGGTCTGAGGATGAAAGTGCGAAGACCGACTCCCGAGGATCATATCCGAGGAGTGCCCGTCCTCGGGCATCCGAGACCTCGGGGGAACACGAGGGCCATCCCACCAGAGGACGCTTTAATATCAGAGGAGGAGAGTTCCTAGTGCCACGCGTTGGCGACAGGAGAACGGCGAAGGAGCAAGCCTAAGGTGAACTGTCACCTCTGCATTGAATGCGCTCACCTAACCCCCCTGGTCGCATTAATGGGGATGTAACCCCTTGGCAGGGCAACATCGATCATGGCGAACCACTTGAGTACAGATAAGACCCCTGATGGGACGGGAGGAGGCAGAGGGATGATCAGCAGAAGAAAAAGGAGAAGGATATAAGGAAGATGAAAAAGCACAAAAGAGGGAGGGGGGGGGGGGCGTGAGCTTGAGGGAGAGGGGTATCCGAGAGAGAGAGAGGACCCCACCTGCATGTCAATAACAAGTAGAGCAGTGTGTTTCCATTTATCTGCCATGTTCCCAAATCCAAAAACACAACAAAATGGCTCAAAAATTTTTCTTTCCAAAGCCAAACAAAATTTGGAAGGAGAAAGTGGAAGATAGATAGGCTTTGCTTATTGGGGTTGCTTTGCTTAGTTTAAAAATATGTAGTTTGTGTTGCAATTTGTTTTATTTGTTTTGACTTTTGTGTCAGGTTCAGGCACGTTCGTATTTTTCTGAGTTCTGATATTGGGACCCTTTTTTTTTTTTCGGTTTAATCAAACACTGACTACATCAGTCCACGAAGACGATCATCAAACTACTACACAGACAGAGACAGAACAGAACAAACCCACATGTGAGATAGTGGGACCCATTTTTTGATGTGGGTTGGAATTATGATTAACAACGTTTGCAGGGCCAGTGGATGGATGGTCAGGATGGACATGATTCATATCTTCAGTTTTATTACGGCAACACAATTTTCCGTGACGTAACTGAAGGACTGCGTTAATGAAGATCTTATTGCGGCGGATGTTGTAGTTAATTGTTTTTGCAATTTTTTATAAAATTTAATTGACAAATAGTTTATTAGAGTACTCACATCAACTTCTTACAAAAATAAATATGCATTTTTGTATCACCAAAACAGCAAAAATTTCTATCTTATATNAGATCACTCTTTTTCATTGAAGGGAGTGAGCCCAGTTTACAACTGAAGATAGCTCCTCGGCACTCGTCCGAAAAAAAAAAAAAAAATTCTGAATTTAATTTTATATTTATATATTTTTTTTATTTGTTTGTTTTTTAATTATTGGTAGAAAGATTTTATACATGAGGATGGTCAGATGCTAGTGAATGGAGGGAGAGCCATAGTCCCTAATGTAATCAAGGCCGTTGAAGTTGCTAGGCAGCGTGGCATTCTCGTTATTTGGGTTTGTATACATTTCTTTCTCTGTTATTGTTTGCTTATTTTGCTTTTATGAGTAATGGGTTTTGTTTGTTTCCTTGGAAATTATATATAAGTTCAAATTTCACTGTTAACAAGTAAATGATTGATTTGAGGCATAGGCATAGCTCTGTTTGTTTGCTAAGAAAATGTAGAGAAAGGGGTGTTGAGCAGATTAAAAATTTAAGTTCAATCATCGCTTGTGAATTGAGAAATTTTAGGCCTTTCATGAACTAAATAGCCTAAAAGAACTATATTTTTTGGGTTTAGCTGAGTTGGATTTTTCACCTTTTGGAAACTAAAGAATTGGTAAGAATTAGAGTACAAGACCAATTATATAGGAGTCTTCATTTTTAATATTTTCCCCTTTTCTTTTGATTAATAAGATTTCATTGAAAGAAATCTTGACAAACAATAACAACAACGACGACGACAACAACAACAGCAACAACAACAATTGTAACTCTCCTACCTACAAGCTAGTATTCAAACTCCCACAGAACTAAGCAAAACAAGTACTTGACAATCACATTCAAAGGAATTCTCCAAATACAGCAAAAAGTTCTATTCTGAATCTCTTCTTGACTTTAACTCTTCCTTGAACATCCTGCACTATTGCTTTAATCACTTCCAACTCAGTTACCCATTGTAAATTCTTGCATTCCTATCTCTCCAAATATTGTAAATAGGAGCAGTCCATGCCAATTTGCTAATACGAGTCTTCAGACTATCACCCTTCAGAATAGATAACCAGTTCAGCTCATGACTACTAACTTCCAACCTTCTTATCACAGCAACACTTGGTCAAATTTCCTTCCAAATTCTCCTGGTGATAGAGCAATCAAAAAATAGATATGATCTTTTGATTCCATCCTGCTTCTACAAAAGATACAAAGCATTTCACCCTTATAACCCCATTTAGCCATTCCATATCTTGTGATCAATCTGTCCTTGATGGCTATCAACGAGATAAAGGAATGCTTTGGAATGAGACCAGAGAACCAAATACCTTTCCATGAATTAACAACAGCACAATTCATCCTAAGAGCTTCCCATGTCTCAGAGCAATCAATTTTTCTATAAGTTGTATTAGACAACCCTATGAATTGATTATCCTCATCATAAGTTTGGATTTAAAATAAGCTACTTTGAATTTTTACAAGCTGCTGAAGGTCAAGCCAATTTCCCATTTTGAATCATGCAGACAACTTAGCATTTAACTTGCTGCCAGTATCATACACCACTCTATGCTCATGCTTCTGATACAAAGGCCCGTCTATATGCCTTTATCAAACCAAAGAAAATTAGAATCACCTCTACCCACTTTAAATTTCATAAGAGGCCTGGCAATATTAAAAAAAAACACTTTCCCTGGTGCAAAACGAACAAATTCCAAAGAAGCAACAAAAAGAGGCCGTTGCCATAGTCCCAAATTTTAGGGTTGGATTTGGATCTTCAATGGATTGGTCAACGTCGGTCATATGTATTCTTTTTCACCATTCTATTTTATCCAAAGTTGTACTCTTTGTTACTTCCTTCATTGACGTTTCCTTTTTTACTACTTTTACTAATTATATGTTGGTCTTTCTCTACTTTTTTTTTGTTCCCCTAGACTTGAATCAACTCACTCTTTCTCATAAATGCATTAAACACTCTTCTTTGGACATGATCAAACCATCTCAAGCAACTCTTCCTCATCTTTTCATCAATAGGGAAGAATTCAAGTTTTAAATATTTGATGAGTTCAATAATATAGATATTGTTGCTACAATAATAAGGGATTATGGTTTTCTTGTGTCATGGAAAAGTAACCTTATTTTTGGTGGAGCATATTATCTTACCCTGGAAAAGTAACCTTGTTGTAGAGTAGTTAAATTAGCCAATTTAATTTACTGAACTAGGAAGAACGTTTGTGATTGTGAATGTTTCTTTTTCTTCTTTTTTTCCTCCTTAAAATTATCAATGCCATTGATGATGATCATTATATAAAATCTCAATGCCATTAGGTTGTTCGTGAGCATGACCCACTAGGGAGAGATGTTGAACTCTTCCGCCGACACTTGTATACTACTGGAAAAGTGGGTCCGACCGTTAAGGGAACTGAGGGTGCAGAACTGGTTGATGGTCTGGTGATTAAAGAAGGGGATTATAAATTGGTGAAGACACGCTTTAGTGCTTTCTTTGCTACAAACCTTCATTCTTTACTTCAGGGAGCTGGGATTAATAATTTAATTATCACAGGTTTGTATATATTAGAATCTGGAGAACCTAGTTGATGATGTTCTATAGTGCTGCATGTTTAGTTTGTATTTACAGTTTATAGTTTGAACCTCCCTTTATAGGTGTTCAAACTCCAAATTGCATCAGGCAGACTGTCTTTGATGCTGTAGCATTGGATTATCAATCTGTTACTGTTATTTTTGATGCCACGGCTGCTGCTACACCTGACATACATGCTGGTAAGTAGTCAAATATTAGAATATGTTCTTTCATTTATTGAATTTGCAGAAACTTATATTTTGGTTTCCTATCTTAGAAGATGATCTTAACTGCAATAGATAATTAAAAAAACATTTTAATGTAGACATATTGATTATTATTATTAGGCTAAAATACAAAACTGGCCCTCTAAGTTTCTTAATATTTCATTTTAGTCCTCTAACTTTGCTTTTGTTTATTTTAGTCTTCTAAATTTCAGATTTAGTCAATTAAGGCCTTCTGTCAAACTTTTTTTAAAATTAAAAAAAAAAAAAAAAAATCTGGAAAATATTTTTCAATCATTAATTGAATTTTTTTAATTAAAAAAAATTTGAAGATAAATCTAAAAAATTGAAAAATTATCCACAACATATAACAAAAATGGATGGAAAAGCCTTAATTGAATAAACTTGAAAGTTAGAGGACTAAAATAAATGAAAGTAAAGTTAGAGGATTGAAATGAAATATGAAGAAACTTAGAGGGTCAGTTTTGCATTTTAGCCTTATTATTATTTGTGTTTTTTGTCTTCTTCCTATGATCTTATATGATCTTGTAAAACCAATCTTTCTTTTCTTTGATATAGAAATCTTTCTTTCATCTCTTTTTAAAGAATGAATTTATTGAGATTTGGATTATGGCTAATAGGATTCCCCTAAAAGCTTTCATGTGTTGAAGCTCCTAAGGGACAAACCATAGCAGTATAAGGGAAGTTATTTTATGATTTACTGATATATAAAATCCAGACTACCTGCGCCAGGAGGGTTAAGTTGGTTGTACTGTATGTTCTGCTGGTATGTGGCTAAGATAATTATATATGAAACCTTTGCTGCAAGATGTATAGAACAGTTTTAGAAGGTATTCAAGAAATTGGCACTGCTCCCTTGATATTGTTGTTTGGTTTTGAACCATTAGTATGGTTTCCTAAGTAGCATCAGAATATGTTTACACTGTAATAGGTAGAGCTTTGAAAAAAACAATAAGATCTGGCTACTTGTGTTTGGCCGCTTGTTTATGCTATGCTCCACGTCAGGCAAAAGAAAACCACTAGGAGGATTACCATTCAAGCATGTCTCTTAGGGACAAAACAAACCTTTCTTGACTTAAAGATTTACTTTTTTGCAGTATGTTTGTGTGAAGAAAGTTGTCCATTGAGACTTGATTTGACTGGAGTATAAATGATATATTGAACTTCTATGATCTCATAGAAATACAGAGAAATGATGGGAAAATATCAACACATTGTTTGAAAGCATTCAACACATTGTCATTTGTACAATTTCTTGAAATTATGGACACCTGCTTGGCATAAGACATTAACATGCAGCAAGCTTTGCATTTAAATATGGTGCTATTCCATATAAAACTTGGGGCATGATGTACAGAAATATCCAACACTGTATACACATGATGTGAGGTATTGATGTGTAACTAAGAGAGCTTTATAATGTATTTGGCGGCCCAAAATGTAGAAGGGCCTTGTAGATCAAAGGGTTTGCAATTAGTGATTACTAATGTGAAGGTCAGGATTGAAGCTCTAAGCAGCTAACATCACCCAGCTTTCACCTGTGAGGCTTTGAGAGACATGAATTCTCTGTCAAACGGAAACTGAAGCCAGGTAGTGAAGGCTAAATCTCTATAGTAAATAGAATTGATCAAGGCATACACGAGTGTGTGTTGCAGAATAAAAGCAAAACTAATCGTGTTATATGTTTCAATTTCCTATTTTGAGAGAAAAATTTCAAGAGATTGCTAATTGAAAACTACGATCTTTCATGTCAACCCTTTGATAGAGAGAGAACAAGAAAAGGAAAAAGGTGGGTGGAGGGGTTTGGTAGGAGAAAATTGTAAAAGTTGAATTTGATGGTTTCAATGAAGTTGGATAAAAATCATGCTGCTGTAGGGTCAGGCAAGCTGAAATAAAGGGAACATCAAATTGACAGGCCAGAGGGATTTTAAAACTGGATCCTGTTCAATACTGAGTTAACAATGTATGTTGAAATTGGGATCTTTATTAGCTAAGATAACCAACCTATTCTAGAAACAAGACCAAATGATTCCAAATGCTAACAGTGTCAAAAGGACAAACCCTATGAAGCAGTTTAAGCACTATAAAATTTCTCCAACATAAAATTTTAGCACTTGTTCCATGTCTCGCAACAAGATATTCTTGACCATTATTCTATATACATGATTACCGAGGACAACAAACAATTTGTAGAGAAGTTGATCTGAAAGACTTTGAATAAGATATGAAGTTCTCTTGGTTAATGTTGGCTTAGACATTTATTTAGGACCTCCTCTAGCATGATGGCAGTAGGCCATTTAAGTCTTGTGACGTTTTTACTTATTGCATTTTTAAATATATTTGGTACTGATGTTATCGCTTGCTTGATAACTGTTGTATTTGGTCTAGTAGGCAGATGCAGGTGTGATATACTGATGTTATTTTCTTGCATTTTCATTTCTCATTTAAATTTACTTGCCTTCAAATATTTTAGCTTTCTAATATCATACCCCTAACCGACATGGACTACATCTTATGAACCAGCCAACATTTTTGACATGAAAAATGTTGGAGTTGTGACCCCAACATTACAGCAATGGTGCGAGTCTGATGCATGATCTATCTGGCAAGAAAATCATAGATCAAGTGCACTCTGCCTGAAGTTCCATGTGTGATTGTATTTTGTACTATGTTTTTGTATGGTGATGTCTCTTTGCTTATTGAATTATACCATTGTGTAATGTTTCACATCTCAATAGTTTCAGATAGTGGAATAAAAGCAAATTAATTCCCTATCATGTTCCTCATTTCCCTCAATAAGGATCCTCTTCATTATAACAAGGAGAAGGTTCATTTCATAATAATTTTTTTTTTCCACAAATCTAAAGATACCTATCTGAGGTCATGTTATATTAAATTCAAAACAGTAAGTAAAAGAGATTGTTCATATTGTTTGTAATGTTTTCATTTTAAGTCCAGCGGAAATTACTAGGTCCATCAAATATGGACTCGTCCTCCCTCTCACCCCCATAAGTCTCACACAAAGGCCCATCCACAAATTATTTGATCCATCAAATGGATTCAGTACTCCCTCTCACATGAGGGGGCCTTATCCATAGGTCTCATACAAAGGCTCAAAATCTCCTCAAACTGAAACCGCTGATTTTAGATGTGTTGTATGTGTTTTTTTAAATGAGCGATCCCTGATGTACTTCTACTAGGTAATAGCAGCTGCTTATGAATAATACCCTTAACTTCAAGGAATTTAGGGCATCTCTTGCCCACCATGGACCGTAGGCAATAACAATGTCCACATAGTCTATGAGAACTTAATGTAGTACCTAACTTACTTGTACTGGTTATTTGCAATCGCAGTATGTCCACATCCCCCTTCAACTATGGAATTATCACCAAAAAAAAAAAAATTTCTCCAAGGCTTTTGCTTTCTACCACCGCGCCTAGGATATTGGGCGTGACGGTCACGTTATAAATATAAGTGCTTATGGGTTTTGGAGGGGTAAGGGTTGAGGTTCAAGAGAGAGCTTCATATGCATACTCTTAGATTAAGTTAGAGCAGAATCCAATCTCAGATTTTTTTTTTTTTTAAAAAAAAAAAAAAAAGTTGGAGATCTCCCTTGACCACCCAAGTACTAGGCTTAAAAACCTCTCGCCTAGTCACCCATTCGAAATCTCCACTATAATGAATAGTTGCAATACATGGATGAACATAAACCCTCCATACTTCTCCCTGTGTACTTGAGCCTTTCAAGCTCTAGCTAGCAACCAACTTCACCAAGTATTTTCTTCATTTAGCTTATCAGAGAACCTTCATTGAAGCACCAATGGAAACACCACCAATAGATATTGGATTTGAATGTGGCTTCTCAAGTTTCCATAAGCTTTCTCTCACTCACAATGTCTGTATTTATAAATGAGGAAATGGATTACAAAATCTCAGTCAAATATTGAAAGAGATGGAAAAGAGAGGATGAAATGTGTTTTTCTCAAAAGAAAAGTTCTCTTTTTTCTTACACTCAATGTTGCTTTTCTTGGATATCTCTCTTGTGATTTATAGGGTTTGCTTAGCCTTTACCACGCCTCATAGTTGTGTGTGTACTAGCAAAAATAAATTGGTCAGGTGCAGTAAGCATAGTACAAAGATCGAGCAACTCATGAATTGGACTCGCCCTAAGGTCGTGTGGTGATGACAAGGTACACAGTCAGCACTCTCATCCAGACCACCTGCCACGTGGATGTCAGGGGCTAGCTAGGTTGCCTCTAAGTCGATATATCTCTGATTCATGTAGCTTTCCAAAGTTGAGGGAGAGGCTCAAGTTCATTCAGCCCAAATACAATTACGTCCTGGAAAGATACATTAAAAAGAAAACAAAATAAAAACAAACTTTTCACTGAATTAAGCCAAGAAAAAAATAGACTTCTCAGTTATTAATATCTAACTAGCATATAACCCATGCACATGTATGATACAATTAAGAACAATTACAATTATATACATATATCGGTTCAAATTATACCTGGTGTAAGAACTAAATATTTTTCAAGTCATAGATAAGTTTTACTCTCTCTCTTTTAATTTTAGTTTTTAATTTTTTAATTTTATTTTTATATACATGAGTTTACTTTTTTTTTTTTTTTTTTTATTGGAATTTTGATGGTTTATTTATATTAGACAATTAATTAAACAAAACAAACAGTCACAATAATTACAATCTGCCCACACAGCAGCTAACGTATTGGCAACAAGCCTATAATAATACATCCCATTTTTATCTACTTCAATCAGTGCATTCAAAGCATCAGAGGGGGGAAGATCAAAAACAACAAAACTGTCTGCCATAGAGCAGCCCCTTTTAGCCAAAAAAACTGCGCATTGACTCGCCTCTCTAAAAACATGCCCCACCCGGATCTGCACAAACCTTGCTAAAAAAAAAAAAAACTGAGAAGTTGTGTGTATTGTAGAGTTGAATGGTATAATAAATAAATAAAGTAATTTTTTGAGTTGTAAAATAACAACTTTATACAACCCCCTGCGAATGCTAACACGATAAATACATTCTCTTGTTACAGATACTCCATTTATTAGACTTTAATTGACCAGTTGGCCTCCTGGAAAGTTAATGGAGGACTGGCATTCATTGCCAAATGCAATAAAGAGTAAAGACAAAAGGCTAATTAGTACGACTACCATGCTTATCAGTTTTTAGAGGCCAATTGCGTGGATTTTTCTATTTTTAGGCCTTGCGAGTTGGATTGTTTGCCCCTGTAGAATTAAGACTTGTGAGCTATTCTTACCAAAATTGTGAAGAATAAAAAGCAAGAGCTCAGCAAAGCAAAAAAAAAAAAAAAAGGCACTATTTAATGACGTGGCCTTCAAAGTTCTTAAACCGCATGAGCTATGCATTACATGCAGCAATATATCTCTCTCTTTGGGGTTAGAACATAATCCATAGTTCCATACTAGCTCTTGATTGTTTGTGCAAAGAAATGGAGACGGTATCTTATATGCTAAGGGCATGAAATTTATGTTTTACTGACATGTGGGCCTCATAGGCGTAAGTTCCATGTGCTCAGCGCTTACCGAACTTTTGTAAAGAAAGGACTAATATGGAGCTTGCTTTTTTACTCCTTATTTGTACTGTAAAATTTTAACCCATTTTATAGGGTGCTCTTAGAACTATTTTCAATTCCTATTCATTACAAAGATTTATGAGCTCAGTGTCTAGACTCTTGGTATAGGATAGGTTCTAATAAATTCGAACTTTCAAAAGCAATAACGATATGTTGATTTGGCTTCAATACTATTATTTTTCAACGCGTAGAAAAGTGTGCATAGAGGTGATTATATATGATGATGCCCAAAAAGCTACCAATGAGCCACATGATACTCACATGCTTAAAACAACACTAGCACAACCAAAAGAGAAGATCTAACAGAGAGTACCAGTGTGGTGCCAGCCAAATACCCTCCGAATGTCAAGTTAAAACTTTTTACAACTTTAGAGTGCTAAAGAGGGGTCAATTATGCGTACCTTGATCAATGAGGGTATTGGGACTTTTATAGTAGTAGAAGGTTAACATATTTTCCTTGGTGTAGAAGTCTTTTCCTTATAGGAATCTTCTTTGAACAATCCCAAACGTGATAGACAAGATATTTCTTCATAGAGAAGATCTTCATTAATATGCGTATATCCTCTTTGTGCTAGGATTCCATTTACCTTGGGATTCTATGGTGGCTAAACGTGTCACAAGTATTTCCCACCTAGGGTTTTTGACTGCCACGTGGGTGCTTGATCCATCCCTGTTGCATCCATTCACGCAAGATCCGTCCATAACAGACCACGTACTTGTTGGGCCCGTCCTCTATCAGCCCAAGGAGGTGGAACCGTCAGGTCCATTTCACAAAGATTCGCCAGCCTAGAACTTTATCCTCTTCAATTGCCCCCTCACCCCATGGGTCCATCATCTTTTAGCAGAAGGACCCATAAGGTGACAGTTCAAGGTTCAGGGGATGATAGTTAAAAGGCCTGTGGGTAGACGGTTTCAATACGAATTCCGTGAACTGTGCCCACCCTTGACAAGTTGTCTGGAAGACATTTATGCCACATGACACGTGTCATTCTTCCACTAGATATTATCTTGGATCGAAGCGTCACTTCATCTTCCGTGCACTTCCTCTGTAAGTATCACACTCTTCTTCTCCCATTTCTCTATTCTCCGCTGAAATACACTGTCAAAGCGCTTCCGTCATCATTGTTAGAGGCCACTCTGTTCAGTTGCTGTATCTGTCATCAACGCCCTTCCTCCATTCACTTACTAACTTGGTAAATACTCTCTTTTTCTGTTTTTCACATGTCTCTTTTACCTTCACATATACTCTTTTTATTTTCCTAGACTTTATACACCCGTCACTCCTTATGTGTAGGCAATGTCTAGTGTGTCAAGTAACCAACTAGTCGTCCGTAATGGGGGTGGATTACGAGGAAGTATACCCGCTAGGTCACAAAGACCAAGACAATCTAAGCGAAGAGAGGAGTCTATTTGCCTCTTCCCCGTCCTCAACAAATGAAGATATAGAGATGGCTGACCCAGAGAAGGGTTCTGATGATAGTGAGGAACAAGCAATAAAGTTCGTCATAGGTGCAGATGGACTTAGGGAGTTCATCGTGCTACCAGAGTGGACGGTGAACGTTTTTACGTCCTCCATCAAGGAGAAGCACTTCAACACTCTTAAGGCCAACTACCAAATTCCAAACAACATCCCCATTCATCTACCCTATAAGTTAGGGAAATGCTACTATGAAGGGGTAGAAGGTGTCGGGGTGTACGAACAGATGCTGAAGGCAGGACTTAAGTTTCCACTAAGCTTCCTGCACCATGAGCTTCTACGATACTTGGGCTTGTCCGTCAACCAAATATCCCCAAACACCTTGAGGGTCTTCATAGCCATGGAGGTCCTGTATGGTGCTATGTCAAATAATGCTAGGAGGCTGACAGTGCAGGAATTCCTTCACTGCTACTGTCCAGATGAAATAGACAAATCAAGGGGATATATAATTTTGTACCTAGGGTCCGTTATTGAAGGTTATATTTGAAACCCTAGACTCCAATAAGGACTGGAAAAGTCAGTATTTCTTCCTAGAGAGTGGCGAGTTGATGCGTCGTCCAGGTGACACAGAACACATGCCCGTCGACACGACTTGGGGCATATTGTCTCCGTCCAGTACGCACCCGTCCTAGTGTGTGAACTCTTTACATAACCGTTCAGTTTGCTATAATTTCTTTAATACTTTTAACCGTCTTCTCTTTGCAGTTCGACGACATCCATAAATTGAACTCGAGGAGTTCTATTTTCTTGAAAAAAAAAAATTGCGAAGACCAAGCCAAAAGGAAAGA
>NW_027069587.1:429704-561181 GCF_002906115.3 Quercus suber | reverse complement strand
TAACTTCATAGAATCTATACATTGCTTTATATTCTGCAATCTTAAGCACAATACATCATTAGGAAATTGTCAAAAAAATCAAACTGAATTAACCATTTTTTTGGAGGGAGAGAAACCTTTGATCGCTTAGTTAACAAAATCATTAATAAGGTAAGACATCACTTATAATAATGGTGTATGTTAAAGAATCAGTAAATCATTAGAGAAAATAATAAATTTTACATAATATACATAACAAAGAACTACAAATGACTTTATATTTCTCAAAACAAAATACTTTAAGGATTCTTTCTCAAAAAAAATATATATATATACTCATAAGATTATACCAACTATTATATTTACAACTCCTACTTTGTTTTTAACTTAATTTTTTATAAGAGTCCTACATAAAATAAAGTTAAAAACAAACTCTAGTCTATCTATGAAGCATGCAAAAACGTGCCACCAATCACCCCTCACCCCAGTAGAAAATTTATACTCATTTGTTACCCCACCTAGTCACCTACCCCCACCTTCTACCTCTCTTTTCCTCCTTCTCTTTTAAGTTTTGTTATACCTCTCTCTCTCTCTCTCTCTCCCCTTTGTAAATCAACGTTTTCTCCTCAACTTCATCAGCATCTCTTCTACAAATCCGTATATGCATATTAAAAATAAATAAAAAATCAGAATCAGAATTTTCACAAACTTCAACAACAAATCTTACAAACCTCAAAGTTCATGAACATATTCTAACATAAAAATTGATAAGTGAAAGTGTAGAGATTTTTTTTAAAAAAAATTTATAATTCAATAAGCAAATCAAAGCAGCCCTCATCAAAAAGTCAATCTTCTATGAATATACATCAAAGCATCATCCCAAAAATTTTAGTTTGGTTTGGTTTTTTTTTTTTTAGAGAAGAAGTGCATTAAGTTTTTCTAGGTCTAAATTCTAAACAATGAAAATGAGTCATAAACAGTTTTCAAAAAAAAAAAAAAGAGTCATAAACCGAAAATAGAGAATTATAAAAATCTAGATGAAAAAAAAAAAAGCACATACCAAGATTAGGCTTTGAAGGTTGCAGATTTAGATCCTGATGGTTGTAGAACACCACCTTTGAAACGACGTTTAGATTCTAATGTTAGAACACCTTCAATTATCTACTCTATTTTAAGTATGACATTAAGTGAGAAATATCAATAAACATTCTTGCACCTAAAAATAAAAATTAGATAAAGATACAACCACTAATTCTCCTACCTGCTAGGTTTTGCTCCTAACGATTTTAAATTTATTTTTAGAGGAATAAAGCAAAGGAAAACAAAGATGGCCTCTGGCATAGGTTCTTAGAGGAAGGAAAAACATTATAGAGTTTTTAGGTTTTTAGACTTTTATGGCATGTTTGGATGTTTAAAAAAGGAGGGGGAGTAGAGTAGAGGGAGGGAGAGTAATGCAATTACCTTGTTTGGAAGTTTTTTAAAGAATGGGGAGGGGTTTGGAGGAGTTTGGAGGGGTTTGGACTCCCTCTAGCCCCCTAATTTTAATTCCCCTAAATTGGAGAGATTTGGAGGGGAGTAGAGTACATAAACTATTGACTAAGTAAATTACCTAATTTACCCTTATTATATTAAAAAAATTACACAAGGGGAAGGACTAATTACTCCCTTCCTCCTTACTAATTTTAAAAACATCCAAATAAGGTGGAGGTGAACCATTCTCCTCTACTCTCCTCCCCCACTACTCTCCTTCCCTCTACTCCCTCTACTCTCCTCCCTCTCTAAACTTCCAAACAAGCCATTAGAGAAGCGTATTCATTTTGGTTTTTAGCTTTTTATGTTTTAGTAATAGGCTAGTAGAGATAGTAGCGTGTTCTTTAATTTCTTATTTTTAGTAGCCTTTTTTTTTTTTTTATAGTAGTAATTTTTTTTTTCTAATAATCTCTTAAAAAAAAATAAAATAAACTAGCATTATGCACGTGCAATGCATGGCTTAGTAAAAAATATTTTGATAATATATTAAATTTAATAACAAATAAAACGAAAAAATAATTAATTCAAAATTTAAGATTAAAAAATAAATTTTACTTGTACACTTAAAAGAAATTTAATTTTTATTTCTTATTTTGATATTTAAATCATTTGTTTTAGTGTTGATTTCATTCAAATGGTTATAAGTTATATCCACCCTAAACTAAATTAATAATAAATAAAAATATAATACTCTAACTTAATGTAACATTCTAACTTACTAATAAATAAATATAACACCCTAACTTAAAGTAATGTTTGTAATTGTATTGTGTTTTAGCCTTTAAGAACACATATATTATTTTTTTATCATTAAAAAAAAAACACAGATATTAATATTACACATGAAAAAAACGAATTCAATAATTGAAACGGTAGAAAACAAAATTAAGCCAAAACCTCAATTCATTAATGAAAAAATTATCCAAATTTTTTAACTTAAAAAATAAAAAAAAAATAAAAAATAAAGAGTTAAGTAAAGATAGCCTTACATAGAAATTTGGACGGATGGATTCTCTTGTATCCAACTTCATATTTGACAGCAAATTTTTCTCTTTAATTAAAGAATATAGATCACATGGAACAAAGCACTAAACAAAAGTCATAACAAATTAAATCCATAATAAAATATTGATGTCGACAACAATTAATCATGTAATAGAAATTAAAAAATACAAAAATATTGCTTGCTATATTGACTTCTAAAAAAAAAACACTAAAAGGTGTGATCAAACATAGAATTTCAGTCTATCTATAAAACTTGTTGATAAAAATCATATTTATATAATAAAAAGGCAACAAATACACAAAATCTATTCAATTTGATGAAAGGAAAAAAAAAATTACCTGCAAGGTTGTAGGTAGGGCAAGAGAAGAAATGAAGAATATAGCAAATAATTGTAAAGTACGTAAGTAAAAATAATGAAACAAATTTGCTTTTA
Organism: Quercus suber; assembly: GCF_002906115.3. Taxonomy (NCBI): domain Eukaryota; kingdom Viridiplantae; phylum Streptophyta; class Magnoliopsida; order Fagales; family Fagaceae; genus Quercus; species Quercus suber. The sequence goes on along the minus strand of NW_027069587.1, from coordinate 558,233 downwards.
ATTAAAGAATATAGATCACATGGAACAAAGCACTAAACAAAAGCCATAACAAATTAAATCCGTAATAAAATATTGATGTCAACAACAATTAATCATGTAATAAGAAATATAAAAAATAAAAAAATATTGCTTGCTATATTGACTTCTAAAAAAACACTAAAAGGTGTGATCAAACATAGAATTTCAGCCTATCTATAAAACTTGTGTTGATAAAAATCATATATATATAATAAAAGGCAACAAATACACAAAATCTATTCAATTTGGATGAAAGGAAAAAAAAAATACCTACAAGGTTATAGGTAGGGTAGAGAGAAGAAATGAAGAATATAACAAATAATTGTAAAGTACATAGTAAAAATAATGAAACACCAAAAAAAACTGTGTGTATATATAGTGGGAATTTTAGGTTGTGAAGAAGATATGAATAAAAAGAAGTAGTTTAAGTGAAACTCAAAACTTTTTTTTTTTTTTTACTTTATTATTAGGAAAAAGATGACATAAGTTGCAAATTTATCCACCAAAAAAAAAACCATAGGAAAAAAAAAAAAAAGCAAGTTCTATTCTTTTTTCTTTTTTTTTTTTTCCTTTTATGCTTTTTAAAGAAATGTAGGAAAAAAAATTCATCAAGATCAAGATGGTGTCAACTAAAACCATAGATTTATGGCAACGGTAATCACTTTCTCTCTTTTATATGTGTGTGTATATATATATATATATATATTATAAACAATCTCTTTCTCATTACGATGGGATTTGGATTTTGCACATGGGAGCTACAATTATTTATAATAAAAAAAAAAAACATTTTATCTACTCATTATTTGCTGTGGCATACTAGCACATGGGTTTTCATTATCTTGACTGTGGAGTGTTGGTGTCAACACAGAGCTGTTTCATACTCATTAAAATTTCAACAAATTAAGAAGTTATACCCTTATCAAAAACAAAGATTTAAAATTGATCTCTCTCTAGACTTTGAGTCCTTATTTAACTATTCTTTCACTTTAACTACTTTAGGTTTACCTACTCTATGTATACTCTAAATTTTTTTTTTTTTAGAAATTATAGATAAATTAATAATAAAAGGATTATATGAAGAATTTGGATTGTGATCAAATTAAAATTTTTATCAACTTAAAAATTATAGGACAAAAAGATTAGGACAAAAAAATATATCTATTTTTGATTTTAGGGTTTGTTGATAACATTTTAGATAGACACAACTGTCATAGTTGTAAATCAAATATTACTTTCATTCATTATTTGATTTGTCATATTTATCTAAAAAATATATATATCTATTCTTAAAATCTAAAAATTTATTAAAATTTGCAATTTAGTGAAGTCACGTGGCGTAACCACGGCGTTTAAGCTCAACTTTTATATATATATAATATAATTATAATGATGTGTAAATTTGTGAGTTTACAAAGTTGATGTGTCAAAATTTAAAAGATCAACAAAAGACAAAGACTTCATTATATATATATATATTATATATAGATCAAAGTCAATACTGAAAGAAAATTCAATTAAATTCTAAATTATATTCCAATTGTTGTCTAATTTTCACGGATCCTATCTAAGGTTTTTTTTTTTTTTTTTGGCTCTAAGTGACTTAATATTATGCAAAAAGACAAAGACTCCAACCGTTTAACAAAAAAAAAAAAAAAAAAAAAAATCTCAGCTTTTATTTTTCCATACAACACAATAATATAATATAAATCAATACAAGAAAATAATATAACTACACCATAAAATATTATAAAAGAAACATTTAAGGGAAGAGAAAGAGAGAGATGACTAAATAAAATAATTGATTTTAAGTTTACAATCGGGTGAATAGTAGGTTGTAAATCTAGCAACTTATTGTAACTAGGTTGTATAATTTTTTAGATATATAACCTCGGGGTGTTGCATGTTTTGGGCCACATAAAGTATAAAATAGCTGTTTGGGGGGTTTTTCACCCACCAATAATAATGCTTTAGTTAGGAGTTCATAGTTCATACATGTTTCTAAAACTACCAAATTATTTAGACCCTAGTTACAATGACCACTAATGTAAATTTTAAGTTAATTTACTAATTTATAGCCCAATTGTGTACATGATTAGCCAATAACATTAGTAAGCATGGATAAACAATATAATCAACACAAATCACAGCAAATTAATACACAATACCACAAAGATAACACTTGAAGAGAATAATTTGAGAACTGAGCAAAAAAACTTTTATGTGGCCTCACCACAAAAAATGAGCCGTTTTTAGGTGAGAATCAGGATTGCGGTTTCATGGAAAATGGGTCTCATATGAAGAAAACTATAGCTCTTTGAGAGAAAGTTCTTGAAGAGAAACAATGAGAAACTAAATCTTTCATTGAAAATAGATTACATGAGATACAACACATATAGGCTAACTAATCATAACAGATTTAGATGCCAAACTCTATCCTAAGAGAATTGTGTAATGACTAATAGAATACAAACACGTGTACAGTAGTGTAACTAACTAATACCACAAGTTCTTATACTAAACTACACACAGCTTTACAATATTATGACTGAACTACAGATCGTTTATGTGACTGTGCTTGTCTATGAACTGAAGCTCTGTTGACTGAGTGACTTGAGGCAGAACCATCAACACCATCATCCTTTACATTATATATGTAGGCAAAAGGGTTGGTAAAACAGAGAATTTGTAGCAAAATTCTCGACCATACCAAAGAGTTCGTAGGTATGAGCATGAGGTGAGCCGCGTACAATCTCACTTATCAACAACTTTTCAATATGACTGAACTACAGATCGTTTATGTGACTGTGCTTGTCTATGAACTGAAGCTCTGTTGACTGAGTGACTTGAGGCAGAACCATCAACACCATCATCCTTTACATTATATATGTAGGCAAAAGGGTTGGTAAAACAGAGAATTTGTAGCAAAATTCTCGACCATACCAAAGAGTTCGTAGGTATGAGCATGAGGTGAGCCGCGTACAATCTCACTTATCAACAACTTTTCAAACTTGATTTTCGTACCATCTTTGCTTCATACCATTCGTAGGTGCGAAAAATCATTCAGCAAGCTTCCTCTTTTGCACTAGGACCACCTCAAACCTCAAGCCCAATACTTGTAAAAGCCCACAAAAATATACATTGAAACAATGAAATTTGAAGCCAATAATACAAATAAATTTATCCTGTAATTAGCCAAACTTATAAGACTTAACAGTTTAATCTTGTGTCTCTCTTATATTTATAGAAATATTACATTTTCTCGTACAACTAACTTTTACACTATTTATAATGTCATTTCAACTATTGATTTACATGCAAGAGCCTTGTAGTTTAACTGTCACTTTTTGGTATTTTCAACAAGAACATCCAAAGTTCAATTTTTCCTATCTCTAACTAAGGATATATATTAAAAAAAAAAAAAAATATCAATTGACATTATTGGTATCTGGTACCCTAATTTGAGATAATTGTATTGCTATGCCCCTACCAGGCTACCACCTAAATTGGGGGTTAGGTGAGAAAAAATTTGGGATGAAATTATCTTAACTAGTTGCAATTATAAGATTCTAAAAAAAAGTTGCAATTAATGAAAAACCATTATTTTTGTCTTATTCAACACTTGGTTAAAACAGTATGGGGGTATATATTGACAAAATTCTCTCAAATTTGGGTGTTAGTTAAGCACATTTTGGAAACGTTAAATATTAAAGTATTCCTTTCCAAGTATCAGACATGATATATCTCATGGTGTGGCTCTAGGATTTTGCCTCTCAAATTTTCATGTTTGTTGTAAGATTGAATTACCTCAAACCTCTAATCACAACATTTGATTCGAAAATTTTAGTATCTTCATGTATTTAGAATCTTAGGAATATAAATAAGGGCAGAAATTTAGTTTGGAAGATATTTTTAAGTTAAATTTTTTTTTTTTTTTTAAAAAAAAGAGAGTTTATCATACGGGTCAAATTCAAATAATACCAAAACTCGTTTTATTAGACTTAGGCACAAGCAAAACCAGCCCCAATTCCATGACCACTTATTAGGGCGGATGAAAACCGTCCTATTTGGGTTAGGTACCCACTAACAAGTGGGTTTTGCCATCTCTATTCACGTCACAAGTAAATCATAACATCGACATTGTGTAAATGTATGAAAATCAACAAACCGACACATTATTATTTGGGGCTAAATATACACCAGGACATTTGATATAAATGTTATTTTCTTGTCTTAGGTATAAAGAAGCAAAAATGCTACTTTGATACTTACATTTTGTGGGGGATCATTGTGTTTTGCACATTGCAAAAAAAAAAAAAAAAAAAATCATTTTGGTTTTTGTCTTCCTTAATAAAAAAAGCCACATTAGGAGCTTTTTTTTCCCAATCCCCGCGCCCCCCCCCCCCCCCCCCTCCTTCTTTTTTCCAACTTTTCTTCACTATTATTTTTGCACTTTCTTGTGATTATTTGGTAATGAAGCAGAAACAAAACAAAACAAATTTCAATTTCTTCACTCCAAAAGAAGAAGGGGAACCCAAAATCAGATGGGTATATTTGCAAAAACGACAGGGCACCAAATGGAAATGGAGTTTATTTATTTTTTATCTACATACTAGTATACTACAATCAATTATTCAAAGCAAAAGAAAAACCCGTCAAAACTAGACTAATATTTTACAATCGAATCTCCAATTGAAGCAATAAATGAAGATTTTGAGGGAGGAATTGAGGAAAAGGAACGGGTTAGAAATGCGTAGAGAAGGAAATGAAATTTTTGTTTCTTTTGTTTTGTGCTTGGTTAAGAGCAATTGCAAGAAAGTGTAAAAGAAAAACAAAGAAAAAGAAAAAGAAAAAAATTCTGCTGCTTTTATTATTTTTATTTTTAATGTAGCCTTTTTTTTTTTATTTTTTTCACACACTTATTTGGGAAATGTTTATTATTTTTTATGTGGCTTTTTGAATGTTAATTAATTTTTTTTAATTACTCTGTTTGTTAGTCAGGTCAACTTTAGGTGTACCATGTTAGCCTTTTGTTAGCCACATCAAATTCATCATTGAGATGATGACAAGGACCAAAATGAAACATTAAAAAAAAAAAAAAAAATTCACTTCTAAGTGGATTTTGCCATCCCTACTCACCAAAATGAAACATATCAATCAAAATGAAATCACCCCCAAAGTATAACAACTAAAATGCATTTTTTTTTTAAAAAAAATCTAGATTAAAGGGTAAAACTTAAATACAATTCTTTATATGCAATACATAGGTGCATTTTTCAATAGTGTATTCCATGTATTGGTAATCAGTTATATATATCAACATTCTCATAGTACTTTCTCCCAAAAAAAAAAAAAAAAATCTCACAATATGGAGTTTCACATTGTTGTAAGCCCTACACATTATAAGAGAGAAGATCCATATATTTGATGCATAAGTATGAAAATACCTCTAATCTTTATTCACCGTCATTGACTAGTAGAATTTTTAATTTTAGCAAAAAAAAAAAAAAAAAAAAAAAAAAACGAGTAGGAAATATTGATAAGAGAAAATGGAGGTGTTTAACCTTCTTCTCCTCTATTTGGTAGAGAAGAAAACTTAGTAGAAAGAAAGATGGGTGGGGGAGTATTTTATCCTAAATACACAAAATGTTTTCTTTCCAAAATAGAGAATAAAGTTTTCCCTAATAAGGAAAGAAGAAAAATTTATGATTTTACCTCATCTCTTTAATGTAAATATGGCATAATAGTAAATTCATATACTTTTTTTTTTTTTCTATACCCCATTCTTCCTCTAACCAAATTAAAGAAAGTTATATTTATTTTTTATTTTCTATTTTTATTATTTTTTCCCTCTCCTTCCCATATTGTCTATTTCTTCACCTTTACATCCCTTCAACCACAAATGGTGGAATCTTTCTTTTTACCAAACAGGTGAGAATAAGGAAATGATAATAAAATAAAATAAAAAATAAAAATTTGATAATTGGAAAGTTTCATACATAATGTAATGGCATATAAGCCAAGAATGTGAGTTCAAATCGCCCACTTATTTTAAGAAAAAAAAGAAAGGGCACAAGTTATAAGAAGTGTAGTAATCTTGAAATAACTAGACAAAACAAATCCCTTAAATGTTTTCTTAGATAAAAGATTTTATTATTTTATTATATATTTATTTAATTTTTTTTATTAAATAAGAGTATAAAAAAGATGGTCCAAATTTGTGGTACAATAAATAAGGTCTTTGTTGGGTTATAAATTGAATCTGGTTAATTAATTCAATTATCAAAGTTGATTAATTAGATTAAATTACATGCAAATCTTGGAGGCATCAACAAATCACTAAATAAACTAATATGTAGCAGAAAATAAATAACATAGCGATTTGTTGATGAATGAGAAAAACCTCTCACAAGGCAAAAACCACTCCCAAGAATCCACTAATCAACAATCAAGCGATTACAAGTATAAGGAATCTTACCACTACCTTACCCTATTCCAAAATACCAACTTACAGTTGAACTTTTGGTCCAATACCCAATTGGATTCGATCTTGTAATAGACTTCTTTGCATGCATGAATCTCAGTACGTGACTAACTCCAACAACTTGATTGACTGTTATTGGCTGCAAAATTCTTCACTTTAAAGACATTGAAGATCAGGTAGCATTTGGTTACAAATCCCTAAGGTGCACGAAAAGTAGTAGCTTCTCATAGAGTATATGAGTTTTGAGTCTCTGTTTTTGTACTTGATAACTTTTAAAATAAGCATTTTATATGTCTAGGGTTGTAGAGAGAGAAATCCTAATCATCTAAGTCATCATGGGCCGAAATTCAGATTTGAGAATTGTGTTGAGCTCCTGCATTGTGTTGAGCTAGTGTCAAGCTTTAATGAAACAATTTTTCTTCACTTGTTTCTTGAATCAATTTTTATATCTTTAATGATACCACTTGTAAAGTAAACTTTACACATTTGATAATATATTAAACCCAAGTTAAATCTATCCAATTACAAATAAAGTGCATTTTGTCAAATGATAAACTAATACATAAAAAATATGACCTATCGGTCTTAGCATGGGTTGGATATTAGGTGTGACAGGTAATGCATTAGAGATATCATAAAAGTACTTTAAAAGTCACCCATAAAAAAAAAGTACTTTAAAAGTCCTAAGGATCTATCATTAATGAGTTTTTAGCGATTCTTTAAAGTTGAAATTTCAGAATTTTAGAAAACTCAGCAGAGTTTTAAAGAACTTACTTAAATGTCAACTAGTTTTTCAGATAAAGATTTATATTTGCAAAATCTCTGCTCCTAAAGTTTTGTAACTCAAACTCTAGTTAACTACTTCCCATAGCAAATACCAAACAGGCACATTGATTTCAACACTCTCAAATGATGGTGTCACACTAATTTGTCTTATTATTATCTCACAGCTAAACTTTATAAAAGTTGAAATCAAGCTTTTTTAAATTTATTTTATTTATTATTATTATGAGAATCAAGCTAATTTCATTTAATATTTGGGGAATTTTATTTTTTATTTTTATTTTTTTGCTGAATAATATTTGGAAGTAAGTTAAACGTGCGATGTATAAAACTCGATACCGTGTAGTACATTCAATTATGCAGTAGTAACTTCTATGTTCCATTTCTTTGTGTCTGTCTGAAAATACCAAATCCAAAGGATTTTTTTAAAAGAAATCGCAGTAAAAGATTTTGTTCCACTCTCTGCCTTGCTTTCTTTCTTTCTGTGGCATTCCTTCTTTGTGAGAAGCAAACTAGAGCTCAGCAATGGAGGAAAACAAAGCAGAGATCACAGAGTCAGATCAAATGGAAAGTACTCTAACAACCCATCAAGTTCCAAAAAGAAGACAAAAGGGAGGCATTATAACCATGCCATTCATTATAGGTAAACATGTATTATGTAACATGCAAACGGTAAAGACTTTGTTTTCTTTTAGAATGTGAACTGGGTTTACGAGATTTTACTGATTTTTTAGAAGTTTATATATGATGTTCTTCATTATTCATTGCAGCAAATGAGTCTTTTGAGAGAGTGGCAAGCTTTGGGCTAATTCCAAACATGATAGAATATTTGATGACAGAGTACAACCTGGGATTAACCAAAGGGAACAACATCCTCTATTTATGGTCAGCTGCCTCCAATTTCATGCCTATCTTGGGGGCTTTCCTCTCGGATTCTTATCTGGGTCGCTTCCTCACCATTGGCTTGGGTTCCATAGTCAGCGTGCTGGTATCTTTATCTTCCATTTTATTTTATTTTTCTTTTGGTGCATTGCTTTAATCTTCCGAATTCAATAATTAAGTGAATATATTATCCTCTTTCTGTAGACAACTCATATATATAGTCCTTGTATTTGGGATTTGCAAATCTTAAAAAAGAAAGAAGAAAGTTGTTTGAGAGAGATACTTGATCCATGTGATTTTTGCAGTCTGATTTTAGCTTTGGCTGGTCTAGTTATGATCTAAGCACACCTGTTTTATTGTAAATTTAAATTAGAAGATATACTGTTCCTAGACATCTATGACTATGATTACTTCAAATTCTCATTTTTCACTGCTTGAAGGAATGGGGGACATTTTGAAAAGAAAGAAATTACATTTATTTGATCATTTTGTTGGTGTCGAGACTGGTAATAGGAGCTTCACTGTTCATTATTATGCACAAAATAAATTTGGGGATCTGTTATTTGCAATAATTTGTGCACATAATTGTCACAACTTTACTTTAATTTCAAAACAAATGGTCGAGACTCGAGATAAGGATGTGTGTAGGAACCATCTGCACAAGCCATGAGCAAGTAGGATACCAGGTCATTAGAAGTTCCCTGTTTTTCTGAGTTGCTATTGTCATTATCGCCTACTGCACACCCGGAAATAGGGTAAAGAAATTGATGCATTAGAAACTTCTCTTTGATACATGGTTTTTTGGGGTACTTGTACTGTCATGCATATAGAGTGCATGTAATAACATTTTGCAAGAAGAAGACACAATCAAATTAATAAAATACAAACTATGAAACATTAACAATTGTGCAAGGAATATGTATGAAGAGATGCAGTAAACTTCTCACGTTGATGCTAATATGTGTTTAATAAAGTCCATGGTCAACTACTAGGATTAACAAGTCAAAAGAAAACAAAAGAAAAAAAGGCCTTGAGTTTGTATCAAGGAAAGTCACATTAATTTTGTCATTGTTTCAGGGTACAGTGCTTCTTTGGTTAACAGCCATGATTCCACAGGCAAAGCCTCCTCCATGTAACCAATTAAAAGGCAGCTGTAAATCTGCAACAACAGCCCAAATGGCTCTCCTAGTATCATCATTTGCTGTCTTGTCTATTGGAGCTGGTGGCATTCTGCCATGTTCCTTATCATTTGGAGCAGATCAGTTGGCCAAAGGTGATAACCCCAGAAATGCAAGGGTCCTGAGAAGTTTCTTTGGCTTGTACTATGCTTCTCAAGCTATTTCTATCATGCTGGCTGTGACAATTATTGTTCCAATTCAAGATCATTTCAGATGGAAAGTGGGTTTTGGAATTCCAGTGATACTTATGTTCATCTCCGCAGTCTCCTTTTTCCTTGCTTCCCCCTTCTATATCAAGCAGAAAGCTAAGAAAAGCTTGTTCACTGGTTTTGCACAAGTTATTGCTGTTGCTTATAAAAATAGAAAACTTGCAATCCTCAATAAGAGCTCAAGTGAAATGTATCATCGAGGAAAGAACTCGCCTCTCATTGCACCAACTGAGAAACTAAGGTAATGTCAACATAATCATCTTACTTGTAGGCCTATTTTATGCAGAAAATTTTGCAGTAACCCTTCATTGTTTTATTCTTGTTAGGTGTTTAAATAAAGCTTGCATCATTAGAGATCCTAAATTAGAAATAGCCCTCGATGGATCAGCTTCAAATCCTTGGTGTCTCTGCACAATAGAGGAAGTAGAAGAGCTAAAAGCTCTTATTAAGGTAATCCCTTTGTGGTCTACAGGGATCATGGTGGCAATAAGCTTCAGCCAGAGCTCATTCCTATTGCTCCAAGCTAAATCAATGGACAGACACATCACTTCAAGCATTGAATTTCCAGCAGCCTCTTTTGGGTTCTTTGCCATCATTACTCTAGCAATTTGGGTTGCTCTCTATGACCGAGTAATCCTTCCCTTGGCATCAAAAATCAGAGGGAAACCAGTACGGCTTGGTGCAATTCAAAGAATTGGAATTGGGATATTCCTCTCTTGCATGGCCTTGGTAGTTTCTGCAATGGTTGAGAATATTAGACGTAGAAAAGCAATCAAGCAAGGTTTTATTAACAATCCAAATGCAGTTTTGGACATGTCTGCCTTCTGGCTTGTGCCACAATATTGCTTGCTTGGATTAGCTGAAGCCTTTAACGCAATAGGCCAAATAGAGTTTTATTACTCAGAGTTCCCTAAGAGTATGTCAAGCATTGCTACTGCTCTATTAGGACTAGGAATGGCTGTGGCAAGCTTATTAGCCAGTCTTATTCAGAGCACTGTCGATAACCTTACCTCAAGAGGGGGAAAAGAGAGCTGGGTTTCAAAAAACATTAACAAGGGTCACTATGACTATTACTATTGGCTTCTTGCTATAATGAGCTTTTTCAATTTACTTTATTTCCTTGCATGTAGTTGGACATATGGCCCTTGCACAGAGGAAGGGGCTGAGGAGGAGGGAGAAGGCTTTAATGAGGGACAAGAGTTGCAATAACTGGTATTGCTGTCTTGAGTCAATAATTTTCTCATGCGTTGATCAATGCATCCTCATTTTCACAATATGTGGACCCCCATCATCGTTGTGTGCCCTACAGATTGTGAGAGAAAAGATGTATATATTCAATGTATTAGAGACCTACATGTCCTGATTGTGTAACATTGATTTGAATGTTGTAGTATGTTTACGAGCTTGCAAGAAGCTAATACCTACTTATTTGGGAGATTGGTTATTTGGATTAGAATTCTTGCAATTATGATCTCTATTGACTATTATGTACAAGTTTTCTTTTTCTTCAGTTCAATGTTCCCTACAAGTTACCATATTCCTTTGACTCATTCAGATGCATACTTACAAATTAGTTACATCATTATCAGAGCTTGGATCTGGAGCAAATTGTGCTTGAAGTGGTAATTGAAATTATTCCTCTTGATTTTCAACTTCAAGTCCCATTTGGGTTGGCTATTAGAACCCATAAAGTGGTGGATACCAATAAATATATTCTGCATTGCTGGACCTCCTTATCACTTGATGCAAATGACAATATATCTTGGACAGGACTACTAGCGTCCAATACTCAAGTTAGCAAGTTTTGGGCCAGCCACTTCGAGTGACTTTACATTAGATATTTCTTCTAGTGAAAGTCATGGCTGGAGTAACTTCCTAGGCCATTTTGTATTTAAGCACCAAAATTGAAATGCACTCACAAGCCAAACTAAATGTCAAGAATATTAAAATCTAAAGATAATTCAAAATATATTAGTATTTTCTATGATAGGTTATATTTTGTGTTGGCATATTTCATGTCAAAATTTTCATGTAATTAACATTAAAAAAAATATTGTATTATGTTGTATATGGGTCTATTTGTAATTGGGTTACGGTTCTAGTGCTGAAAATTGAAGTCACTGCAAAAGGAGTTTCAATCAAATGAACTAAATTCACGGTCCCGCAAAACTAGCACGTGTCAAGCATTTGAAAATTAATTGGGAAGGATTTCGACCTTGACTGGAACCTTGGTCAACCGAAATAATCTGACCATGAGAGAAATTAATTACAAACTTTCTAGTTGTTTCGACCTTTACCCTTCCTTTATAAGCCTCATTTCCCAAAAATTGAACCCTAATTCCCAAAGTTGAGAGAAACCTATCAAAAATTGAGAGCTAAACACCTACCCATTCTCTCTACTTTGTCTCTCTCACTAAAGCCAAATTTATGAGGAGATTAGATCCTTCACACCCATCACCATGTCAATGTTGTGAGTGTTGTTTGGAGGAGCCACCACAAATTAGCCATGGAGGCTTGAAAATGCAATTTGAGCTCAATTATGGATTTGGTTGCTAGAGTAGAAAAATGACTCGAGAAGTGAATTGAGAATAAGAGTTTGGAGGGTTTGATTACAAGATTACTGCATTACTTGGAGGGTTGTGAGTGTAATTTATACTGCAACTATTTATTCTAGTAGATCATTTTTGGTGGTGCCATAGAGAGGTTTTTCCGCTCAATTCTCGAGTTTTTCTCTTTGAGAACACATTTGATGTTATCTTGTGGTATTGTCTCTGGGTCTTACATTTTATATGCTACAATGTGTTTATCCATGCATACGCTTGGTGTTAATTGATAGATTAGCTTATTTATTTATTTATTTATTTTTATAAGAAATGATAGTAGACTTTATTCATTTTATATCATGCTTTACAATGGAAAAGAAAAATGAGGAGCATTCTTCTAACCAAACAATAACTTCTTCATTTTTCTTTGTAGCACTAGCAAGAGCTAGAGCAATACGATTACATCTTAAAGGAACAGAAACAAAGGATTTACTAACAAATTGTTCACAAATAAGCTTAATATCCTCCAAAATTCAAACAACCACTTCTAGGTAAAAAATCCTATCAGAGTTAAGGAAATCCACCAATTTAGCAAAATTGCATTCAACGATGACATTGGAAAATCCGTTGTTTGGACAGAACACGAGCCTTTTGCATAACAGAAGCTGCTGTCCAAAGAGAGTGAAGTTCCTTCCAGGTTTGCTCACGCGATGCCACCATAACTTCTCCGTTTGAATTCCGGATGAGGAAACCCACACCAACAGAGGACAAAGAATTAGATTGAGATAAAGGAAGATTCAATTTGAACGACAAATTTAAGGGAGGAGGAGACCATTTACTAACAGGTGCTTTCGGTACAGTAGAGCCAATCTTATTGATCTCAATAAATTCCAGTGCATACACCAAAGCTCAAGACCACAGACCAACAGAACAAGGAGATTTGCTTTCAAGAATGAGTTTGTTACGACAATTCCAGATCATCCAAAATGCCATACACAAGATTTCAAATTCAGGAGAATGTAACTTATGAATGGTAGCATCCATGATATCCACAAACTGAGTATGTAGAGGAAGTTTTGAAAGAGTTCCAAAATGAGCTTGAAACGAAACGGCTTGAGTAAAGGAGCACTCCCAACGTAGATGACTGCATGATTCAGCTGCATCAGAACATAGCACACAAGAGAAAGTGCTGGAGATATCTCTATCAAAGAGCTTTGGTGCAAAGTGGAAGACTATCAGTGCAAGCTCTCCAAATGAAACATTTGATCTTAGGGGAAGATTAATGGAGACAAAATGTTGTTCCAAAAAGAGTGCAATCGACCAGAACTAGAAGTTGATGTCGTGTTTCCAGTGGAGGCTTCCTCCAATTCTCTTTGGAGAAAATAGGCACTACGGACTCTGAAAATTCTAGCTTTATTTTTCGTCCAAATCAGAGAATCTGGGGGCAATCATATTAAAAAATAGAATCAATAAGAGTCACTTTCCATTTTGATTGAAAGGAAGAGGCATCAATAAGAACTGAATCTCGAGCTTCCGAAGGTAGAATCGTTTGGGGGAGAAATAACTTTTTGATTAAAATCCATCGGAAGCCAATTATCTTGCCAAATATTAATCATTGCTCCATTCCCCACTCTCCACAGACTTGCCTGAATCAAAAGATCATGACTTAATTGATTATTAAACCTTAATTTAAGTTTTGGCGGGGTTTAAATCAATACCTACGTAGCACTACATATTTCTCATTCTAAAAATAGTTTGCATCAAGTCAGCATAACTCACGATAAATGTTTTCTTTCATCAAATCAATCCAAGAAATTTGATTTTTTATTTTTATTTTGATTTTTATTTTTTTTTACATTAATCACAATTAATATCATCAAACATCTTAAATTAAGTTTTTTTTTTTTTTTTTGGGTTAAATAGATTAGAAATTGCACAATATTGAAACATAACAATAGTTTATCTATTAGAAATGATTCCCATAGAAAACTATCAGAACTTATTAAACATCTTAAATTAAGGGTTTTTATTTGAAAACAGATAGAAATTTGCCTTTGCTAAAGGGATTTGCTTATCTAAATTTGAGAGCATATGCTTCCGATATTTTTAATGAGCTACGCTGAGAGCACTAAAAAAAGGATAAAGTTTGACAACAAACTTAGTTGTAGCTTAAGGCTACAACTCTCACTAAAAAAATTAGCATAATTACATATGTTGAAAATCTAACCGTCGGTCGGATTATATATTATTTATGTTCTTAACACTTATGTCAAATTTCGTGTAATCGGATGTTATTTTCTTTTCGATTCATAAACTTATTTTTATACATAATTTTAAATTACAAAAATTTAAAATTTAATCATTTGATTGATGACATAGCTGGACAAAATTTAGCTACAAAATTGATTGTAGCCTAAGACTACAACCTTACTCAATAAAATAAATATTACTCCATATTTTGAGAATCTGACCATTAAATTGTATGTACTTTATACTCTTAATACACATATCAAATTTTGTGTTAATCAAATATTATTTATTATATAATCTATAAGCTAATATTTTAAGCATAATTTTAAACTACAAAAACTTGCATTTTAAACAATTTATTGATGATAGCTATTAATCTTTCAATTTCTAGAAATTTTGTAAGTATGAAAGATATAAAAAGAACATGTAATCCAATGGTGGATTTGTCAAAATTTACCTCCAATAAAAAGATATTGAGTAAGATTGTAACCTTAGACTACAACCAATTTTGTAGCTAAATTTTGTCCATTGATTTTTGATGTTTTGGAAATTTTGCAAACATGAAAAATATAAGAAAAAAATATATATAATCTAATGGTAAATTTGTGAAAATTCATATCCAATAAAAAATATTAATTGAAATTGTAGCCTTAGGCTATAACTAAGTTTGTGGTCAAATTTTGTCCCTAAAAAAAAATGTTATATGACATATTGCTCCTTTTTCTTTTGAGAGATAATTATAACATGCAACTAACCCCGCAGCTCGAATCTTTTCTCCCTAGGCCCCAAGCACTTTGTGCATGAGGAGCTGCCAATTCAGTTACAAGGCTTTTGGTAAGACATAAATCCTTAAATAAGTGTAGTACTTTATATATATATATATATATATGTATGTATTGCAAGGGGCTAAAATTTTAAATTCCCTGTTCACTTTATTATCAAAATTTGGAAAAGATGCACGTAGTAAGAGAGATACTGCATATGCTAGATTTACCGGATATCTTCACACTTATATCTCCAATCGATCCAATTACTGAGAATTAATTAAGCCCTTGGGAGGTGGTGTAGTGCTCTCATGCGTTCTAGCATGTAGTAGCGGTGAGTGGTCTTGCAGCCTTCCTTCCAAGAGTCTTGTGACCTCCCAATTGTGGTGAGGCCAGTGTAGGTACCCCTGTTTTCTTCGGTGTAAAACAGAGTGGGTGGGAAATAAAATGGCGGATGAGCTTGAAGCTCTTTGGAGCAAGTTAACGTTCATAGAGGAGGAGGGAGAAGGCATAGAGCTGGGCAGTGATAGCACGAAGGCGGCGAGAGAAATAAGGAAAAACTGCCTGGTTATGAAGATTTTAACGCAGCGTACCATCGGCCTAGAAGCGCTACAAAAACACTTGAAAATGCTATGGAAGCCTAATAAGGGATTACAGGCTTAGAAATAGGAGAGGAAATGTATTTGACAGAGTTTGGTGATGGCAGAGATAAAAGGAGGATCTTGGAGATGTGCCCCTAGAGCTACGAGAAGCAGTTAATACTGCTACAAGATTTTGAAGGTGAAAGAGTTCCTAAGGAGATTACCATCTAATGGACTCCGTTCTAGGTGCAAATTTATAACCTCCCCCTGAAGAGCATGACTCGAGAATCGGGCATGGAAATCGAAGCAAAGCTAGGGAGGGTGTTAGATGTTGACGTGCCTGAAAAGGGAGTACACTAGGGCAAGTTCTTGCGAGTAAGGGTACAAATCGACGCAACGAAAAAATTGGTAAAAGGTAAAAGAGTTACGATTGAAGGAGGGAAGAGCAGGTGGGTTTTCTTCAAGTATGAGAGATTACTAAACTTTTGCTACAAATGTGGGAGGTTGGACCACAGGGAAAAGGATTGCTTAGAAATAATAAATTTGATGAATGGAGAAGGGGAGGGATGTATGCAATACGGAGCATGGCTGAGGGGCGAGCTGAGCAGGAGGGGAGGAAGGGAACAAGTCAAAATAGGTGAAGAAGTTAGGCTGGAATTTAGGCCGGAACCGTGTACGCACAACATGGAAACTCTCCGACGTAGGGACAGGCCGGAGTTAGGTGAGAATCACGTGAACAAGCAGAATCCTTGTCAGGGGGTGGAGCATAGCGACAAGACAGAGAGACTTGGGGCAGCAAACCAGGAAAGTGAAACCTTTCATGGTGAGGGCAAAGTCAATCTGCCACAAGAAAAAGAGAAAATGAGTTTAACTCAAAGCAGAAAGGATTCTTTGTTAGACTCACTACCCACAGCGGACCTAGAGAGTGGCATACATCGGGAGAAATCAAAAACAGAGGAGGGGATCAGGGATGGGTGAAGCCAGGTTGAACATAATGGAAATTTGTGGGGAAAAGCCAAAAGGAAAATGACTCAAAGGCTTAGGCCGAAAGTAACTCAAGCCTATTAGCAATGAGTTTTACACAAGAAAAAGGTTGGGTGGCTGAACCTTTGGGCCCTAGTAGTGGGCATTGGAAGCGTTTGGCAAGGAAAAATAATAAACGAAGCCCAAATGTCAAGTCTATCCTGGTTAACACAAAGAGAAAGGGTTCTGTTCCTTTACAGGAGCTTGATCCCAACACGCTGAGCACCAAATGACAAAAAGGGCTGAACAAAGAAGAGAGTGAAGTAAATGGTTATGAGAGTAGGGTTGGCAGTGAGGCGGTGGCTGCTACGCAGCACCGCCAAGCCAAATGAGTGTGCTATCTTGGAATTGTCGGGGGTTGGGGTCTCCTCCGGCAATTCGTACACTCACCGAAGAGGTGAAACACAAAAACCCCATGGTAGTGTTTCTGGCAGAGACAAAAGCGACCACAGACAGAATGAAGGGCTTTTAACACAAACTGGGATTTACTCAAGGAATCATTGTTCCGAGTGATGGGAAAAGTGGTGGTTTAGTGATGCTTTGGCGAGAAGGGACGGATATAAGATTCAAGAGTTGTTCACACTCTCACATAGACGTAGTGGCTCACGGCGAAGGCAAGGGAGCTCCATGGAGGGTTATGGGTTTTTATGGACATCCCGACATGAGCAAAAGGCAGAGTTCATGGCAGCTTCTTGATGCTCTGAATGCTTAATGTGTGATGCCGTGGGTGGTATGTGGGGATTTCAACGAAATCTTGCACCTGGATGAGAAGACGGGTTGGAAGGAGTGTGATGTAGATCAGATTAAGGAGTTCAGAGAGGTATTGAGCAGGTGCGGTTTATTTGATTTGGGTTTTGTGGGTCAGAGATTTACTTGGTGTAATGGAAGGTTTGGGGAGCAACGCACTTTGCTACGCTTAGACAGAATGGTAGCTAATGAGACTTGGGTTCAGATCTTCCCTAAGGCAAAGGTTCATCATATTTCGATGTCGGCTTCGGATTACTGTCTTTTGGCAATGTTTCTTAATAAGAATCAGCCCCACAAACGGAGCAAAAGGAGGTTCTTTTTTGAAGCAATGTGGGTGAGAGAGGAGGAGTGCAAAGAGGTAATTAAGTTGGCTTGGGATCCGTATGTAGAGGACTCAGTCCGTCCTATCCAGTAATGACTAGAGAGATGTCAAACCGAACTCAAGTGTTGGAATGAAAGAAAATTCGGCAATGTGTATAAAATCCTAAAACAAAAACAAGCCAGGTTGCAACTCTTAGAATCTCTCAATTTACTCCATGAAACAACCGAGGAAATTCAAGCCATCCGAAAAGAGATTAATGAGCTTTATACCAGGGAAGAAGTTATGTGGCAATAGAGGTCTCGAGTGCTTTGGCTGCAAAATGGAGATAAAAACACGAAATTTTTTCATGCCACCGCTAGCCAAAGACAAAGGAAAAATAGAATTGGGGGGTTGATGGATGAGGGGGGTGTATGGCATGAGGAGCAAGGGGCAACAGAGAAGCTAATCCTTGAGTATTTCTCTACAATCTTTAGCTCAGATCAACCATTGAGTTTTGATGCAAGTATGGAAGCAGTGGACAAGAGAGTGACCCCCGAAATGAACGAAGAGCTGTTTAAAGAATTCAAGGCAGTTGAAGTATGGCGAGCGCTCCAACAAATGCATCCAACAAAATCACCCGGGCCTGATGGTATGTCCTCTATCTTCTACCAAAAATATTGGGATGTCGTAGGACCTAGTGTATCAAACTGTGTAGTACAGGTTCTTAACTCAGGGGTGATGCCAAAGGGAATAAATGATACATATATATGCCTAATCCCCAAAACCAAAAATCCCCAGAAGATAACTGAATACCGTCCAATTAGCCTATGCAATGTAATTTATAAGTTAATATCGAAGGTCTTGGCAAATAGGCTGAAAAAAATTCTGAATGCAGTGATTACCGAATCACAAAGTGCTTTTGTGCCAGGGAGGCTTATAACAGATAATGTGATGGTGGCCTTCGAAACCATGCACTCTATTGCCAAAAAGAGAAAGGGGAAGGAAGGGCTAATGGCCATCAAATTGGATATGAGTAAAGCCTACGACCGGGTTGAATGGGCTTACCTTGTGTCAATAATGCGTAAGTTGGGGTTTAATGAAAAGTGGATTTCTTTGATCATGACGTGTGTAACAACAGTGTCCTATTCAGTACTCATTAATGGGGAACCAAGGGGTAACATTATTCCTTCGAGAGGCTTACGCCAAGGAGATCCAATATCCCTGTATTTGTTTGTATTGTGCACTGAGGGGTTGTCAGCAATGATAAGACAAAAGGAAGCCATGGGATTGATTAAGGGGGTGGCTGTAAGTAGACAAGCACCTTTGATCTCGTACTTATTTTTTGCAGACGATAGCATTATTTTTTGTAGAGCAACCATGGAGGAATGCAAGCAAGTGGCCTCGGTGCTAGATACTTATGAGAAAGAGTTGGGGCAAAAGCTCAATAGGGACAAAACTTCATTGTTTTTTAGTAAGAACACAAGTAGGGAAATCCAAAATTTTGTGAAGGAAATGTTCGGGGCCCAAATTGTCCAACAACATGAGAGATATTTGGGGTTACCACCAATGGTTGGAAGGGGTAAAAAGAAGGCTTTTAACTGCATTAAGGACCAAGTGGGCCGAAAAATAGCAGGTTGGAAGCGAAAGTTGCTGTCTAATGCCGGAAGGGAAATACTCATAAAACCAGTTGCACAGGCTACACCAACTTACACAATGAACTGCTTTAAGCTCCCTGACTCTTTGTACTCAGAAATAAACTCTATGGTTGGCGGGTTTTGGTGGGGAAAGAAAGAGAAGGAAAGGAAGATTTCCTGGGTATCTTGGAAGAATTTATGCAAACCGAAGGTAGATGGAGGTATGGGATTCCGGGATTTAAAAGCTTTCAACCTTGTGCTCCTAGCAAAGCAAGGATGGCGGATATTGCAAAATCCAACCTCCTTAGTTCACAGAGTGCTCAAAGCGAAGTACTTCGCTAAATCTACTTTCATGGAAGCTCAGGTAGGGAAAAACCCCTCTTACATTTGGAGAAGTTTGTTGGCTGCCAGACCAGTGGTGCAAGAAGGGGCAAGGTGGTGTGTGGGTGATGGTAGAAGCATCAAAATTTGGGATGACAGGTGGTTGCCCTTCACGGAGTCAAGCAGAGTGATCTCACTGCGACCATCACCTGAAGCGAATGAGAAAGTGGAAGGTTTAATTGTACGGGATAGAGCTGAATGGAATGTTGAAAGGGTGAGGAGCGTCTTCCTTCCTCATGAAGCCGAGGCTATCTTAAGCATCCCAATCAGCCCTATGAACCCGAGGGACTCACAGGTATGGGCTAAGATTGCAAATGGTATTTTCTCGGTCAAGAGTGCCTATAAAGTTGCAGTCAAGTACCTCTTGGACACAAATGGAGGCAATGCTAGTCCAGGCTGCTCTGATAACTCCAAAATGGCAGCAATATGGAAGTTGATATGGAACTTAAGGTGCCTAAATAAAATCAAGCATTTCATGTGGCATGCGTGCAAGAATGTTATCCCTACGAAACAGTGCCTAATGCATCGCAAAGTCTTGCTGGAGGATAGGTGTGTTCTATGTGAGGAAAGTGAATCTTTAGGCCACATCTTGTGGGGGTGTCACATTGCAAGGGAAGCCTGGAACGAAACAAGTCTCAAGCTTGACAGTCCAAGCCAATCCCCAAAGGAGTTCATTGATGTTGTCTGGTTGTTGATGGAGACACTTGGAGAGAAAAATTGGGAGGAGTTTGCTATCATGGCCTGGCTTTTGTGGAACAATAGGAACTATGTAAGGCATGGAGGCAGCTGCAAAAGTGGGATGTCCATTGCTTGGGAAGCTAGAAAATATGAGACTGAGGTGCGTGACTCCCTACCAATCCAAGGCAAAGCTACTCCAACTACTTCTTGGACAAAGAGCTGGGTTCCTCCCCTCCCTGGTAAGTACAAAGTTAACATAGATGCTGCTGTGTTTAAGGATCAAGGCTGCTGTGGGTTGGTGTTGTAATTAGGAATGATAAGGGGCAACTGATGGGTGCCATGAGCAAACGAGTTGAATCCCAGTGGGGGGCTCTACAGGCAGAAGCTAAAGCAGCTGAGATAGGAGTTTGTCTGGCTTGGGATTTGGGATTGAAGGACATAGAGGTGGAAGGGGACTCTTTGCTGGTTGCTCAAGCACTTAAAGGCTTAACACCACCTGCCTTACCTATTCTAAAGATTGTGGAGGGAGTGAAGAGGTACCTTAGGAATTTCAGCTCCTGGACAGTTGCGCACACAAGAAGAACTAACAATGTACCCACTCACTTGCTAGCTAAATTTGCTAGGAATGTATCTAATTGTGTAATATGGGTTGAGGACACTTCTCCCATTATTGAAACTCAAATCTTGAAAGATGTAATTTCAATGGACATTGGTCCAAATTAATGAAATCCAGTCAGGTTTACAATCAAAAAAAAAAAAAAAAAAATGGAAAAGATGTCCAAATGCCCCCTAACTTTAAGCTAGTGGTCATTACACATTTACACCCCTTGAATTTTTATTTTAGCCAATTTACTTCTTAAACTTCACACATTTGCCCATTCACTGTTAGTTTGCTGTTAAAAAACTAACAGAGTATGCACCTAAAACTCATGTGACGTTAAAATTCCAAAACCAAAAGTCTAAACCCCAGTGGAAGTAGAGAGAAAAATTGTAAGAACTATTGCATCATCCCTCTCTAGTGTCGGAAATTTTTGGCTTGCCATTCAAGTTCTTGTTTCGCCTTTCAATAGCATAACTGGATCCACACCTTACTCACCAAAAAAAAAAAAAAAAGGTCTCAAATCTCTAAAACCATGTAGCTTCAATTTTAAGAGCATTCACAGTAGTGTAACTATAATGCTATATTGCTAAAATTTTGCTCTACAAACACAAAAAACACCCCTGCAGCAATGGAGCTAAATCTAAAAATTTTAGCTCCATTGCTATAGTGCACATCTATTTATAGATGTGCACTGTTCATGAGAGCTAAAAAAAAATACATTATTTTATTCCAGCTTTTTATTAAAAAAAATCCCACCTCTCTCCTTCACTCTCACCGTGCCCCTCTCTCTCTCTCATTCAATCCCATCTCATCTCTGAACTTCATCTCTCTCAACCTCACTCTCTCTCTCCTCACTGCCTCTCCATCCCTTCTTTCTTCCTCCACAAACCCACAGACCCATCTTTCTTCCTCAGAGACCCATTGCCGATCTGCACGAGCCCAACCGCCACAAACCCGTCGCCGACGACCCACGTTCGGCCTCTGACCTGACCCATTTTGGCCTCTCTTCTCTATTTTTGGCGTTTTGGCTCTATGTTTTGGGCTGGGTTTTTGTTTCGGGCATGGGTTTCGGTTCCCTTCTTTCTTCCTTCGAGACCCATCGCCAATTTGCACGAGCCCAGCCGCCACAAACCCGTCGCCGTTGACCCACGTTCGGCCGTCGACCTGACCCATTTCGGCCTCTCTTCTCTATTTTCGGCGTTTCGGCTCTGTGTTTCGGGCAGGGTTTCTATTTCAGATTTGTGTTTCGGGCATGGGTTTCTGTTTTTGCTTCGGGCTGGGTTTGTGTTTCCGGCTATGATTTTTCTGCTTTCTTTTTTTTTTCTTATTCAATGGTTTTATGGGCACGGCGGAGTTGTAGTTGTGCAGTGATTTTTATAGGTTTGATGGTGGTTGTTGTGGTGTGTTGGGGGTTGAATGAAATATTATTTTATTGTAGTGTTTATATTATTTTATTGTGTTAAAAGCTAAAATAGATCCACTGCTGTAGTATGTATGTAGGTAAAATAAATAAAGTGGCTTTTTGTGTAACTAAATAGCTAAAATTTTACATCTACTACTGTGGATGCTCTAAGAAGGCTATAATGGATCTAGACATAAGGGATTGCGCTTCCAGACTTTGATCTCCAAACCTAAACAAACTAAGGTACTTTTTTTCTAGTTATTGATTGAAAGAATTTATATTTAATTGCATTTTTTTTTTTACCAAAATATATATATATATATATAAAAAAAAAAAAAAAAAAAAAAGGTCTCAAATCTCTAAAACCATGTAGCTTCAATTTTAAGAAGGCTATAATGGATCTAGACATAAGGGATTGCGCTTCCAGACTTTGATCTCCAAACCCAAACAAACTAAGGTACTTTTTTTCTAGTTATTGATTGAAAGAATTTATATTTAATTGCATCTTTTTTTTACCAAAAAAAATATATATGGGTTTTGATGAATTTCGTTGTTTGTCTTGTTGGGATTTGGAATTAATTGGTGGGTTTTGGTTAGTTTTCTTTGTTGGGTCAGTATAGATTGTTAATTTAGATGGGGACTTGTTGGATTTTGATCTGTTTGTTAAATACAACTCGCAAGGAATTCGTCCACACAATGTTTGAAGGGTAAAACATCAGTGAACTTCGACATTCTAGCCTTGTAAATCAAGCGCATTATAAAAAAATATAGTTCCAAAACTGAGGCATGGTGGGACCACAAAATTGAGGGAAGGCAAGAAAAAAAATTTTGGCAGCGGAGAGGGATGATGCGTTGGTTCTTACTGTGTCTCTCTCTTACACTCAAAACGTGCCTCTGTCTTCTATTCTTCCATTGGGGTTCAGAGTCTTCAGACTATTGGTTTTGGGATTTTAACATCACGTGTGTTTCAGGTGCATATTTTGTTAGTTTTTTGACAGCAAACTAATACATGTAGTGAATGGGCAAATATGTAAAGTTGTAGGAGTAAATTGGCCAAAATAAAAGTTCAAGAGTGTAATGACCACTAGTTTAAAGTTCAGGGGGTGTGTGGGCATTTTTCTCTCAAAATTTTAAGTTATAACTTCAGTGTCCCAAGGCAGGGAAGCCAACAATGCCACTGGAATTGTAGCATAATTAATAGAATAAGGGAAATGTTAACGAATGCTTAAGGGCATTAGTTTGGAAACTATTTTTAGAAATGTTTTAATGGGAAAATAATAAAACAATTAATATTATTGACAGCTTTTTATATTTCCCATAAAATTAGTGTTAAAATTTTTTTAATATAATTTATTACAATTGTCCTAAAGACACCTGATAGTATAACCCTAATTTTCCAAATAGTATTTTAAAATTTTAAATTATACAAAATTTAATAAAAAGAGAACTTGAATATATTGAAATTAAAAAAAACACATAAATATATGAAGTTTTACAATTTTTTCTACTTACAAAATGAAAAAGCAAAAAGAAATTGATGAGAGATAAAATGAGAACTNAAAAATTCATGTGAAAAATACAGGTCAACCCGACCCGACCCGACCCGACCCGACCCGCAACTCGATTGACCCGAACCTGATTTTGACCCGCTTAAAGTGACCCGTTTTTGACCCGTGACCCGTTTGACCCGCAACCCGATTGACCCGACCTGAACCCGACCCGACCCGCCCGTTTTGCCATGTCTAATTCTAGCCTTGTAAATCAAGCGCATTATAAAAAATAGAGTTCCAAAATTGAGGCATGGTGGGCCCACAAAATTGAGGGAGGGCAAGAAAATTTTTTTTGGCACCGGAGAGGGATGATGCGTTGGTTCTTACTTTGTCTTTCTCTTACACTCAAAACGTGCCTCTCTCATTTATTCTTCCATTGGGGTTCAGAGTCTTCAGACTATTGGTTTTGGTATTTTAACATCACGTGTGTTTCAGGTGCATATTCTATTAGTTTTTTGACAGCAAACTAATAGATGTAGTGAATGGGCAAATATGTAAAGTTGAAGGAGTAAATTGGCTAAAATAAAAGTTCAAGAGTATAATGGCCACTAGCTTAAAGCTCAAGGAGTGTATGGGCATTTTTCCCTCAAAATTTTAAGTTATAACTTCAGTGTCCCAAGGCAGGGAAGCCAACAATGCCATTGGAATTGTAGCATAATTAATACAATAAGGGAAATGTTAACGAATGCTTGAGGGCATTAGTTTAGAAATTATTTTTAGAAATGTTTTAATGGGAAAATAATAAAACAATTAATATTACTGACAGCTTTTTATATTTCCCATAAAATTAGTGTTAAATTTTTTTTAATATAGTTTATTACAATTGTTCTAAGGACACTGTTAGTATAACCCTAATTTTCCAAATAGTATTTTAAAATTTTAAATTATACAAAATTTAATAAAAAGAGAACTTGAATATATTAATATTTAAAAAAAACACATAAATATATGAAGTTTTACAATTTTTTCTACTTACAAAATGAAAAAGCAAAAAGAAATTGATGAGAGATAAAATGAGAACTGAGAATATTGAGATTAGAGTAATAAAGTGAAAAAATGTTTGAAATAATGATATAGAAGAAAAATGGAGGGATGATACTTGTTGCGACTGCAAAGCTGAGAAGAGTAGAACTACCAGTGACATTAAGGAGAACTCACAGCCACAGTATATCTCTTGGTACCATTTTTTATTAAAAAAAAAAATGAAATTATGGATTATTTCTATGGAATGGGTTGAATGAGTTACAATTCTAAATGATTAGGGGTATTTATTTTTTGTATTTTAATTAGCTTTTTGTTGAATATGTTGTTCATTTATTGTTGTATTGGCCTAATCTTGTACTTGTTTGAGTTTTTAAAGAACAACAATTAAAGAAGGATGTGCATATGATAAAAAAGGTGAAGGATTTTACCCACCCGCCCCCCCCCCAAAAAAAAAAAAAAAAAGGTGCAGGATATGCGTGTTTCATCTTTTGAGGACCATATGGATCTTATTATAGTCTGTTCCTCTTCCTTTTTTTTTCCCCTGTCGATGCCTACCCTCCCTTTTTTCTACTCCTCTCCTTTTCTATTGGAACTCTGGTATTTAGTCGTGTTTCCAACACCTAATTAGTTCTTTTATTTGTTTCTTTGCTCTGATTGGACTGAATGGGATTGTAGAATGAGGTTTTATTTTAGGAAACAGCGTGGAAATATTGTCTAATGATTATATTGCTACCGATAATTTGGCTGCTTGGTTTTGAGTGTATACAGTAAATTTTTTTTAGATACTAAAAATGAAAACTAAATACAAATACAAAGCCAAACAAGTTTTTTAGTGGTGAATCCCACGAAAAACTTAAAATGAATATAAAATTACACCCATTTTTGCGTAAACCAAACAGGCCTTAAGATTCTCAAGTAAAGTATTCAATTTTTTTTATAGGGTAGATAAAACAAGTTAATTTTTAAAAAAAAATTATGTACAATATATAATTTTTTTTTTCAAGTCTAAACACCCTGACATACATGTAAAGCCGCCACTGAGTGCAACCAATATGAGAGTTTTTGGTCTTCACAGCAACTGAGCAACCCACCCTAATGTTTCTCTAATGTTTAGCTTTTGGTGTATCTGAAGAAACTATCTCTTGGTATGTAAGAAGAGTAATGTTTATTAATTCTCCTTGATGACCCCAAAAAATGGAAAGCTGTAGTTTGTGCCTAAGAAGATTCTATTTAATATTAGGGAGGAAGAGGGGGCAGATCAATAGAGACATTTTTCATATGGAAATTGCATAATCAATCATGCTTATTAGTTATTACAATTGGCAAATAGAAGGCAGTTCTTCTGTTCGTTAACGAAAATGAAAAGTTAATTAATTTTCATCATTCAGGCTCCGTTTGGGAGTTCATAAGGGTACGGAATAAAATAGAATGGTCATAAGAGAATGGAAAGGAATGGAATGTATTTAAGTAAGGGAAAAAAAAAAATGAAAAAGAATGAAATGGAATAGAATTAACCTTGATTGGATGTTTTAAAATAAAAGAATAAAAATGAATGGAATGTAAGTAATTCTGTTTGTAAGCAACATGGAGGGAATGGAATGAAATCATTTTATGATAATATTATTATTAAACATTTATTTTAAAATAAAGGGTTGAAAATATAAGGGTATTTTGGGAGTTTTAGTAAAAAAATCATTAAATCTAATTTAATTTCCTCCAATTCTTCCTAATTTTGGAAGAATAAAAGTTTGAGGTTTTAAGCCTCCATTTGGGAGGAAGGAATGGAATGGAATAGAATGAAATGAAATGGAATAAAAAGAATATTTTTAGAATATTCTTCCCTCCCCTTATTTGAGAGTTTTAACGGAGGGAATGGAATGTCTATTCCCTTTTTTAATAGTTTAAGTGGGAGGGAATAGAATAGTTAGGAGGGAATGCTCATTCCTCCATTTTCCCTCAAAGCCTCAAATTTTTGTTCCCCTCAAAATTGGGAGGAATGAGAGATAATGGATTTAGGATTAATAAAATTTTTGTTAAAATTCCTAAAATTCCCCTCAATATTAGCCCTTTTTTTTCTCATTCAGCCGTAAAAAAATATAGCTATCATTCTTGCGCATATTGCTCGTCCTCTACAAAGTGAAGTTGCTACCGCTGGTCTTTCTTTTTCTTTTGTCTGCTGCAATTTTCGGTTATTGCTCAAATCAAGCATGTCTATTTTTTTTCTTTTTCTTTTCGGTTGTTTGCTAGTCTATGTTTTTTTTATTATTATTATTTTTTATGAACTATTTGCTAGTCATTCATGAGAGTGATATATAGTGTTTTTGTACACATAAAAACCAAAGCAAACTAGCAGTCTGTACACCTAAAAGTGAAAAGAAAAGAAACAAAGAAACAAACAAAGTTACTTGTACAGCTAAAGAAAAATTGTATTTAGAAATTTGAAAGTGAGAACTGCTAAAAAAAAATCTGTTGTAGAACTGCCGTAAATTTGAAAGTGAGAACTACAGGAGAACTCAATCGATTCGCTTTTTACTCTGATTCCTCTTTGCTTCTTCTGTTATTTACGAAACAAGTGCCGTGTTAAGAGGAAATGTCTCCAAGGCTTTTTACTCAATCGATTTGCTTTTTGCACTTGCAGTTTTAATTCAACCATCCAATTAGTTAATATCACCAAGGCTTCACCACGTGTATGGTTAAGAGGAAATGTCTACAAAAGCTAGTGTACAAGTTTAGACAAAAGACAGGTGTGTGGTTAAGAAAAAAACAAGAGTAAAAAAAATTTAAAATCAGAAGAAAGTAAAATGAAAATTATTTTAATTAAAATAATAGTAATTTAGAACTTTAATAAGTTGGAGTAGTTTAGAACTTTGTCGGCTACTATTAAAGTATTTGACAAAAGTACAAAACACCTCTTTCTCTTTGCTGCCATGGCTGTGAATTTAGTGTTATTGTGGCAGGTCTGCATTATAAATACGAGTGAGAAGAAAGTAAAATGAAAAGTATTTTAATTAAAATAATAGTAATTTAGAACTTTAATGAGTTGGAGTAGTTTAGAACTTTGTCTGCTACAATTTAAGTATTTGACATATTAGTCCTCAAAAAAGTATAAAACACCTCTTTCTCTTTGCTGCCATGGTTGTGAATCTAGTGTTATTGTGGGATGTTTGCATCATAAATACGGGTGAAAGATAATGTTATAATTTAACGCTTAGAATCCCAAACAAAATAAATGCTTATAGTTTAACAGTTTTAGCTTTAGATTAGTTGTAACACATTCATAATTAGTTAGACTAATAACGTAACTATTTTTTTAGAACATGTGCCTATAATTTTCTAATTTGGACTAATAACATAACTATTTTTTTTACTTAGATGGATTTGAATGATGAGGTACTTAAGACTATAATTTTTTCGGACTTTATGCAGAAACTAGCCTTGGTTCATGCTACATGCCGTTATTTATGTTACATTATCCATCAAAGGCAACAACTAAAAAGAAGACTTGTTCCCCATATTCCTACACAATCAACCATAGAAAGACAAAAAGTTCGTGATGAACTAATGTCTCGACTTAGGAATAGTGAAAAATGCTATGATGTAATACGCATGGGTCCACAAGCTTTTCAAAGTTTGTGTGACATTTTGCAGAGAGATGGTGATCTTCAAGACACACAGTGTGCCACGGTTAAAAAGCAAGTTGGCAAGTTTCTTCACATGTTGGCACATAATCAGATGACTCGTACAATGTCCTTCTTTTTTTGTCGTTTTGGTGAGACCATTAGTCACCATTTTCATTACGTGTTAAGATCAATAATTATATTAGAGGATCAATTCCTTTGACAATCTGATGGAACTCAAGTGCCACTTGAAATACTACAAAGTAGTAGGTTCAACCCATATTTTAAGGTAAATATATCATGCATATAATTTATATTTGATAGTAGTTTAATACAAATATATTTTAAGGTAAATGTTTTTGAGAGATAATGTTAATCTCAGGATTGTATTAGGGCACTTGATGGAATACATGTTCATGTCAAAGTGTCTAATGAGGATGTACCAAGATATCAGGGTAGGGAGGGTTACACAACACAAAATGTGTTGGTGGCATGCTCATTTGATTTAAAATTCACATATGTATTACCAAATTGGGAATGAACTGCTTCAGATTCAAGAATAATAAAAAGTGCTTTAACTATAATCGATAACTTGAAAATCCCACAAGGTAAATTTAATTCAAATACATATTAGGGTGTATTCTAATTAAAAAATTTGTGGTATATAATTAATGGTTGTTATTGTTTATTAAGTAAATATTATCTTGTTGACGCGGGATACATGAATAGAAGTCGTCTGATTGCACCTTATAGGGGAGTGCATTATCATTTAAACGAGTACTCTATTCGTCCCTCTGAAAATACTAAAGAATTGTTTAATTTGCGATATGCATCATTGCGCACTGCTATTGAAAGAGCATTTGGTGTACTTAAAAAGAGATTTCTTATCATAACAAGTACTACAGAGCCTAATTATTGTGTTGACATCCAAAATGAAATCATTTTAGCATGCTCCATACTTCATAATTATTTAATGGGTGTCGATCTTGATGAAAGTCGTATTGCTGAAGTTGATGAAGAGGTTTTGCATTCTCATCATAAACGTATTGCCCCTACTCCAAGAGATGATGATGAGGATGCTAGGCAATGAGATATTATAAGAGATTCTATAACATCAGCCATGTGGCAAAACTATGTCCAAATGTGATAGCTTTTGGGTTTATTGTTGTCATGTTGTTTAAGACCATGCTATGTTTCAATTACTTAGACCTAAATGTTATGCAAATTTCTCTTTTTATTTTGATATTGCTCTCTATCTTTTGATAATTAATATTAATATTTGCACAATATTTTATATGTGTTTTTTGTCCTATTAATTATAGCATAGGTAAGATATCAAAGAAGAATGGTATGGAATGGAAAGGAATGAAAAGAATCATTTTAGAATATTATTCATTTCCCTTGTTTGCGAGTTTTAATGAAGGGAATGGAAAGTCCATTATCTTGTTTGGGAGTTTAAGTGGGAGGAAATTGAATGGGTAAGAGGGAACACTCATTCCTCTTTATTCTTATAAAACCTCAAATTTTCATTACCCCGAAATTGGGAGGAATGAGAGGGAATGGAATTAGATTTAACGATTTTTTTACTAAAACTCCCAAAATACCCCTATATACTCAATTGTTTATTTTAAAATAGGGGTCTAATAGTAATATTTTCATAAAATGATTCCATTCCATTCCCTCCATGCTGCCCTCAAACAAGACTACTTACATTCCATTCATTTTCATTCCTTTCCATTCCTTTATTTTAAAACATTCAATCAAGGTTACTTAATTCCATTTCATTCCATTTTTTTTTTCTCTTACTTAAATATATTCAATTCCATTCTATTATTTTCTATTCCCTTATGATCATTCCATTCCCTTCCCTTATGAACTCCCAAGCGGAGCCTAGAAATAGAATAGAATGGAATGGATTTAGTAAGGAAATGAATGGAATAAAATGAAATTTAAAAATATTGTTTGAATGTTATAAAATAAAGAAATAAAAAGGAATAGAAAGTAAGTAACACCGTTTGGAAGTGACATTGGAAGGAATGAAATGGAATCATTTTATAATATCATTACTATTATACCCTTCATTTTAAAGAACATAAAAAATAATCAATGAGAACTTATAATTGCTTTGAAATTGTTTAGTATTTAGTGGATGATGTGAAACTAATTAGCCACAATTGGGTTTGTGTTAGATTATTGAATTACAATATAGTTTTGTCAAGGTGAATAGATTGCATCACGCTAATTAATAATTTAACCGATGAAAATAATTGCATGAAAAATTGAAAATAGCACAATTTCTTTATTTCAATTTGCAATTTTTTTTTAGGAGCTGCTAGTTTTAGATTGGGCCTTTTTTGGCTGGTGTGCTTTACAATGGATTTGATAATTTAATACATGTCCATCTCCCAAATTCTTTAAGGAAAAAAGAAAATTTTATTGTAGCTAAAAAACAAGTTATGTATATTTTTTTGTTGTAAAGCAATTCATGCATCACATATTTATTCTCAACAAAATAAATATTGTCTAACGATGCAAACAAATCTATTTAAAAAAAAAAAAAAAAAAACTCAAGTAATGAGTCTTGCCAAAACAAAAAAAAAATAACATAATCCATTCCTAAACTAAAAAATAAATATTGTCTAACGATGCAAACAAATCTATTTAAAAAAAAAAAAAAAAAAACTCAAGTAATGAGTCTTGCCAAAACAAAAAAAAAATAACATAATCCATTCCTAAACTAAGGCTGGCCAAAAAATCCCACACTTTTTTAATTTTTAGACCTAGACATCAGAGTCAATAAGACACATTTGCGCTCATGATCTGGGCAACCAAAGAACATCTCTTTATATGTTGGATTTTCCATCAAAAATATGTAGGCCTCAGTCTTTGATATTGGATCTAAGTCCAATACACCTAAAGCTGCGTGAACTTCTACTCCATATGAATTTGAAAAGCACTTTGCCTTAACCTCAATCGCCCTATCAATTGCCTTTGATACATTATCAAATGACTGGGAAATTACATTCCCAAGTTCATCATCTTCTGCCAGTCGTCTTTTCTTGCTTTTAGAAGACATTGCATCTTGTGATGACACTCGAGAATGTGCAATATTAATTTCTGGTGACCTCTAATCATCTTCCACTTCAAAGTTCTCCAAAGGAACTTCATTTTGAGAAATCAAATTATCAATCTCATCAATAGTGGTTGATGCAGCATACTTAGCACGTTTCTCCTTTGCAGTTTTAGCATGATCACCTTTTGCTTTATCTTTAGCCCATAGAGTAGTTGGGTATAGGTGTTGCCATTCACTTCTTGGCTGCATGTTTAGACTATTACAAACCAAGACAAATGGTTAAACAACAGATATAATTATGTAATACAAAATTAAACTCACAAAAAATGGTAATTTACCGCTATGAGTGGCTCCCAACCTTCTGGTTCAGCTGTCCACATATTTAAAGAATCATTCCATCTAAAACCACTCAATCCATCTTTAAATATGTCATAGCATTCATGAAAATTCTTCTTCAGTGTCTTCTGTCGATTTTTCACCTTATCCTTGTTAATCTCCATGTCAAAATTTTCAACCAACTCTTTCACTATGTTATCATATATCTTAGAGGTAAAAGTTCCATTAACTCTACCACCTATGATCACCTGATGTAAAAAAGCATCCACTAAAGCATCATTCATAACACTACTCCATTGTACTTCTTTGCTTGGATCTCCACCATTCTTCTTTGATATCTTATCCATGCTATAATTAATAGGACAAAAAACACATATAAAATATTGTGCAAATATTAATATTAATTATCAAAAGATAAAGAGCAATATCAAAATGAAAAGAGAAATTTGCATAACATTTAGGTCTACGTAATTGAAACATAGCATAGTCTTAAATGACATGACAACAATAAACCCAAAAGCTATCATATTTAGACATAGTTTTGCCACATGGCTAATGCTATAGAATCTCTTATAATATCTCATTGTCTAGCATCTTCATCATCTTCTCTTGGAGTAAGGGCCACAGGTTCAGGATGATAATACAAAACCTCTTCATCAACCTCAGCAATAAGACTTTCATCAGGATCTACAACCCATTAAATAATTATGAAGTATGGAGCATGCTAAAATGATTTCATTTTGGGTGTCAACACAATAATTAGGCTCTGTAGCACTTGCTATGATAGGAAATCTCTTTTTAAGTACACCAAATGCTCTTTCAATAGCAGTGCGCAAATGATGCATGTTGCAAATTAAACAATTCTTTAGCATTTTCAGGGGGACGAATAGAGTACTCTTTTAAATGATATCGCACTCCCCTATAAGGTGCAATCAAACGACTTCTATTTATGTATCCCGCATCAACAATATAATATTTACCTAATAAACAATAACAACCATTAATTATATACTACAAATTTTTTAATTATAAAGAATACACCCTAAAATCTCTTATAATATCTCTTATAATATTATAAGAGATATTATAATCTTATTGCCACATGGCTGATGCTATAGAATCTCTTATGATATCTCCTTGTCTAGCATCCTCATCATCTTCTTTTGGAGTAAGGGCCACAGGTTCATGATGAGAATACAAAACCTCTTCATCAACCTTAGCAATAAGACTTTCATCAAGATCGACACCCATTAAATAATTATGAAGTATGGAGCATGCAAAAATGATTTCATTTTGGGTGTCAACACAATAATTAGGCTCTGTAGTACTTGCTATGATAGGAAATCTCTTTTTAAGTACACCAAATGCTCTTTCAATAGCAGTGCGCAAATGACGCATGTTGCAAATTAAACAATTCATTAGCATTTTCAGGGGGACAAACAGAGTACTCTTTTAAATGATATCGCACTCCCCTATAAGGTGTAATCAGACGACTTCTATTCATGTATCCTGCATCAACAAGATAATATTTACCTAATAAACAATAACAACCATTAATTATATACTACAAATTTTTTAATTATAAAGAATACACCCTAATACGTATTTGAATTAAATTTACCTTATGGGATTTTCAAGTTATCATTTCTAGTTAAAGAACTCTTTATTATTTTTGAATCTGAAGCAGTTCCTTTCCAACTTAGTAATACATATGTGAATTTTAAATCAAATGAGCATGCTGCCAACACATTTTGTGTTGTGTAACCCTTCCTAGCCTGATATCTTGGTGCATCCTCATTAGACACTTTGACACGAACATGTGTTCCATCAAGTGCCCTAATACAATCCTGAAATTAACATTATCTCTCAACAACATTTACCTTAAAATATATTTGTATTAAACTACTATCAAATATAAATTGTAGGGACCAGGTTCAGGCCTCCCTGTGTGTTACGGGAGTGGACCCAAGCCCAGCTAGCCTTGCAACTAATTTGTAGAGAGCGGGGTCAAGAACTAGGCCCTAGTAAGGGGTGCAACGACCACGTGTGGTAGTTCTCAGATGAACGTGAACCATGATGCTCCTTGACCTTTCTTTGGCCAGCTTGTTGTTCTTATGACTTCCTCTTTTTTTGTCCTTCGTCCCCACTATTTTTCTCTCCCCTTTTTCTTAAGAGGGGTCCCTTCCATTATATCCTCCTTTTCCCATTGATCGCAGCCCTACATTTGTTAAGCAACCAGGCCACCACTTGAGTACCTGTCCCATCAGCCACCTTCCCATTCTTCCTATGGGCTGTGGCAACCAAGGCAATACTGTTCTATAATCCCCTCCTCATTAATGCGGCCAGGACATTAGTTGTGGGCATTTAATGTGGAGGTGACAGTTCGCCTTCAACTTGCTCCTCCACCGTGCTCCCGTTATTGATGCGTGACACTTGCCCTTTCCTCCTCGGATATTTAAGAAGACCCCCCCTTGGTGGTGTGGTGCTTGTGTACTTCTAAGGTCTCGAATGTCCGAGGACGGGGTCATCCTCGGACCTGTTCCTTAGGGGCTGGACATCGTACTTTTATCCTCAGACCCCACATGCATCCTCGGCATGGGCCTCTGGGCCTGGTTTGAAGTGGGCCGAGGCTTCCTGACTTTCTGGCCCCACAATAGCCCCTCAAAATCTTGCTGCCCGCATCCCCAGGCAGGGAGAAGGATTTTGACATCAACGGGTTTACTCCGTGTCCAGTCGAGTCTTATCCCCCGTCAGTACTAGGGTCTTTTCATCTGCACAAGGCGCGTTGCTAACGTTTCGGTGCGCGTAACGGGCCCTTCATTAAATTCAAGCGGCTCTGTGCTCCCCATGTTCAACGAGGCGATACCAATCTAATGGTGGAGGTTTGCCTCGCATTTTTGGGCGGGAAAACCCGCACGGTTCCTCGATTTGGGGTATAAATACCCATTCAAACTGCTTTTTCTTGTTTTTTATTTGCAATCAAGAATTCTCGCGCGTCTATCCTGAGTCCAGCCAAACTCTCACTTACATCTCCAGCATAAAAAGCCTGTCCGAGGAGCTCCTCCTCATTCCCGTAAGTCGCTCTATCCCTCTCTGAGCTTTCTTCCTCTTTACTCCTTCTCTTTCATTTTCTCTTTCTTAGTTCTTTTAGGCATCACTTGGGATGGGTATATTTAAGAAATATGTCTACACTGAGGATGCGATGGAGAAATTCATCGCCGACTATGGGATACCTAGCAACATAGGCTTGAGGTATTGTGAGGATGGGGAGTGGCTCCTTCAAAGAGAGGAGGGCAAGATGGTGATTCCCATTATCGCTTTCCTTGAAGGGGGTATGAGAATTCCCATGGGACCGGTGACGAGGGGCTACCTTACGCACTTTTGGCTGGCCCCCACCCAGTGCGCAATAAATGTTTTCAGGATTTTGGGTTGTGTGGACGCCCTGAACGAGAAGATGAGGCTGAGGTTGACCCACCACGACGTGAACTGGTGTTACAACTTTCAGCTCCTTAAGGGCAAGTCGTATTACCTGAAGACAAGGGATGACAGGGTACGGCTCATCCAATGCCTCCCCGAGTCTAGCAAGAGGATGAACGAGGATTTCCTCATCGTGTCCGGAGAGTGGCACGATGGCCTTCACTGCCCAACGACGGAGGGAATACTAGGTGGGGCAGTGGGAATTGGAGGGGGGTTCAAGTTCTCTTTTCTTTTTCTTTTTTTTTTTTTTTCTTTTTTTGTGTTAGTGCAATTTGCTTCGTTTGGTTACTAACGTGAATGTGTTTTCTTCCTGCAGACTCGCACGCCTTCGAGCGCCACTTCAACCTGGTCAACAGGGAGGATTTGCAGAAAGTACTAAGGGCGGCAGTTTTTGTAAATGAAGATGACCATCAAGTTAGAGCTGCCCACAAAATCTTGGGGTACACTCCTATTCAAAAATCGTTCCCGACTTCGAAGCACATGATCAGAGCAAACGACCCTCGGCTATAGAAAATCACTGTAACCGAGGATGGGTTTCTGTTCCCCGAGGAGCCCTTCGTTCCAGAAGTCGTCACATTGGCTGGCCTCTCTTCCTCCCACAGATTCGCCGAGGCCACAGAGGAGGATCTAGAGAGGGAAGAGGAAGAAGCAGATTTTGGCCCCGCCGAGGAAGAGTTTGATATTTTTGATCAAGTCGATCAGTCCGAGAATCCTCCCGGAGACTTGGGTGACCCTCGTCTGACTGAAGCGAACCTTCTAGCGTCAGAAACTTCTCCTCGGCTAACGATGGGTTACAAGAGGAAACCCCACACTAGCTTTTTAGATCTTATCGAAGGCCAACCGGGGAAGTCCCAACAAAAGCTTCCCCCTCATTCTCCCAAGACTCAGCCTGTCCAGACCAGGTCAACTTCTGCCCAGCAAAAGCTTTCCCCTCCTCCTCTACCTCAGACAAGTCTGCCTTCTAGGTCCGTGCCCATCGATCCCAAGAAGAAGAAGGACAAGGGCAAAAGGCTCATGGAGGATAAGTTAGTGTCCTCGCAGGATGAGGACAATACTCTGCGGCCTTCCAAGCAGATAAGGATAGGTGGCAAAAGCCAGGATAGGCAGGCCATCACCACCCCGTCCGAGGCTCAGGCCTGGCTCCCGGCCCCAATGCTCCATGGGGAGACCCTGAGGGACGACGCCTCCCTCAGAGACTTTAACGAGGGCGAAGGTGCGTATGTGGCCGACACGCTGGGGAGATGACTGTTGCTCCTTGTGGATATGGCCGAGTTGGATTCTTTGAGGAGCAAGCATGTCTTCCTCAGCCTCAAACGTTACCTGGGAATGGTAAGAACCCCAGTACTTGTGATTTTCCTAATTTCAACTTTTTTTTTTTTTGAGTTAGGCTTATAGTGCATTGGTTACTCTGGCAGGCTATCCAGGCTACCTATAGGTTGGAGGTGGCGGCCAACGACTAGGGGAAGGCCCTCGACCTGGAGCGGGAGAGGCGCTTACAGGCCACCCGGACCCTCAAGACCTCCGAGGCTGACCTCGCCACGGCCAGGGAGGAGTTGAAGGCAATGACTAGAGCTCGAGACAGCACAGTGTTGGGTCTCACTGGTGCCGAGAACCAGGCCAGGGAGCAAGGCGTCTGGGCGAGGCGGAAGAGCAGCTGAAGATCGCGAAAGAGCTGATTGAGGATCTAAAAGCGAAGGTAGCTGCTGCCGAGGGGGCCTAGAGGGTGGCGGAGTGGGCCAAAGGCGAGGCCCTGAGGGCTAAGGCCGAGGCAGATTTTGGTAGGGAGGAGGCCCTGAGGGCTAAGGCTGAGGCAGATTTTGGTAGGGAAGAGGCCCTGGCTGCTAAGGAGGATGCCGAGGCTGCAGCTTATGCTGAGGGGGTGGCCGAGATAGAAGCCGCTTACAAAGCTCAGGTTCCTGGGGTATGCCGGCGCTATTGTTCCCAGGTCTGGGCTGAGGCCCTCAAACAAGCCAGGGTGGAGGCCTCGTCCGACTTGTGGAAGGCGGAGAGCGTATACTACCCCCCTGCCATCTGCGAGGCCGCTCCTAATGGCGCCAAGGTTGGGGAGGTTGTTAAAGAGGTAGGGGCTACTCCGGGTGAGGGGGCTTCGGTTGCTGAATCAAGGGAAGACCCGAGCGAGGAGGCGCCCCAAGAGGCTACGAATGTCCCTTCCGATGCCCAGATCCCCACCACCGAGGAGGTAGCCATACTTGCTGTACCTTTGTAGGCTATCCCTTTAGGCCAGAGCTTAGAGGACCCTGAGGTTACCTCTATCCAGCCATCTACTGGGGGTGAGATTGAGCAGAAAGAATAGATCCCTTGGCGTCCCGGTCTAATCTGCCTTTGCCATTTGTTTTGTCTTTTTTTTTTTTTTTTTTTCCTTTTAAAATGTAATGTGGCTCTTGCCATGCAATTTCTAAGGACTTATTGTAATGCGAGTTTAATTTCCCTTTTTATCTATTCTAGCTATTTATTCGCTTGCATGCTACCCGTTTCCTCTTTTTTTTTTTACTTGCATAATTTTAACTTGAATTGTATCTTGGCCAATCACGGCAGTAACAATAATAATGGGAGGGAATGTATGCTTGGGTAGACCCTTTATGTCCCAAGGGCTAGGTAGGGTTTTGGTCCTTCCTAACATAGGTCCCCCGCGGGGTAGTTGTTTTTCCGTGGGCTTTAGTCCGAGCCCTATGCAAGGCCGCGGTTATGTCTGACACTTAGGACGATTTTTTTTTTTTTTTTTTTTTTTTTTTTTTTTTTTTTTTTTTTTTTTTTTTTTTTTTTTTGGGATTCAAAGTGTTAAATTATAACATTATCTTTCACTCGTATTTATGATGCAAACATCCCACAATAACACTAGATTCACACCCATGGCAGCAAAGAGAAAGAGGTGTTTTATACTTTTTTTGAGGACTAATATGTCAAATACTTTAATGGTAGCAGACAAAGTTATAAACTACTTCGACTCATTAAAGTTCTAAATTACTATTATTTTAATTAAAATACTTTTCATTTTACTTTCTTCTCACCCGTATTTATGATGCAGACATGCCACAATAACACTAAATTCACAGCCATGGCAGCAAAGAGAAATAGGTGTTTTGTACTTTTGTCAAATACTTTAATAGTAGCCGGCAAAGTTCTAAACTAATCTAACTCATTAAAGTTCTAAATTACTATTATTTTAATTAAAATACTTTTCATTTTACTTTCTTCTCATTTAAATTTTTTTTTTTTACTCTTGTTTTTTCCTCAACCACACATTTGTCTTTTGTCTAAACTTGTACACTAGCTCTTAACCATACACGTGGTGAAGCCTTGGTGATATTAACCAATTGGATGGTTGAATTAAAATTGCAAGTGTAAAATGCAAATCAGTTGAGTAAAAAGCCTTGGAGACATTTCCTCTTAACACGGCACTTGTTTCGTAAATAACAGAAGAAGCAAAGAGGAATTAGAGTAAAAAGTAAATCAGTTGAGTTCTCCAGCAGTTCTCACTTTCAAATTTACAGCAGTTCTATAGTAAATTTTTTAGCAGTTCTCACTTTCAAATTTCTAAATACAATTTTTCTTTAGCTGTACAGGTAACTTTCTTTGTTTCTTTTCTTTCCATTTTTAGGTGTAGAGAATGCTAGTTTGCTTTGGTTTTTAGGTGTACAAAAACACTATATATCACTCTCATGAATGGCTAGCAAATAGTTCGTAAAAAAAAAAAAAAAAAAAGAGAATAGCAAACAGCCGAAAAGAAAAAGAAAAAGATATACATACTTAGTTTGAGCAATAACCGAAAATTGCAGCAGACAAAAGAAAAAGAAAAACCAGCGGTAGCAACTTCACTTTGCAGAGGACGAGCAATACGTGCAAGAATAATAGCTTTATTTTTTTACGGCTGAATAAAAAAAAAAAAAAAAAGAACCGAGGAATATTTTAAGAATTTTAACAAAAATTTTATTAAACTTAAATCTATTCCTTTTTATTTTTTTTTAATTTTTTTTTTCTAATTTTGAAAGGAATTAAAATTTAAAATTTTGAAAAAAAATAGAAGAATAAGCATTCTCCCACTTAAACTTTTAAACAAAAAAAAATAAACTTTTTATCCTCTACGTTAAAACTCTCTCAAACAAATAAGAAGAAGAATATTATAAAAATATTTTTTTTTTTATTTCATTCTATTTCGTTGTATTCTTCCTTCCTTGTTCCATTCTCTCTTCCCTAATAGAGTCTAAAACTCCCAATCAGAAAAATATAAGAATATTTTAAAATTTTTCTTCTCGTTCCTTTCTATTCTATTCCCAAACAAGGCCTTAGTTTCAAGATTTTCTCCCATTGCCAATAAAATATGTAAAGGAAAAAAATTATATATAGACAAAGTAAACACCTTAATAGAAAGAAAAAGGTCGGATATAGCAGATAGGATCGCGTGCACTTAGTGCAATTATCCTCTCCCCCACTCACAAATTGTTTTTTGCTAGTTCCACTTTTTAACTTTTTCTCACTTTGTTCGTTCAATGGTCGAGATAAAATATCCCAAAAAAGGAAAAACAATGATAATAAAATATCCCAAAAAGGAAAAAAGATAAAAAATAAAACAAACAAATTCTTTGCTAATCAAGAATTATCTTCCAATTAGAAGTACTCCTCCAATAATGAAAAAATATGAAGAAAAGAAGAACCAGCTTTATTGCTTTAACGTATCACATATATCTACCATTTAAAGAAAAAATAAAATAAAATAATAAAAAAAACCCCTTTTGCCGTTGTCTCCTCCACGAGCTGCTTCCAGCCTCCACTCGATGACTGGCGCTGGCTCCGTCCAGATCAATCGGCACTGATATTTGTTTCTGACTCTCTTTCTTTCTTGCTTAGTTGATCTCTGTAGATCTCTCTCTCTCTCTTTTTTTTTTTTTTTTTTTTTTTTTTTTTTTTTTTTTTTTTTTTTTTTTTTTTTTTTTTTTTTTNACCTCGAGACAGAGACTGCACTAACTGGCTTCTCATCAGCGATCCTTCCCTCGGCCCCCACTTCTATAGTAGGCTCAGCGAACTCCGCCGTCAAGTCTGCCAGAACCTGGCCCTTTATGGCGGTCCGAGGCATATACTTAATGTCGAAGGCCACCAGGATGGTATTCCACTTCGCAATTCTTCCTGTGTAATCAGCGGCCCGAAGTACGGACTTCAAGGGTAATTGGGTTAAAACGACTACCGTGTGAGCTTGGAAATAATGGGGCAGCTTTCGCGTAGCGTGGACCACACCAAGTATGGCTTTCTCCAAGGGTAAGTACTTGACCTTGGCTTCGTGTAATGACTTGCTAACGTAGTAGATTGGTTTTTTGAACACCACTGTCATCTCGTATCAACACCAGGCTCACAGCGTGGTGCGCCACAGCAATGTATGCGTATAGGACCTCGTCGGCTTTCAGATTAGATATGATGGGTGGCCGGGCCAGGTAATCTTTGAGTTGCTGGAAGGCCATGGCACATTCTTCGGATCACTCAAATCCCTTCCACTTATTGATCAGGAGATAGAACGGTCTGCACCGGTCGGCCGACCTGGAAATGAATCGATTCAGAGTCGCGATCATTCGAGCAAGCTTCTGGATCTCTTTGGGGTTTCGCGGAGGCCTTAGGTTTTGGATAGCCCTGATTTGGTCGGGGTCAACCTCGATCCCCCGGTGGGTGATGATGTAGCCTAGGAACTTGCCAGATCCTACGCCAAACGAGCACTTGGAAGCATTTAGTCGCAGCCTGTGCTTTCTGAGGACGTCGAATATACAGCCGAGGTCCTCCAGATGCTCGGACACCAATTTGCTCTTCACCACCATATCGTCAACATACATCTCAATGTTTTTGCCCAACAGCGGCTCGAACATTCTTGTCATCATCCTCTGATAAATAGATCCAGCGTTTTTCAGGCCGAATGGCATCACCTTGTAGTGGTAGTTCCTGATGGGTGTCACGAAGGCCGTCTTCTCCTAATCCTCCAAGGCTAATGGGATCTGATGATAGCCCTGAAAGGTATCTAGGAAGCTCATCCGAGGATGGCCTGCGGTCGCATCCACTAGCTGGTCTATTCGTGGCATTGGGAAGGGGTCCTTTGGGCATGCTTTATTCAGGTTTGTGAAATCTACGCAAACCCTCCATTTCCTGCTTTTCTTCTTAACCACCACAATGTTGGCTAATCACTCGGGGTAGAATACTTCTTTAATAGCCCTCACGCGCTTAAACTTATTGACCTTCTCCTTAATTGCCTTGGCGTGCTCCTTTGACAGGCGTTGGGGTGGTTGCTTCTTGGGGGTCACGGAAGGGTTGACATTAAGGTGGTGACAAATAAAGGATGGATCAATCCCTGGGGCATTGCAGGGATCCCATGCGAACACGTCAAGGTTCCCTCTGAGGAACTCAAGTAACTCCTCTTTCTCCTGGGGAGGCAGTTAGGTTCCGACCTGAAAGAACCTTTCCTGGTCGTCGTCGATGACCACTTTTTTTAGGCCTTCAAGCTTTGCTTCCTCGGCAGCCCTGTCAGCTGGTGCCACCGAGGTGGTTAACTGCTATAAGTTTTCGGCCACGGTGGCCGAGGATTCCGTATCTTGCGGACGTGAGGTGGCTGCCACCATACACCGCCTTGCCGTTGACTGGCATCCTTGGATCTCGAGGATTCGGCCTCCAGACGGGAATTTCACCTTCTGGTGCAAGGAAGAGGCGACGCCTCCCAAGGTGTGGAGCCAAGGCCTTCCCACAATGGCAGTGTAGGGGAAGTATGTGTTCACTACTATAAAGTCCACCTCTACTACTTCCGGGCCGGTCTGGATGGGCAGCCTGATCACGCCCTCTGGGATGACTAGCTTCCCATCAAAGCTCATCAAGGGGGAGCTATAGGGCGACAGGTCCTTAGGCTTTAGCCCCAGCCCTTTATAGAGGTTAGGGTACATAACCTCCGCCGCGCTGCCACCATCCACTATCACCCTTTTGACATCATAGTCCCCAATTTTGAGGGTGATCACCAAAGCATCGTCGTGGGGTTGGGTGGTCCCGTCCTTGTCCTTCGCGAAAAAAGTTAGGGTCGAGTGACAGCCTCTTTTGGCCCTCTTTGGCTCAGACTGGGACTCCCCGGCGGCCACCTGGGTCACAGACAGCACTCGCAAGGGGCGCATATCT
Source organism: Quercus suber (assembly GCF_002906115.3). NCBI lineage: Eukaryota > Viridiplantae > Streptophyta > Magnoliopsida > Fagales > Fagaceae > Quercus > Quercus suber. The sequence goes on along the minus strand of NW_027069587.1, from coordinate 515,585 downwards.
GTTCTTCTTGGCATAGCCAGGATCACATTAATCGTTCCAGCAGGCTGCCTTATGGCAGTGTCCCTCCGTGGCTCCTAGTAGGTTTGGCCCTGATGGCTGTTGGAATGGTGTAAGAGGTGCTTCAGCTTCCCCTCTTGGACTAACTGGTCCAGATAGTTCCAAAGATTCCTGCAGTCCTCCGTAGCGTGCCCGTGGTCCTAGTGATATTGGCAGTAGCAGTCTTGATTACGCTTCTCAGGATCCCCCGATATCTTATTCGGCCACTTGAAGTACGGTTCGTTCTTGATCTTTTCCAGCACCCTGTGTACCGGTTCTCGGAACACAGCACCGACAGCCTGTGCGTTTGTTGCCCCAGATTGTCCCATGAAATCTCTCCTCGGACGGGCGTTGTTATACCTGTTCGACCTGGAATCCCTCCTCTCCTGAGGGATAGCCTTCTCCTTCCCCTTGCCCTATAGCAAGTCTTCCTCCACCCGTTTCTATTTGTCGATCCGATCCATTAACTGCCGTACGCTGGTGGTGGGCTTACCAGTTAAGGACTTCCTCAAGCCGTACCCCATTGGGAGCCCGTTCTTGAATGTGTTGATGGCGACATCGTCGTACTTGCCATCCAGCTCGTTGTAAATCTTCCAATACTTATCTAAGTAAGCCTTGAGGGTCTCGTCGTCGTGCATGGTTAGGGACAGCAACGCGCTCATGGGCCGATGAGGTCTGCTGTTCGTGACAAAACGGGAACCAAAGGCCTGGGTCAGCTGTCTGTACAAGTCTACGGAATTCATCCTCAAGCCGTTGAACCACCTCATTGCCACAGGTCCCAAGCTGGATAGGAAGACTTTGTACATCAGCGCCTCGTTCTTAGAGTGAACGGCCATCCTATGGTTGAACTAGCTCACGTGCTCCACGGGGTCCGTTTTACCATTGTAAACGGTGAAGGTTGGCTGCTGGAACCTCCGAGGGAGCATCGCCTCTTCTGTGCGACGTGTAAAGGGCGACCTAGAGAGCCGGTCCAGCGCCCTGCTCATGGCGTCACTTCCTAAGCCCCTAGGGGTTGGGCTGCCACGCCTACGCCTCTGGTAACGCTTATCCTCGTGGGAAAAAGTTTTGCTCGGGGGTGTTGTCGACCTTTGCCTGTAGTCGTCATCATTTTCGTCGTCAGAGGGTAAGTTAGAGCTGGGCTCGGATTGCCTTCGCTGTGCATGGCGCAGCTTTCTCTTCAAATCATCTATCTCTCACTGCATGGCCACCTTACCGTCCTGTCTCTAGGATACGTGACTCTTATCCTCTTGCGATCGCGTGGCCGGGCCGTTATCGTGCCTCTAGGGCACGCGGCAGCTTCTATGTGTGTGGCTTTCGCTAGTTTGTGAGGTATGCACGCTTCTTCTTGGAATCGTCTGTTCTCCTCGTTTCGGCTGTGCCCAGTGTCACCATAGTTATTTGGACGTTGGGATCTAGCCGGTTCGTGCCGATGGGAACTCCTTTGGTGAGGGTCTGACCCTACCATGCTTGGCTGTTGTCCTTACCAATGCACGAGTTCTTCCCACAGACGGCGCCAATTGTAGAGACTAGGTTCAGGCTGCCCTGTATGTTACGGGAGTGGACCCAAGTCCAGCTAGCCCTGCAACTAATTTGTAGAGAGCGGGGTCAAGAACTAGGCCCTAGTAAGGGGTGCAACGACCACGCGTGGTAGTTCTTAGATGAACGTGAACCATGATGCTCCTTGACCTTTCTTCGGCCAGCTTGCTGTTCTTATGACTTCCTCTTTTTTTATCCTTCGTCCCCACTGTTTTTCTCTCCCCCTTTTCTTAAGAAGGGTCCCTTTTATTATATCCTCCTTTTCCCATTGATCGTAGCCCTACATTTGTTAAGCAACCAGGCCACCACTTGAGTACCTATCCCATCAGCCACCTTCCCATTCTTCTTGTGGGTTGCAGCAACCAATGCAACACTGTTTTGTAATCCCCTCCTCATTAATGCAGCCAGGACGTTAGTTGTGGGCATTTATATGGAGGTGACAGTTCGCTTTAGACTTGCTCCTCCATCGTGTTCTCGTTGTCGACGCGTGGCACTTGCCCTTTCCTCCTTGGATATTCAAGAAGACCCCCCCTTGGTGGTGTGGTGCTTGTGTACTTTTAAGGTCTCGGATGTCCGAGGACAGGGTCATCCTCGGACCTATTCCTTGGGGGCTGGACATCGTACTTTTATCCTCGGACCCCACATGCATCCTCAGAATGGGCCTTTGGGCCTGGTTTGAAGTGGGCCGAGGCTGCCTGACTTTCTGGCCCCACATAAATTATATGCATGATATATTTACCTTAAAATATGGGTTGAACCTACTACTTTGTAGTACTTCAAGTGGCACTTGGGTTCCATTAAGTTGTCGAAGGAATTAATTCTCTAACATAATTATTGATCTTAACACGTTATGAAAATGGCGACTAATGGTCTCACCAGAATGACAAAAAAAGGACATTGTACAAGTCGTCTGATTATGTGCTAGCATGTGAAGAAACTTGCCAACTTGCTCTTCAACCGTGGCACGCTGTGTGTCTTGAAGATCACCATCTCTACGCAAAATGTCACACAAACCTTGAAAAGCTTGTGAACCCATGCGTATTACATCATAGCATTTTTCACTATTCCTAAGTCGAGACATTAGTTCATCATGAACTTTTTGTCTTTCTATGGTTGATTGTGTAGGAATGTGGAGAACGTGTCTTCTTTTTAGTCATTGCCTTTGATGGATAATGTAACACAAATAACGGCATGTAGCATGAACCAAGGCTAGTTTCTGCACAAAGTCCGAAAAAATTATAGTCTTAAGTACCTCATCATGCAAATCTATCTAAGTAAAAAAATAGTTTTGTTATTAGTCCAAATTAGAAAATTATGGGCACATGTTCTAAAAAGATAGTTACGTTATTAGTCTAACTAATTATGAATGCGTTACAACTAATCTAAAACTAAAACTGTTAAACTATAAACATTAATTTTGTTTGGGATTCAAAGTGTTAAATTATAACATTATCTTTCACTCGTATTTATGATGCAAACATCCCACAATAACACTAGATTCACACCCATGGCAGCAAAGAGAAAGAGGTGTTTTATACTTTTTTTGAGGACTAATATGTCAAATACTTTAATGGTAGCAGACAAAGTTATAAACTACTTCGACTCATTAAAGTTCTAAATTACTATTATTTTAATTAAAATACTTTTCATTTTACTTTCTTCTCACCCGTATTTATGATGCAGACATGCCACAATAACACTAAATTCACAGCCATGGCAGCAAAGAGAAATAGGTGTTTTGTACTTTTGTCAAATACTTTAATAGTAGCCGGCAAAGTTCTAAACTAATCTAACTCATTAAAGTTCTAAATTACTATTATTTTAATTAAAATACTTTTCATTTTACTTTCTTCTCATTTAAATTTTTTTTTTTTTACTCTTGTTTTTTCCTCAACCACACATTTGTCTTTTGTCTAAACTTGTACACTAGCTCTTAACCATACACGTGGTGAAGCCTTGGTGATATTAACCAATTGGATGGTTGAATTAAAATTGCAAGTGTAAAATGCAAATCAGTTGAGTAAAAAGCCTTGGAGACATTTCCTCTTAACACGGCACTTGTTTCGTAAATAACAGAAGAAGCAAAGAGGAATTAGAGTAAAAAGTAAATCAGTTGAGTTCTCCAGCAGTTCTCACTTTCAAATTTACAGCAGTTCTATAGTAAATTTTTTAGCAGTTCTCACTTTCAAATTTCTAAATACAATTTTTCTTTAGCTGTACAGGTAACTTTCTTTGTTTCTTTTCTTTCCATTTTTAGGTGTAGAGAATGCTAGTTTGCTTTGGTTTTTAGGTGTACAAAAACACTATATATCACTCTCATGAATGGCTAGCAAATAGTTCGTAAAAAAAAAAAAAAAAAAAAGAGAATAGCAAACAGCCGAAAAGAAAAAGAAAAAGATATACATACTTAGTTTGAGCAATAACCGAAAATTGCAGCAGACAAAAGAAAAAGAAAAACCAGCGGTAGCAACTTCACTTTGCAGAGGACGAGCAATACGTGCAAGAATAATAGCTTTATTTTTTTACGGCTGAATAAAAAAAAAAAAAAAAAAAGAACCGAGGAATATTTTAAGAATTTTAACAAAAATTTTATTAAACTTAAATCTATTCCTTTTTATTTTTTTTTTAATTTTTTTTTTCTAATTTTGAAAGGAATTAAAATTTAAAATTTTGAAAAAAAATAGAAGAATAAGCATTCTCCCACTTAAACTTTTAAACAAAAAAAAATAAACTTTTTATCCTCTACGTTAAAACTCTCTCAAACAAATAAGAAGAAGAATATTATAAAAATATTTTTTTTTTTTATTTCATTCTATTTCGTTGTATTCTTCCTTCCTTGTTCCATTCTCTCTTCCCTAATAGAGTCTAAAACTCCCAATCAGAAAAATATAAGAATATTTTAAAATTTTTCTTCTCGTTCCTTTCTATTCTATTCCCAAACAAGGCCTTAGTTTCAAGATTTTCTCCCATTGCCAATAAAATATGTAAAGGAAAAAAATTATATATAGACAAAGTAAACACCTTAATAGAAAGAAAAAGGTCGGATATAGCAGATAGGATCGCGTGCACTTAGTGCAATTATCCTCTCCCCCACTCACAAATTGTTTTTTGCTAGTTCCACTTTTTAACTTTTTCTCACTTTGTTCGTTCAATGGTCGAGATAAAATATCCCAAAAAAGGAAAAACAATGATAATAAAATATCCCAAAAAGGAAAAAAGATAAAAAATAAAACAAACAAATTCTTTGCTAATCAAGAATTATCTTCCAATTAGAAGTACTCCTCCAATAATGAAAAAATATGAAGAAAAGAAGAACCAGCTTTATTGCTTTAACGTATCACATATATCTACCATTTAAAGAAAAAATAAAATAAAATAATAAAAAAAACCCCTTTTGCCGTTGTCTCCTCCACGAGCTGCTTCCAGCCTCCACTCGATGACTGGCGCTGGCTCCGTCCAGATCAATCGGCACTGATATTTGTTTCTGACTCTCTTTCTTTCTTGCTTAGTTGATCTCTGTAGATCTCTCTCTCTCTCTTTTTTTTTTTTTTTTTTTTTTTTTTTTTTTTTTTTTTTTAAGTGCTGTTTCTTTGTCTTTGTTTATGTTTAGTTGGGTGGGAGTGGGATAATCATACGATTATGTATGTTAAAGTGAATAGCCGTGCATACCTAAAAAAAAATGAAAGACTTCTTTTGTTAAATGTGCATTGATTTGTGTTTTACAGTTGGCTTGCACTTGTAATGTTTAAATAATATTAAATATAATTTTTTGTGTTTTTTGTGTGTTTTTTTTTTTAAATTTTTGCTTGGCATGTAGCTGTAGATCACAAGATTGTTTAATATGTTTGCAAATTGAATCCATTTGTGAGTTACAGCTAAATTTTAAGGTTTCATTAATTTATTTTATTTATTTTGTTTGATTGATAAGCACACAATTTATTATTTATATGTTTTTTTAAAATAAATATATAACTAGTGCATAAAAATTAATTATTTGATAAGCATACAGTTTATTATTATTTATATTTTTTTTCATTGAATATCTTATTAATCAAGAACCATCTTATGACTTCTCAAAAAAAAGAACTACCTTATGAAAAAAATTTCTTTTTCAAAAATTAAAAAAAACCATTAAAAAAAAATCTTTTAAGAATTTTATTATATTTAGTTTGGCCCCCTTATAAAAAATTTCTGATTCCGCCATTGCTCTATAGAAAAACACTTTAGGGTCTTGGTCTTACAGAAAACTTGCTATGAAAACATTAGTCTACTTACAAAACCTCTATACGATTAGACTCACTATCATAACTTTTACAAACGCCTTGCTTGCCTTTCTATTGTAGTAATCCTAGAACTTTTGAAATCCGTTACAGTGATTTCATCCATGAAATCTTTATTTGCACAAACTAGAACGGTGAGAAATCACGGTAGTGAAAAATATAAGATTGAGATATACCTCGCAAGATCAGAAAACACCATAAATTGAGGTTTTTCCATATTAATTACCCAAATCATCTCTCCACTTGTTCTAGTCGCCCAAAGCACCACAAGAGTCTAACTTCCAGTTCTGTTTCTTTCACAATATAAGATTTTGAGTCGATATACATGATCCCAAAGTCTAAAAACTGGTTGCCTAATTTTGATTGTTATAAGTTTTACTTAAAAATTCATTATGGTTTAAAATATATGGGTAAAAGACTATCAACTACTCATTTTTGAGCCTATAGAAACTTTGTCGTCTTCAATTGTCATTTAACCCAGACTCAACCATAATATAATTCTATTGATACAGCCCAAATATATATGTGTTGACATTACTTTTCTAATTCAATTATAATTTGGTATGTTTAGGCATCAGTTTTTCTAAAAGTTTGGCTTATCTCTAGTACTTTTTAAAAATGAATATCTATTTGTTTTAATAAAAAACTATTCTATCATCCACTAACTAAATAAAAGTTGTGGATTAAAACCTACTATTACATGTTATTGTATATTTAAAATAAGGGTAAGACTTAGGTATAATACTTAGGTGTTGTTCTTTAGGTTTCTCTCTTAAGATTCTACCATGTGAATTTTTTCTCATAAGATTGAAGTATATTTTTTAGTTAAGTAGCCATATGGCTCAATCTTAAGTGGGAAACTTAAGAAACAACATTTAAGGTATTATACCTAAATTTTGTCCTTAAAACAAAAAAGATATGTCAATTTAAAAAAGTACTAGAGGTAAGTCACACCATTTTTTCAAAACATCTTTAAAGTTTAAACCCTAACAAAATATATAAAAGGGATAAGCTGGAAAACAGTCCCGTCCATAAACTCTAGAATGACCTATTTTTTACCACATGGCGCTTTTCTAGTTTTGCACAATTGTTTTAGAGATTTTATTCAAGAAAATCAATTAATCATCCAGTTCATTAATTGTACAACATTATTTAATCTTTATTAAGTTTGCTAAAGCAAAAAAGTCTCTTCCTTTATGTGTTTAGATCCAAAGACTCCATACACTGATACACCTTTAAATAAATGGTATCAATATTTTTCAATCTCAATCTCATTTTTATTTTTCCAATATTTTATTGAAAATATTTTTTAGTTTGTAACTTTCAAATTTGACTCATTGTTTAGTGGGTGTCCAGCGCGATTTGCGCATTCATTATTAGTTATTTTATAATGCTCATATGTGTTATAATATTTGGAAAATTAATTTTGATTATGTACTATATACGTCACTAAAATAATGAATGAAAAAAAAATTGTAACACAATATATCCATGAGTAACCATAATTAATTAGACTCTAAGAATGTTACTATATGCCCTTTTTTGTTTGATCAGGTATACATGTATATTTAGTTCTTATATTTGACCGTTTCCAATATAAATTTTTTTATTATTTCCTTTTCTTTTTCTTTGTAGAAGGTTTTTTTTTTTTTTTAAAGAAAACATGTGAACTTTTGAAGGCTAAACATCTAAGATTTAAGGTTTATAATTTCTAATTCTTAAAACTAAATATACATCTCAAGAGATTAAAAATAAAACAATAATTGAACAGGAAAATATAAACTTATACTATTTTGTATTTTACGTTTAATTTTACTTACATCTAAGTACCTTAATCACTTACAAAAATTAAATACTTTCCACAAAAAAAAAAAAAAAAACACATACCTTTTAGAAACCCCATATGTTGTGAAAATATTGTATCAAGCTTTGATAATGTTGTTAATGAGTTTACTTACATCTAAGTACCTTAATCACTTACATAAAGATTAAACACTTTCCAAAAATATAAATAAAAACAAAAAACACTTACCTTTTAGAGACCTCATATGTTGTGAAAGCATTGTATCAAGCTTTGATAGTGTTGTTAAGGAGTTTAGAGCATATGCACCTGAAACCAAATTCAATTTCATACTCTTTTTAACACTAATTTCTCACTCGTTGTCTCTCTATCTCTCTAGTCCTATTTTTCTTTTGGCCTTTTGATATTTTATGAAAGTGGAATATATATAAAAGAACATGAAAACCAACATTGAATGGAGAAAACCTTTCATTTTTTAAATTAATGAAATTAAAAGTGGAAGAGTTTCAAGAAGTTGAAAAAGGGAGAAGAACCAAATCTTTTAATTTTCTACATTTATAGCTTAAACTAATCATTGAAAAAAAGATGGGAGGTGAGAGGCTAAATGAAAAAAATACTCATACAAAGCGTCATATGAAAAAACTTCATGTACTTCTGCATGAGGCCTCTTATTTTATATACATATTGATGATTAGTTGTATACGTTGATAGAATGTTTGGGTTGGTTTTTTTTTGAAAGATTACCAAATACTCCAATATTGCATCTTTTATATTATAGTTTTGGAAGTTCCATGGTATGAAAATCCAAAATTTGTCCTCTATAAATATATGTTTTGCTTAGTCAAGTGCCTTCTCCATATCAACCAACTGTATATCCACCATTGCCTTCTCCATATCAAAAAGAATATCGGAAGCCACATAGCTAGTTGCACTTCTCTCTCTCTCTCTCTCTCTCACACACACACACACACACACACACACAGAAATGAATACCCACCAAGATGTTCCAGCTAAAAGACCAAAGGGAGGCTTGGTAACCATACCGTTCATAATAGGTACATGCAAAAGGAAAGAGAAGAGAATATTTTTCTTTTAATGTCTTCGCTATATTTTTAATATTATTTGCAGTATACTATATGTTGTATGATCTTGCAGCTTTATGATGAAGTTTTGTTGAAATTAATAATTGCAGCAAATGAGGCACTTGAGAAGGTGGCAAGCTGGGGGGCTGGTTCCAAATATGATAATGTACTTGATGCTAGAGTACCATCTGGGATTAGCCGAAGGGACCAACATCCTCTTCTACTGGTTAGCTGCCACCCATTTCATGCCTCTCTTCGGGGCTTTCCTTGCTGATTCATATCTGGGTCGCTTCCTCACCATTGCCTTGGGTTCAATTGCCAGTCTCTTGGTACGTACTTACTATGTTTTTTGTTGATCTTCTAACTTTCTTATGACATTTCTTTTTCTATCTAATAGATTATAATTTAAGGCAATATCTCCTGGCACTTTAACCCCGTAGACCTATTGCCGATACGGCTTGCAGCAAACAAAAAAAATTGTTTTCACTTTTCATGATATTGTGCATTAATCATAGATCTCACCCATCTCGAACGGCACAAAAGCCATAGTGACATGGATGTCTCTTTAAACTGAAATATTCTCATTTATCTTTTTTTTTTTTTTTTTTTAATCTTTTTTGCTGAGATATTTATCTATCTTAATATTTTCATTTTCAATACACTCATTTTATAGATACATTTTTCTTTATATGTGAGCTTTGGTTCAATTCCATTAAGTATTGATTTACTAGAAGGGGTTCTAGTTCTAGCATGATAAGTTAAGATTTAAAGTCTCTATTTAAGTGTGGTATTTTTAGAAGTAACACATTATTAAGACTTAGGGTCTTTAATTATAAGTGTGTTCTAGTAGGAGAAGTTAAGATTTGACATAAGCATATTAGGATTTTGGAGTATCTTTATGTGTGATCTTAATTTGGTTCAATTCCATTAGGGTTTGGTTTACTAGTCAAAGAGGTTTTAGTTCTAGTAGGAGTAGCTAAGATTTAAGGTCTATATAAGTTCTAGAAGTAACACAATATTAAGATTTAGGGTTTGTATAAGTGTTCTAGTAGGAGATGTTAAAATTTGGCTCAAGAACGTACTAGTCTACCGCACACCCTTGGTGCGGTAGTCATTCTTCAAGTATAAATGTTTGTGAGGTGCGAGGGATAATGGTTAGGGTTCAAGTCTTCAACAGGGAGTTTCACACACATTTATATTTAGATTAAGCTAGATTAGAATTTCTATTTTGTAAAAAAAAAAAAAAAAAAAAAAAAAAAATAATTCGTTCTACCGCATAAAGTATACAACTGGAGCAACCAGTACAGGCTAGAGGAAACACCTCCCCAAAACCAACAATAGAGACAACAATACAAAGGCTTCTGCTATATCTAAATCGGTTGTCATTTCCATTTAATTCTCCAAAGCAACTAAAACAAGAAAAAAAAAAAAGAGAGAATTCCTATAGAGAACAAAACAACAAAAAATATTAGGAACTCAAGTGAGACTACCAAAATTAGCCTCCACATATTCTAAGGTAGGGGGCAGTAGCTTTTCTAGCTAGGGATGCAGGGTTAGGCCTTGGAATGCTTAGGCGAGACTTCATTCGCTTTTTCCAAATCATCTGGCTAGTCGTAAAAATATTGTAATTTCCGGCTCTTTTATCCATTTATCACTTGGGCATGTATTCGTTGAACATGTATCACATTGATCCTAGAGCAAATTAACAAACACAAAAGGAATTCTAATTAAGTACTACTGCATTAATTTAAGAAATCATTGACCTCTATTTAATTTCTAATGATTTGTGCACTCTTCATCGTGGATTCAATAACATGTGTCATGATGCACGCAATATAAGACCAAGAGACCTCCGACAACCAAGTGAAATATAGCTAAGCTGCCAGAATCTCTTCCCATCACGCTGACCAGTCCTGGTATGGCCTAATAAGCTCCTTAAGACTGACAATATTACAGCGCTCTATAATTGTTCATTAAATGAGTATATTGACAAATTAACCATTAAATTATATTTCTTGTTCTAATTTACATGTTTACAAAATATCAAACTAATCAAATATCAGTAACTATCTTATCAATTCATGTTTAATTTCAAGTATGTTTAACTTTAAAATTATATGCAAAGTATGATTTATGAATCAAATAGTAAAGACATCCAATTAATAAACATAGAATTTGGCATAGACATTAAGAACAAGAAGAATATGTGATCAAACAATGGAATTCTCAAAATATTAATGTAATAAAAAGTTATGGAGTGGTTGATGGCAACTCTAGCGTGGTTGGAGAAGCAATCTTATGGATGTGGTTGATGGAGCAACCATAGTGTGGTTCTATCCTCCAAGACGAATTGTGCTATGCCCCCATCCCAATAGGGGGAAATAGTTGCGTGTGGTTGATGGAGTTAATTGTGTTTTTATAATTTATTTTATGCTTTATTTGATTTTCTAAATTCAAGGTTATTTTAGTAATTTTGCCATTGTTGGGGATGAGCCATAGTTGTGGTCCTTGGGTTTTTTTTATATATTAACAAGTGAGTCCTGCTTAATTTAGTTTAATACTATTGATGACCTTGAGCATCCTTTTTTTTTTTTTTTTTTTTTTTTTTNTATCAAGCTTTATCCTTTAAAAAAAAAAAAAAAAAGGTCTTTCTTTGTACTTTTATTAAGAAAAATAACATTATAGTTTTCATTTTTGTAGGGAATGCTACTCCTATGTTTGACAGCCATAATTCCAGAAGCACGGCCTCCTCCATGCAACCCATTTACGACACATAGCTGCAGATCTCCAACAACTGCTCAAATGACTCTTCTAATCTCCTCCTTTGCAATCATGTCCATTGGAGCTGGTGGAACTAGGCCATGTTCCTTAGTACTTGGTGCAGATCAGTTAGAAAAGAGAGATAATCCCCAAAGCCAGAGTGTCTTAAGAAGCTTCTTTGGCTGGTACTATGCTTCTGCAGCTCTTTCAATCTTGATTGCCTACACGGGAATTGTCTACATTCAAGATCATCTAGGATGGAAAGTGGGTTTTGGAGTTCCTACCATTCTTATGTTCTTGTCTGCTTTCTTCTTTTTCCTTGCTTCACCCTTATATGTCATGAAGAAACCCAGCAAGAGCATTTTCACAAGCTTTCTTCAAGTGCTTGTGGCTGCTTATAGAAAAAGAAAATTCCCACTGCCACACACGGATTTAAGTTACAAGTGGTATTATCAAAAGGGCTCAAAGCTTGTCCTGCCAACCAACAAGCTATGGTATCATATATTTAACATAGTTTCAATTTCAACATTTCAATTCCAAACATTCATAAACCTTTGTTGAATTTCTTTGTTATTATTAGGTTTTTAAACAGAGCTTGCATCATTAGAAATACTGGAAAAGAGATAGCACCAAATGCATCAGCAGCTTCAGATCCTTGGAATTTTTGCACAATAGAGCAAGTGGAAGAGCTAAAAGCACTCATTAAGGTCTTACCATTGTGGTCTACAGGGATCATGGTGTCAATAAGCACTACTCAGAGCTCATTTCCATTGCGTCAAGCAAAGTCCATGAACAGACACATCACTTCAAGTTTTAAAATTCCACCAGCCTCTTTTGGATTGTTTTCAATCGTTGCTTTAATAGTTTGGGTTGCTCTTTATTACCGCCTGATCATTCCCTTAGCGTCAAAAATCAAAGGTAAACCAATGTGGCTAGGTGCAAAGCAAAGAATGGGAATTGGAGTATTTCTCTCATGCTTGGCCATGGTAGTTTCCGCAAATGTAGAGAAAATTCGACGTGGAAGAGCGATACAGGAAGGGTTTATGAACAATGCAAATGAAGACTCAGAGATGTCTGCTTTGTGGCTTGTGCCACAATATTGCTTGATTGGATTAGCTGAAGCCTTTAATGCAATAGGCCAGATTGAGTTTTATTATGCAGAGTTGCCAAAGGGTATGTCAAGTATTGCCATGGCTCTCTTTCAATTAGGAATGGGGTTTGCAAGCTTGATAGCTAGTGCTATACTGAGCACTGTTAATAAAATAACTTCAAGTGGAGGAAAAGATAGCTGGGTTTCAAAGAATATTGACAAGGGTCATTATGACAATTACTATTGGCTTCTTGCTGTGTTGAGCTTTCTAAATTTGCTGTACTTTTTTGTTTGTAGTTGGATTTATGGACCTGCAGCTGTTGAATTAGTATCAGAAATTAAGGATGGACAAATTGGCGAATGAAGTTAAAGAGCAAGGGAAAGGTTTAAAGGTCAAATAAGAGTTAATAAAGTTTCCATCCACACAGTTTGATATCTTTTAGAGTAATTAGCTTGATGTATGTTTAACCATTTTGTGCTGCTTCTTGTGAATATTTGTGAGCTATGCCTATGTAGTGAAATATAATGAAGACTATCATCTTTGAATCTATGATATAACTTCAAGTTCCAATTAAAGATGTTAATTAATCTTCAATTTTATTCTATATATAATATCTACAATATTCCTCACCAGCATAAATAATTTGTGTACATCAAATAAAACCAGAGTTTTAAGAGTAAATTGGCTTAGTTAATGATCACGCTATTAGCTATATAATTCTTTACACTATTCTACCTATATGTAATATGAATAGAGACGCAAATTTTCACAATCTTTTTCATAATTCATGAGGTGGCATATTATGATTGTCCCTAATAAAAATGTTGTCAATTGTAGGTTTCCGTGAAAGTTATCAAAAATGGAATTGAGATTTCAGCTTAGGGGTACAAGCATGAACTAATAGATTTTTATGAAAATTCAAACTATCATCTACTTCGTATTAACCAAAAAAAAAAAAAGTTTCTGAATTATTTGTAGGCTTGTAGCTAGTTTTTCCATAATCTAAAAATCAAATAAAAGTTATATCTATTATCTAAATCTATAAGTAGTCCTATAAAAAAAACTATAAGTAATATTCTTTTAATTGAAAAGCTCAAAAGTATTGTCAAATTAAAAAAAAGAAAAAAAAGAAAAAAAGAAAAGAAAAGAAAAAAAAAAAACCCCCACAAATAAGTCATTTAGTTATATCTAAACAACATCACGATAGTACCCAAATCCCCCAAAGTCCCAACTTTAAACTTTGGGTAGCAACCAAAGGTAAAAAATTTAAACACTGTCATTTTTAAAAAAACAAAAAATCAACAATTAACAAACATGTTTTGATGTAAAAAACTAACACACCACATAGGTACACAAGGTCTTATAATGCATACTCTCACGAATGGACCAGATTACTAATTCATTTGTTTCCTCGGCCCAATCTTTAATTTTTGAGGGGTCCAGTATTGTTATTTTGGGCCCAAATTTTAAAATATTTAAAATTTGTAGGGTTGACTCCTCTTTGTATTGTTATTTGATTGCCAATGATTGAGAGCATAAATGTATGGGTGGTTTGTACTTTGTATACAAACTGATAACATTTCTTGATGTGATTATTAACTCTTTAAATAAGATTGCACCGATTAAGTTTAATTTTTTATTACTTAAAAAAAGTGTTTATCTTTCTTTTGTTTTAACAGGAAGGCCATAGATGTGGGTTAGTTGTTTAATTTGCCTTTTCAAATCTAAACTTCATATTTGAACTAGATATACTATAAAAAAAAATATTAAAAATATACAATTAAAAAAAAAAAAAAAACCTTTAAGTTACGTCAAAATTTTCATTTGGTGCTTCCTTTGAGCTAGAATTCCTACAAGTTTTCTCCAACAAACTTATCAACAACCTTCCATTATAAAGAGCTCAACTGTGGCACAATGCATAATTTTGGGCTTTGGATTTTTGCAACAACTGCGGCATTGTCTAGTGACCTTCAAGCTTCAACTCTCGCCAGTGACCTTTAATTTTGCTTTTAATTGAGTAATTATATCCCCTAAGCAGAAGTTGCATAAGTATGTTCATCCATAGAAGGATATATATATATATATATATTCCATTTCCTCTCTCTCTTTTGTGTTTATAAAAAAAATTGAATATCATTTAATTTTAAATGTTATCAATTAAGTATGATGCATCTATTAAGTGATAGAGAGAGAGAGAGAGAGAGTCAAAGAACAATTTTGAGTTATTATAAGCATGATTATTTGCTCACGGAGAATTGACCAATCTTCCTGTCCCAAGTTGTGGCAACCCATATGAGAGAGAACAAATTACCCGTAAACTGAATTAGTGAAATGCATTGCATTTCATTATATTATCAAAATTATTTTTCGCATAAACCTGTGTTTTTCAAATGTATAAATTCATTGTATTGATTTGTAGAACTAAAACCAAAATGCATTCTATTCGTCAAAAAAAAAAAAAAAAAATGCATTCTGCGTTTTGTTGGTTTGTGCTCAAAGCTTGCTCATTTCACCAAGTTTAACCTTTAGTGTGGGTGTGGCCATCCATTGCTTACCCAAAGCAATTAGTTCTCCATTATCTTTCTTTCTGACCTCCACCACCACAGATGTTAATATTTCTTTGTTCGCCACAACCTTCGCTTCTATCTCAACCTCTTCCTGTCATGGATGGTTCTGTTATTTGCAAGCATTTTTACAAAAAATAAAAATAAAAATTACGCCCACCTCAAAAAAAAAAAAAAAAATTTACTTCTTACAAGCTTCTTCTATAAATATCGTAAACTACAACCTAAACCAAACATTTACAATATATTCCTATTTTTGTATTATTAGGTAAAAAAATCTTGGCTATTTCGATATGTTTCATAATCTTAAGTCAACTAGAGTGGACCGCTTAAAAAAAGTTTTAGGAAAAAGCTTTTAAAACAACTCTTTCCCTAAAAAATTTGTAGTGTACTGGGAGAGGTATCAGCGCCAAAAGGATCCAAAAATCTATGATGGTGGTCACTTTATTCGTGTTCAAGTTTCCATCGATTTGTCTTTACCTTTGTGCTGTGGAAGATTGATATCGGTTGGTGGAGGAGGTAAACAGGTGTGGATTTCTTTCAAGTACGAGAGGCTACCTAATTTATGCTACTGGAGTGGGCGACTCACTCACGATGACACAGATTGTGAGTTGTGGATTGACAGTGAGGGTACATTCAAGTTAGAACAGCGTGAGTTCGGACCACAATTGAAAGCTCCACCTTTCGTAGTTGCCAGAAAAAATGCAATCACGGTCCCTGGTTATTATGCAGTGAAGAAGAAGGAGGTTTCAGGGGCATCAACTGATCATGGTTCTGGCCGGAGTTCAGTTTCAGGCAGGGGGAAGTTGCTAGAGCAATCACAAGGTGTAACGGTCAGCACAGCAGACAGCATTGATGGTGATAATATTTCCTCATTAATGCGCAATAAGATGAATGGAAATAGGAAAGAGGATTCGGGTTTAAAAGCCAAAGTTAATGAGGAAATAATGGAGGAATCAAGCAAACTAAATGAGTCCGTTTCTGATTTGGAAATAACGGTGGAATTAATCAAAAATAATGTGACCATATCTGATGTGGAAGCAAATAATAAGGAAGTTTATTTGGCTAAGGAGTTTGGGGCGGCTAAACTTCTGGGGTTGGGCAAGAGTGCAATAAAAAACCCTACCTCATGTGACAATTTAAGTCATTTATCCCAACTTAAAAAATCACGTGACTCCCTACAGGCTAGTTCTCTCCATTCAGATCCAATTCGTGTTGCTTCTACTTGGACATGGAGAGAAAGAAAAATAATGGCATGTTTGGATGTTTAAAAAAGGAGGGGGAGTAGAGTAGAGGGAGGGAGAGTAATGCAATTACCTTGTTTGGAAGTTTTTTAAAGAATGAGGGGGAGGGGTTTGGAGGAGTTTGGAGGGGTTTGGACTCCCTCTAGCCCCCCAATTTTAATTCCCCCAAATTGGAGAGATTTGGAAGGGGAGTAGAGGACATAAACTATTGACCAAGTAAATTACCTAATTTATCCTTATTATATTAACAAAATTACACAAGGGGAAGGGCTAATTACTCCCTTCCCCCTTACTAATTTTAAAAACATCCAAATAAGGTGGAGGTGAATTATTCTCCTCTACTTTCCTCCCCACTACTCCCTTTCCCTCTACTCCCCTCTACTCTCCTCCCTCTCTAAACTTCCAAACAAGCCATAAAGGGCAACACGGCAGAGACTAAGCAACCTCTTGGAAAAAAAAGAGATACAAGGGTAGAGGCAAACCTTCTTGTAGTGTCGGCAAAGAGATTTTAGGCTGACCCTAGGAACGAAAAATCACCATCAGTAGTGCCGGGAGCTGCTGTGCAGCCCCGCCAATAGCAATGAGTTGTTTAGCATGGAACTGTCTCGGGCTTGGAAACTTGCGTACAATTAGGGAGCTCATGGAAATTATACGGGCAAAAGATCCTATTGTGGTGTTTTTAGCCGAGACACTTACAGATGATGCAAGGCTAGAGTTTGTTCAGAGTTTCGAAGCTATGTGGGCTAATCATGGAATATGGAATTTTAGGTCTGAGACGGAGTTTATGGATGTCAAGGAGCTGTTGTCTTGGCTAGTTGCAGAAGGGAAGTCACTAGAACTGTTTGCTTACACGGCTTTGTTGGTGTGGAATCAAAGAAATAAAACTCGACTACACTTACAAGCCGTGTCGCTTCATCAAGTGATTGAATATGCACAGGAAATGTTGGCAGAGTACCGTGAGAATCTGCAGGTCCCAAGTGTTCAGGCAGTTACCAATGGCAGTAGAGGGACGAGGTGGAGTTGTCCGCTAGGTGGGTTGGTGAAAATAAATTTTGATGGTGCTGGTTTTGGTGCATCTAATATGCTCGGTATTGGTGTGGTGATACGGAATAGTAATGGGGATGTTTTGGCTTCTTGCTCTCAAAAAATCCCTCAAGTATACAAGGCTGAAGAGATTGAGGCACTGGCAGCCTTCAAGAATTTGTCTTTTGTGTTTGAGTTAGGATTTCGTAGTGCTATCCTTAAAGGTGATTCTCTTAACTTGATTCAAGCTTTGAAGTTAGAGGAGCGTAGCTTATCACCAACGGGCGTACTATTTGAAGTTGTGAAAGTGCTTGCAAACAATTTTGTAAGATTGTTGTATTCTCACATTAAGAGAAATGACAATAGGGTTGCTCATAGTTTGGAAAGAAATGCATTATGCATACCAGATTTTCAAGTATAGATGGAAGATGTCCCATCTCACATTGTTTCAATTTTACAATTGGATGTAGTTGAATTACATTAATAAAATCTATTAGTTTCCATCTCAAAAAAAAAAAAAAAAACTCTTTCCCTTTTCATTTTTTTTTTTTTCATTTTTTTAATTTAAAATTTTAAGTATTGTAACTTAATTGGGACCTTTTAGGCTGATTGTTTGAAGGTGGTTCAGGCTTTGAAAGCAAAGGAGAGATGCAACACTTTGTATGGGATTGTTATTGAGGATGCACACAGTCAAGGTGTTTCTTTACAGTTTTGCCAGTTAGCATGTCTGAAGAGAGGGTAATAAGTTGGCTTACGCCTAGCTAGGAGAACGGTTTTATTCGCAGATTTTGATGTATGGGTAGAAGAACTACCTAGTGATTTGGAGGATGTATTCCAATCTGATTTGCCTTAATAATATGGACTTACCTATTTCTCAAAAAAAAAAAAAAAATGGGACCTTTTAGTAAATGCCATCGGGTTGAATTTTTCTAAAAAAGAAATAATATTTTTTAGTATTTCCAATAGAAACATTCAAGATTCACAAAATCCTACAAAAATCAATGTTATAAATACCGTTTCGGTGCTTATTTCGGTTTGTCTATTGGAATGGAATATTTTGGTACTGAATTAGTACTAGGTTGTTTCGGCATACTGTTTCGAAGTGACCTTTTTTATAATTATTTATTTATTTATAATTTTATATACTTATATTTCCTTATATATTATTGGTCAAAATCCGTATAATTTATTGAGTCTTAAAACTATAAGTCCATATTTTAGCTAATATATCAATTTCAAGTCCAAAACTACCCAATAATTATAATAATACTATTGATTCTAATATATATATATATATATATATTAAAACAATTTTACTATTAAAATATTCTTTAAAAAAATACTATTAAAAACCAAAATATAAAAGCTAAAGTTAAATATTAAAATAGTTTTATTATTTATATATTACGCGTGAACCCACGTAAACAAAGCAACTTTTTGTCAAGTCTCTTTGTCATTTCCAACACCTAGTCACGTGCTAGGTTCACAAAACTAGAAAGAAAAACACAAAATTAGGCAATGAAAATTCAAAATAGAATTGAAGGAGGACCAACGGACAAAAAGAAAGAAGAAGAAAAAAGAGAAGAAAGAAGAAAAAGAAGATGAAGCAGCAGCAGCTGCCTCTGCCATGGCTTGGGTTCATTCTAGCAACCGTTGACGTGGTGGAAACTTGCTATAAAGGGATGAGTACGTGAGTCATTCAACTTGTAAGGATCGAAAGTAAGATGAATTGCGATGGGTGGGTCTATTCAGGTAATAGCCATTAAAACTTGAAAAGGCAAAATTTTTCTGTATTTATCAGTAGATTCAGTATCGACCGAAATATGTCTACCGGCTAAAATTCACCGAAACAGGCCGAAATGGCCAAAATGGGCCGAAACGAACCGCAATTTGGTCTGAGGTGAAACAAGAAGGTGATTCGTACCAGTTTAAGCACTGGTATGAAATTTTCTGACCATTCTGGCCAGAACGGAATGGTATTAATAACAATGATAAAAATATCTTTGGTTTGGTTCCACATACCAAAAAGTAAATCTTAATATAAATTAAAAATATGATCAAATGAATAAATTAACCAAAAAAAAAAATTCTAAGAAACTTGTAACTCAATTAATATCTTATACCATTTCTAACATATACATTCAAGATTCGAACTCATCATTTCTCGTTACAACTATCAAATTATTAATAATAAAAAATGTCAAGATTAACTGGTAGGCATTTTTTAATATTTTTAATTGAAATATTTATGGTTCAAATCTCTCCACTTGCATCTATCAAATTTATTTTTAAAAAAAAAAAAAATCAGTGTAGAAAGAAAAAAGTTATTACATAAAGTAATGAATAGATATTCAGTACTTTTGATAAGGAATAGTTATTCCTCATTTTGAAGAGTAGCTATTCATAAGGAATAGTTATTCATAAGGAATAACTATTCATTATAATAAAAACATAACCAAATAACCGAATAGTTATGCCATAGGAATATCTATTACATTACAGTGTCTATTACAGTCTACCAAACGTGCCATAAGTACAAAAACTAAAGAGATTAGAATAAATGAATCGTAAAAAAAAAAAAAAATGGTACTTCGCAATAATAATAATAAATAAATAAAAATGGACAATCTACATTTTATACTAAATTAATAATATCCTTACCAAACTTTTTAAGAGTTAACAAACCATAAAAATGGCTATCAATAGTATTTCAATTATATACATAGAAATTATATTATACATCTTATTTTATATCTTTAAATATACCATATATATGCATGAAGTTACAAGCTAGTTTTTCTAATTGGCCAATCCAATACCAAACCCTTTGAGCAAAGCCATAATATGTGCAGTGTACCGAGTATTCATTCCATCCAAAAAGAATAATTGTAGGCCTATATCTATATGAAATGAACATTAATGATATAAGAAAAAATAGAACAGATAATAGTACATAATATACTACAAAGAAATATTTTTACCATACCATGAGTTGAACTCACTTGGTAATGGTATAATGTTATCACAATACTGGGAGGATTTGTCAACAATAACAGTGGTTTATATGCATAAAACACAAAAGTGAAGGGGCATATCGCAATTCGAAACGTATTGGTCACTAAATTCTAATTTCTTAGTTTATTAACAACAAATCCATCTTCATCTATTATTAAAAAGATAAAAACTAGAAAGCACTCTAAGATGAATATTTATCTTTAATTTACATATTACTTTTTTATAAAAATTTTACAATTTGAGAGTTTTGGAAGGCATTAATTATGGGTTTAAGTTAAACTTTATAAACTAAAAAGATAAAGATGATAATTTATTTTGAAAATTTTAAAAAATATATGTGACAATTAATTAGTTGGATGCATGATAAAGTATAAAACAGTGGAGTAGAGAAAAGGTTGAATAGGTGGTCAAATTCTCTTAATCCTAACTGTCACGGGAATTAAAAAGTTGTCTCTGTTTTTTTTTTTTTTTTTTTTTTTGGGAAAATTATTAGTTTACAATATATTGCTAACTCACGACTCGAAACTTCCATACCTCCATGCATTTTGTACATGAAAAAAATGCAATTAAGTTATAAAGCTCGTGATATATTGTTGGATAGATAATATTTTCTTAGAATCAAAACTATCCACACGTATTTTAACAAGATAATATACTTAAAAGGTATGTGACTTGTTTAATAATTATTGTACTGGTGAATATTACCTTTTTTGGATCTGAAATAGATATTGTACACGTTAATATTAGCTAGTGAGGAGATTCCTCCCATCTAGTTTAGGGTAAAACTTATACGAATGTTATCCGAAAAGGAGTGTGTATTCCATTCTGACAGCTAAAAGTTATTAATCCTACAACTTCAAAGTTCCACATTGAAATGAAACAAATTTGCAACGAACAAATAAAAACAATAAAACTAAATAAATATGTTATGAACCCAATTTGTTTCAGAGTTCTACTTCAAGAACTGCAAACAAAATTCCACGTGCGATCCTTTTAGAAACAAGTATCCTTATTTTCACACCTAAAGGCCAAAATGGGTGTTTGCACCTTTTACCCAAAAGATGTAACAAAATGCCCTTATTCTGAAACTATCTAACAAAATGTCCCTATTTTGAAACTCGATTTTTAGAAAATCGTGTTTCAATATAAAACTCAATTTGATAAAATTGAGTTATTTGGAAAATTCATATGGAACTCGAGTTCCATAATTTTTTTAATTAATTTTGATTGCCTATAATTAACTCGATTTTCTAAAAATTGAGTTTTAATGTGAAACTCGAGTTTTAAAAAATTGAGTTTCAAAATAGAGGTATTTTGCTAAATAGTTTCAGAACGTGGGGCATTTTGCTACATCTTTTGGGCGAAAGGTGCAAAAGCCCATTTTTGCCCCACCTAAATTCAATTATTTTATTTAGGTAATTCGGTCTTTTATGTTATCGTATGAAATTTGAGGGTATTTTAAAATTTTTATTTTTAACGAAGCTTCTCTAATACCCTTAATGACTTCTATAAATATGTATTTTTCTAAACTGATTTTAGAAAATTGAAAAAATACTTCTTTTTGAATTTCTTAAATTTATGATGGCTTTCGGGTCTATATTTCCTTGATTCGTCAAGGTTTCTTTAAACTATAAAGAGAAATGAGGCATTGCTTTACAAGAAAGTGCCCCTCCTTGGTTAAAGAACAATGAGCCAGGACGTTTCTTGATTTGTGTCCCATGCTATTGTGCTGGTATATTCATGGAGTTTACTAGCATTACATTGGTTATTATTCCTTCTGTTTGTTCAATGGAATATTCTAACTTAAGGCTGCAATTTTAACTCTAGTTTGATGAAATGAAATTAACCTTTTATCTTGTTCTTTTAAAATTACCAGATTAAGCAATCAATCATACTATCTCCTACTACAAATGCCCTAAACATATCCTGAAATTTTCATCCAAATCCTAATTCTATGCAATACAGACCAATTTTCCGTTTGTTCTCAAGGGAAAACCGTATGTGAAGATAGTTTTTTACATTTTTCAGTGTATTTTAGTATTAAAAAAAATTAGTTAAAAGAAACTATTCTTAGCTTCCTTATTTAGCCTAACATGAGATATAGTTGTTTTCCGCTAATATGTTTTTGGAAAACAACTCTATCTCATGCGATGCTAAATAAGGGAAAATGTATCTCGCTCATGCGAAACTAAATAAGGGAAATTAAGAGATAGTTTTTTCAACTCATTTCAAGGTAGCTACCAAATAAAGGAAAATGACATAGTTTTCTTGAAAATGTTGATGTCAAAACAAAGAATGTTGTGCTAGTGCAGACATCAATTGCAAAACGTAACTAGGTAATATAATGTTGCCAAATTTGATGATTATAGCATTGAATATGGGATAATATTTGGTTCTACAAAATGAGAGGCACTTAAAATGTCCATTTACCCAACAAAATTTGCATTGAAGAGTACATTATGATTTTGATCAACAGAATTGTATTGTTGCAAATTTTTCTTGTTTGTTTTTGTCTAGTTTTCATGGTTACAGGAGGGATTTTTGAAAGGAGTAGAGTATATGTAGAATTGTTTAATGAGTTGGGCATTAATGTTACTATTCATTGTAAATCTAGGGATGGCGATCTTAGTCCTCATTTCATCCAGTATCCAAGGCTTCTACCAATTCAACTTTAAACAATCCTTGGAGCACTATTGATTACTATTGTAATTTTCAATGGCTAGATAATTTCCATTGGTTTGATATCTACCTATTTGATAGAGATCACCCTCAATGCAGTAACTGCATTGGAAGATTAAGCCTGCTGGGTGTTTAAGTTAAATTACAAGACCAATGATTATGATTTTGCTACCCGTGGAACCCAAATTAACTCAATGCCCCACCTTGTTTTCATAAATCAATGTCTACTAATTTGTCATGGAATAATTATTTCCCTTCTCTATTGTTGGTTTTTTTCCCCCCCTTTTCTTGAAGCATGTTTCTTTGTTGTTATGAGAAGCAACATTCAAAGTGAAGTGTTTGTTGAATCTTTTCTTGTGTCAAAAGTCATATAAAGGGAAACTTCCTTTTTGTATTGTTGATCTTCTTTTTTATTGTCCTAATATTAAGATTTATGCATTATTTATTAATTTCAGTCATTAAATTTTAGTTCACCATGATGTATTGTGAATGATGTTATAGCAACCCTAGAAAATTTTTATAACCCTAAACATACTTTTACAGCTATATCATTTCTCAGCAAACTAATACGATTAGTCTAGGTGTAAGTGATTAACCCTTTTCTGTCAACCAAGCGCTAGCCTAAAAAAAGCATATCAAATATAAAACAATAAGGAAAAAAGTTAAAGCATGCAAACATAGCTAAACACTAGATGTGTTTAGGAAGAATCAAGATCTTCTGTACCATAAATTTGTTTACCACTCCATGAACGACCGATAAAAGCATGACACTTGACTGCCTTTTTATTCTCAAACTGTAAGAGATGTGATTTCAACTATGTTGTGTTGGCTTTAATTCCGTGCCAAATTTGATTTAATTTCATCAATCATTTTCCCTATATGTATGTGAGATTATTTGTAAGGGATGAGTGTGAGAGATTGGTGAAGACTCCAAGTTCAAAGGATATACAAGTGGATTTCGTGACTGGCTCGCACTTCTGCAGAAGTTACCGGAAAAAAGCCACATGCAGAGTACATGACTAGAAGATGAAGAGTCATGCAGGCTGATGTTTTGGAGTGTCTCGTGGTAAGCCAACCCGAAGACATCGTGAAACTCTCTATTTGGCAAAAAGTTATGTTTGCTTTACCATGTCTTTCACACACTATTATACTTATTACCCACAAATCGTAAAGTACTTTTCAAGAGAGAAACCCTAGAAAATACACTTGAGAGTTAGATATTGTTACCCATAATCATCTACACATTTTCTTGTGGTTTTCCTCAACTCCTACCTCTCCATTCGATATTTCTAGAAGTTGCTAGCCCAAACACTTACACACCCATCCTGAGTGTAAAGTGAGATTTGGTGCTATTGGAAGCATTGAAGGAGCCATTCATTGGTGGATGCAATCAGGCTGAATTCAGGATTCAGAAAGCTAAGAAAAGACAAGGCTCTGTCAGAAGTCATTGTAGCAGGAGCTTGGAGGGTCAAGTATATAGTAGACTAGGCTTGGATGGTCTTTTGTTATTCGTGTATCTAACTTTATTCTCTAGTGATCGATTTTGACTTGGAGGCGTGGAGAGGTTTTTCCCAAGTTCTTCATTTCCTCTTCAAACACGTCTGGTGTTATCTTGTGTTTGCATCTCTCTTCCCTCTCTTTAAGCTTTCCTTTTATTGTTGATAATGGATAAATATGGTTAGGGTATGAAATGGTTCTTTGCCTTATTTACTCTTGTTCCCACTTAGTATAAGTTAAAGTAAAACTATCTAGCCTAATTTTTATGGGGGTTAAACAAGTTTGTTTTTTGCACAAATCCGAGCTTTCAATTGGTATTAGAGTGGGTGCACTTATCAGATTTCATTATCCTAGTGTGATCCTAAACCTCAAGTGAGATAGATAGATTTCAATCCTTAATGGTCCTTTATACTTTGATGGGAGTAGCTATGCTTTTTGGAAAGTATATATGTGTGCTTTTCTTTGTGCTATTGATGAGATGTTGTGGGATTCTGTTGAGAATGGGTATGTAAGACCCATTACTACCAAATTTGAATGGAATAAGGCTGCTCTTGCTTTGACAAACACCAATAGCAACGATTAACCACTATTTTCTATGGTGTTTATACTAATGAGTTTCATAGGATTTCACATGTGAGAGACCACCAAAGAGGCGTGGACCATTCTTAAGACAACTATGAAGGTACTAAGAAGGTTAAGGACACCAAGCTTCAAATGCTCGCTACTCGGTTTGAAGAAGTAAAGATGAGCGACGATGAGTCATTTGATTCCTTTTATGGGAGAATCAAAGAGATTTTGATTTCCAAGCTCAATTTTAGGGAGAAGATTGAAGATGCAAAGTGGTGAGGAAGATCTTGAGATCCTTACCGAAGCTTCCGTGCTAAGGTCACAGCCATAGAGGAAAGTAAAGATTTGGATGAGATAAAGATTCAAGAACTCATTGGATCTCTCCAAACCTATGAACTCGAACTGCCCTCTCACAAGTTCAGCAATCACTTGCTCTTAAGACTATAAATGAGATAATGGTTGATTCCTTCGATGAAGAAGATGTAGAAATGAGGTGGCATTTCTAGCGAAGAACTTCTAGAAATTTCTTAAGATGAAGAACAATGGGAAGTCATTTGGAAAATGAAAATTATCATCTTCAAAAAATGACAAGAAGGAGTTCAAGAAGAAGGATGGGAAAGACTCTTCATCAACTCAAGGAATCGTGTGCTATGAATGTAATGGGCACGGACATATCAAGAAAGAATGTCCAAACTACTTGAGAGGAAAAGGTAAGTGTTTGCAACAACCTTAGTGATTCAAAAAGCTCAAATTTCGATGTGAAAGGAGAATGTGATAGTGAGGGAACTATTCAACTTACATGGCAATTACCACAGTTGACTCTAGAGATGAGTTGAGCAACTAGGTTGATGAGCTAGGTGTACATTTCAAAGGTGAAGAAGTTGATGATTCGGGAGATGAGGATGTGTGCCTCAACGAAGGTGAGAAGAACCTTCAAGAAGTGTATGATGCGTTGCTTGAAAATTGTGACAAATATGCCAGGTTGCNATAGACTTGTGTATATATATCTCCTAACATTGTTTTTTTTCTATTTCAAAAGAACTCTACAAATGTCAATTTCTAAAAAGAGAAAGAGCTGAAAAAGCCTTGCTTCAAAAACTAATTTGACTAGGAAAATGTGGACAAATATGTACTAAAATGTATGGTGCCAAAGCCAAAGGTTTATTTGTCAAAAATATATCAAAAAGTTCATGGCATCGTTTCTTAAGAATTTGAGTTTTATTTTATCAAGAGTATGAAAAATGGAAGCCAAATGAAAAGCTTTCAATCAAAATGTAAACACATTGGTGAGAAGTCATATATATTTATTTCTACAAGTGAGATAGATCACTTGACTTCGTATTAGTTGTGTATAACTTGATTGAATTGATCATTGAAACTTCATACTAGGCTATGGACTAGTTCATACTTGTTCCACACACACAACACACAATTCTAATGTTCAATGAATGCTTATTCCATTTGTGTGATTGTATATGTTCAAATGTGATGTGTATACTTAATTGCTTAATGATCAAACCCAAAAATATTTTTGATTATTTTATTTGTTTTTGGAAGTGTTTTTATGTTTTTGTGTGTTCAGAGTTTTTCCAAATTTTCCATTTCATTTTTTGTTGAAAAACTCTTTCAGAGGCATTTTCGCAAGTAAGTCACGAGTAAGAACTTACCCGCGAAAATGAGGAAGCAAATTTCAATACTTTCTAAAATTTACAGAGAGAGTTTCGTGAGTAGAAGCTACCCACAAAATATGTCAAGGCACTTTAGAGGCCATTTTGCGAGTAACTTCACGAGAAGCTTACCTGCGAAATGAGCGGTTTTGCAGTTTTTAAAGCCAAACAATGATAGTTTTTCAAATATCTCTATTTTCCCTCCTTCATGCCTCTCTTAACCCAAAACACTCTCTCTCAAAATCTCACCCAAAACTCAAGATCAATCATTCCTAAGACTCATCTAAGGTATATTTTAACATTTTTTCACTCTTGAAAAGGGTTGGGAAAACTTACTTTTTTTGCAAATTTTTTTAATTTTCTTGATTGGGCTGTGTCCCATTTTGTTTATTTGTGTTAGCCTCAAATGACATTTTTAACATGTATTTAGGCAAGATTTCATCATGTTCATGCATTGTTTTAAATGTTAGTGGTTTGTATGTACTCTAAGTGTTTGATGAAATGCCCAAATGACATTTTCTCATTGTTTTGGACTTTGATGAGTACCAATTTTTAGGGATTACTATGTTTTTACATTCTTAATATGTTTTAAACATTGGTTGTGTGTTTCACACACTTTGTCCCATGAGTGCCTTGTCATGCATTGCTCATGCATCTCACATGCACACCACATGCACACACTTGATCACTTGACATGTTTTGCATTTCAATCATGCTAGGTAAGTCTTGTTAGACATTTAGCACCTATAACATGATCTTGTGTCTTTGTTTGCTTATGTTTATATGCTTTTTAGGACTTTTGTTCATTTTTGTGGACTAACTTGTATCTAATTAACTTTGTTTCCTTGTTTGTGTCTGTCTTTGTTTCTTTGTTTGGTTGTTCTTTTTGCAGATGTATCGTCATTCCTCTCGTGGTAAAGAACAAGTGATTGACTTCACGTCATTCCCTGTATCAAAGAGGACTCGTTATTTGTTCGATGACTTTGACAACAAGAGATTCAAAACTCTCTTGGATTTTTAGTCTTTCTCCAACAACTTTAAGAGTGCACCTACTATGGTGGAAAGGGTTGTACGGTTTGACATCTTGGGATCCACTTTCATCCCTAAGATATTTGTGGATAAAAATTGGGCAAACCTATTCGAAAACTTTGAGGATCCCGTTGATGAATTGGTCAAAGAGTTCTACTCGAACGCTTAGTTCACCAGAGCTGAACTGAAGTGCTGGGTTCAAGGAAAGGATTTTATCATCACTCTGGATTATCTTGCAAAGATGCTGCACATCAATCGTTCCGCGAATGTGGACATTTCACCATATGATGACAAACTAGCTCTAGTGATAGAGAATTTTGACATTTTAAGAGCTGATTATAAGGTCTCCTCCAAAGGTACTTCCATTGGTACTGCAAAGTTTGGACCGGAATTGAAGACTCTCACATTGATCATGTTTTCCAACCTATATCCTCTGTCCAACACTGGTTTCATCAATCTTGGAAGAACACATTTTTTGTGTGATTTGATCAAAGGAGCTCAAATTTACATTTGTGCTTACATATTTCAGACCATGGGGAAAATGGCAGGACGATCAGCTGCACGAATGTGTCTTCCCTTCTGTAGTCTTGTCATGAAGATCATGGTTCTTAAAGGTGTTTGTCCACCAAAAGAAGGAACTATTTTGCTTCATCAACAACCAATTTCAATGATGTCACTCCAAATGAGCAAGATTCATGCTTCTGCTGAAATGGCAAAGCAAAGTCCCTCCAAAACTCCGAAGAGCGACTCCTCCCATTATGCCACTCGTTTCGGACAATGATCAACTTCTCCCACTATCCCCGGGCATCCTGAGGCTGCATTTCCTCACACTCCTGAGTCGGAGCCTACTAGCACTCAGCCGGGACCATATAGTTCTCATTCCGATAGGTTGACAACCTTGGTTGAGGGATTACATGGTGTATTTCAAGTCTTGCTAATGTAATATACTTTACCAACAACCAGGTTCTGATTCGTCTAACCGCCATTAAGACACAGTTGGATGAGATTCGATGCAAGCTAGAGGAAAGCCTTTAGATATTTGTGTTAAAAAGGGGGAGAGCATCACATGAAAAGAGGTGTGCATATTGAAAGGGGGAGATTTGTGTGCTCAAAAGGAGGAAGCTTACCTACAGTCACACATATTTGGATAGTCTAACCATTGTTTGGCTAGTCTAATTTACTATAAGTCTTTATAGCTTTTGGATATTTACAATGCTTTTGTTTAAAAGCTTTTAAGTACTTTAGTTTGAAACCTCATTTTCTTTAGTACTATTTTGTACCTTGGTTGTGTTAGCCGTTTCTTGATGCTTATTGCTTTCTATTGCTTATAGCCGTAGTTTCTTTAATTCATTATGTGTTTGTTGACATGCAATTGATTTTTAGTATTACTCTTAATTGCACTGCGTGTCCGGATGATCATTTACTTGAATAAAATGTTCATTGTGTGTCATTTCTTAATGACTGTTCATGTTTGATCAAGTTATGCTTATAGCTTACATTTCTTTCGATATCTTGATCACATTTTACTTGTTCCTTATACGTACCTTGTGTTCTACTTGTCGTGAGCTTAATGAAAGTTGTTGTATATGTAAGTGTTTCAAGATACAGGTGTATACTATACAAGTGCTTCACAGCTTCTAGAATTAGTGTGAGTGAGTTTTGCCTATGTTCCCAAAATCATGTTTAAGTCTAGACTTTGTCAGGGGTTTTGTCATGGAATCAGCCAAAGGGGGAGATTGTAAACTTGTGATTTCCAACTATGTTGTGTTGGCTTTAATTTCGTGCCAAATTTGATTATAATTTCATCAATCATTTTCCCTATATGTATGTGAGATTATTTGTAAGGGATGAGTGTGAGAGATTGGTGAAGACTCAAGTTTCAAAGGATATACAAGTGGATTTCGTGACTGGCTCGCAACTATCTCACGAGAAGTTTACTCGCGAAAAAAGCCACATGCAGAGTACATGACTAGAAGATGAAGAGTCATGCTAGGCTGGATGTTTTGTGAGTGTCTCGTGGGTAACGCCAACCCACGAAGGACTCGTGAAACTCTCTATTTGGCAAAAAGTTATGTTTTGCTTTACCATGTCTTTACACAACTATATATACCCTTATTACCCACAAATCGTAAGGAGTACTTTTCAAAGAGAAAACCCTAGAAAATACACTTGAGAGTTAGATATTGTTGTACCCATAATCATCTACACATTTTCTTGTGGTTTTCCTCAACTCCTACCTCTCCATCTCGATATCTTTAAGAAGTTGCTAGCCCAAACACTTACCACACCCATCCTGAGTGTAAAGTGAGATTTTGGTGCTATTGGGAAGCATTGGAAGGAGCCATTCATTGGTGGATGCAATCAGGCTGAATTACAGGATTCAGAAAGCTAGAGAAGACAAGGCTCTGAGAAGTCAATTGATAGCAAGAGCTTGGAGGGTTCAAGTACATAAAGTAGACTAGGCTTGGATGGTCTTTTGTTATTCGTGTACTCCAACTTTATTCTCTAGTGGATCGATTTGACTTGAAGGGTCGTGGGAGAGGTTTTTCACCGAGTTCTTCAATTTCCTCTTCGACGACACGTCTTGGTGTTATCTTGGTTTGCATCTCTCTTCCCTACTCTTTAAGCTTTACTTTTATTGTTGATAATGGATGAATATGGCTTAGGGTAGTGATAATGGTTCTTTGCGCTTATTTACTCCTGTTCCGCACTTAGTATAAGTTAAAGTAAAAGCTATCTAGCCGTAATTTTTATTTTGGGGTTAAACAAGTTTTTGTGTTTTTGCACAAATCCGAGCTTTCATAAATTAACGGAGAGTCAAACAACAAACATTAATTACTCACCATTACAGTCGTGAATTTGAGCGGTACCTTTGTCTCCAGCCCGTTGTACCAACTCTCTCTCCTCTCTCTCTCTCAACGGTTGCTTCACCATGAAGGATACCTTCTTCAGTTTAATCAGTGTTTGAACCCTAGTGGATGTGGTTTCGCTTAAAGGTAATCTCTTGTTTTTTCTGGATTCTGGTCCTTGTTATGGTTAATGTCCCAATTCTTCTCTTTTGCAAATTTTTGGGTTTGCCATAGGTAGCACATTAATAACTTTTCTCTGTTTGGGTATGGATGTTGATTTTTTTTTTTTTTTGGCAATGTTTGGATCTTTTTGGAGGTAGTGTCTTTTGTATACACCGGATAGTAGCACAGAGGAAAGACGCCTAACGTGAGTTCAAGGGATAATTGTTTGACTACGATGAAGAAAGATTGTTGGCTGGAGATTGTCAGTTTCATGAACCCCTGTGGATGAGATTTCAAGTTCAACGTGAGCTATAAATTACCAAAAAAAAAAAAAAAAAGGGCTGCATCGACAGACCAATTGAAGAGTGATGACCAAACGTGAGGAAGCCGTATAACAAAGAGGAAAAAAAAAAAAAAAAAAAACTGTTGAAGTTACACTTCCTAGCTAGCATTCAAACTTCAAATACAAGAAAGTAATGTTATCCCAATGTTAGTACAGAAGGAGAATTAAAAAGGCAGCTAGGTGTTAAATTTTTATTGGTGGTATATAGAGTAGTACACAATTTATGGTACAATATATCTTCATTCCTCGGCATTTTTTTATTGCCAATAGCTCTAATGTAATTGATTAAGGTGAAAAATTGAGGGAATAATAGTGATTTTATCAAGTTGGTAGGTTATGACCAAAAGTCAAAATCACATTGTTTTAAAAAAAAAAAAAAAAACCACAATATTATCAACTCAATTAGATTTGATGAGGTCAAAGTAGCTACATACAATATGCTTCGATACAATCTAATATTAAAATTATTCTTAAAAAAAAATTGTAGTAAAATAATTTTTAAATGTGTAAATAGTGCCGTGAAACCCAATTTTAAAGTTATTTTTGTTGAAAAAAAATATTTGCGGGTCCCGTAAACAATGCACAAGACCCACCATTTTTCAAAAAAATGCTAGAACGCATGGTAAACATGCGTTCCAAACGCACACTTAATGGACACCTTAAAGATATTAGTTTATAAATATTTTTATAAGAAATTGAAAAATAACTAATATATTTGTTCCAAACGCACACTTAATGGACACCTTAAAGATATTAGTTTATAAAATATTTTTATAAGAAATTGAAAAATAACTAATATATTTGTTTAACTTTTTGTATTTCTCATAAAAATGTTATCAAAACTTTCTTAAAATAATATGAGAAAAAATGCTCTATGACACTCGTTAAGGGGACCCATCTTTTTCTTAAAGAATCATTCATGTCATAAATTCATAATCTACGACAGCAACATTGGACTTCCAATAAATTGGTCATACATGGTAGGAGACGTGTGAATAGTTTTACTATAATATAATAGAGACCACAGACAAAACAAGTTGACTGAGTTCACCAACATTACAAGTTGATTGTGAATAGAGATTCATCCACAGAAAGGATCAGAGAGAAAGATATGGGAGGCCATATTTGGTGGAGATATCCCTGAAATGGCTTGAAGGTTTGTCAAGTGGTAAGATTTGTAAAGAGGTTGAGACCATAACTATGGAGGGCTCAAGGTCGTCCATGCTCAAAAGGGTTTTATTCGATGCCATTTTCTTGTCCCCAGTCGCCTTGCAGTAAGTTTTACTGATTTTTCATTGATAATCACTCACTTTAATCCTTCTTTTTTTACCTAATATATATGTTTGTGAGATCAAAATAATGATGAAAGCTATATCTGATTGTTTTAGGATAAAGATGGGAATTGGCATGTGGGTGCTATGGCAACTTTAATCGACAACGTTGGTGCTGCCACCATATTCTCCTCAATTGGTCTGGTCAAAGCTTCCGTAGAGCTCAATATCTCATACTACTCCACGGCTAAGATACAAGTTCGCTCTCTTATTTTTTTTTAATTTCCTAAAAAGCCATTAGTTGCCACATCTTCAAAAGGAAATAAAATAAATTTTCCTTCTTGCTAATTATTAGCTTTATTTTGAACACCCTAAAATAAGTGTATTTTAGGAAATTTAACTTAAAAATGATTTAATTATACCTTCTTTTTATACTATATTAAATTGTGGATGCATATTCAGGATTCTATTCCTAAATGGTCACCAAACTAATGAATACTAATACTTATTACATTCCAACTTAATGTATTCCTTATAATACTTATTCCTATTCCCATGTAATAATCATTACAGTGTATCAAATGTGCCCTTAAAGATATACAATAAAATGCATAAATACTTCATATATATATAATTTAAATACTATTGATAGTCATTTTTATATTTTGTTAGCTCTTTAAAAAAATTTGTAAATATATTATTAGGTCTAAAATGTAAATTGTCCTTATTTTCTTTTTTTAATTATTGTGAAGCACTTTTTTTAATTTATTTTTTACAATTCATTTATTCTAGACTCTTTGGTTTTTGTACTTAATAACTCATTTGGATGAATATTTATGATGTGGTCCCATATTTGATTCTAAAATTAAGAAACAAAACTATTTGAGAATAAATAATTTAAAACACATGACGCAAAATAGGAACTCTAATTTGAAATTCTAATTTGAGTTTCTTTCAATTTCACCTATTATTATTATTATTATTGTTGTTGTTGTTGTTGTTGTTGTAGGGTTTATATTTGTGGCTCAAACCCAAGAGGTATGGAATATGAGCCCAACAAGCCCAATGCAATGAATTTGTAAAGAGTGAGTGAAAGAACTGAGCTGTTTGTAAACTAAATAACAGTTAATCAAGGTTTAACAGATAAATCAGTGCAAGATCAAACTTGAAACTTGAATAAACTGTTGTCCGAGGAGACCAACTTTTGTTTATATACTTCTTAGAGCTACAGTAAACCTTATTTCTCTCTTCCTTTCTCTCTTTTTTCGATCTCCCTCTCATGAGAGGTCCTTTACATTTATATACTTTTCTTTTTGTCTATCTTCATCGTACACTTGTTCTTCATCTAAGCATTCACTTGAGTGTGTGTCCCATCAAGTATCTTCTTTAGTTCTTCATGAGTGGTGGTAGCTAAGGCTGCACTGTTCAGTGGTCTTCTCCACATTAATGCAGCTAGAAAAGTTGCTGTAATGCATTTAATGCGGTGGCAACAGTTTTTCCTTTAGATATTTCTTTGTTCTTATCATCTTCATACGTGCCTGAAGTTTATCCTTATCATTGGAATTACCAGGAAGGTCACTCAAATCTCCCATGTACTTGCTTGACCGATATTCTTCATATCCGAGGAGGACAAACTCTTTGCACTATATTCTTCGATCATTTCCCTGCATGATTCTCCAGTCTGGGGCTTTTTTCAATTATTTATTCCTCTTCGGACAAACCCTAATTTTCAAATAGTGCCCAATGCCTAATATATAAATTTGGGCTTTTATCCCCACAATAGCCCCTCAAAATTTTAATTTTTCCCTTGCATCTAAGGAGAAAAAATGAGATTTTGAATTGTCATAGAAATAAAGGCTAAAAATGTAAAAATACCTGAGTTTACATATGTGAGAGCATTGATTTAGGCGCTTCATCATTGTTGCTGACGTTTCGGTAATTTCGAACTGCTATTAATTACTCCAGGCGGCGCTACGTCTTTGACATCCAATGGTGGACCATTGATCCAACGAATGACATTTTTCCTCAAGGTTTGGGCAGGATAACTTCCACCTACTTTTTGATTCCTATATAAAGCCTCAAAGATCATCATCTCTGTTTTACTTCACAATTTGTCAAACTCTCCAGTGAACCCAAGCATTCAAACTCACACAATTTTTCAAATCATCAATCTCACTTCTCTAAAAATCCACAAGAACCCTTCTACGAATTCAAGGATCATTCTTCAACCCAATTTGTGTAAGTTCCAATTTTTTCAAACCTTTCATTCCCTCTTCGGCCAGCTTCTTCGGCCTTCGAATATTCACTTCCCAATTAAAAAAAAAAAAAAAACTAAGCAGTCTTTTCCATAAAAAAGAAAAAAATTCTCTCACATGGCTAAGTATAATTGGTTGAGAAAAAATAATTGGTTTACATGAAAGTAAATGCAGTCAATTACGGATTGTCACATAAATAAAATTGTAGGGTATAGATTTGTAGCATAAGCCCAAAAGATATGGAATATGAGCCCAATAAGCCCAAATACAATGAATTTGTAGAGAGTGGGTGAAAGAGTTGGGCTGATTGTGAATTAAACAACGTTTAACAAAGATTTAAAAGATAAACAAGTGCAAAAACAAACTTGAAACTTGAATAAATTGATGTCCGAGGAGATAAACATTTGTTTTAAAAGCTAATACAATTCTTAAAGCTACAATAAATCTTCATTCTTTCTCCCTCTCTCTTTTTTTTTATCCCTCTCTCATAAGAGGTCTCTTACATTTATATAGTTTTCTTCCAGACTATCTTGATCGTCCACTTATTCTTCATCTAAGCATTTCACATGAGTATATGTCCCATCAGGTACCTTCTTTGATTCTCCATGAGTGGTGGCAATTGAGACTGCACTGTTTAGGGGTCTTCTTCACATAAATGTGGTCAGAAAAGTTGTTGCAGTGCATTTAATGCGGTGGTAGCAGCTTTTTCTTTAAATATTTCTCTATTCTTATTATCTTTATATATGTCTGAAGTTCATCCTTATCATTGGAACTACCAGGAAGGTCACCTAAACCGCCCAGGTATTTGCTTGACTGATATTCCTCATATTCGAGGAGGACACACTCCTCGAACTATATTCCTCTATCATTTACTTGCGTGGTTCTCCAGCCCAGAGCCTTTTCTAGTTATTTACTCCTCCTCGGACACACCCTCATCTTCAAATAGGGTCGAAGGTTTAATATATAAATTTGGGCTTTTATCCCCACAATAGTTCCTCAAAATTTTAATTTTTCCCTCACATCTAAGGAGAAAAAATGGAATTTTGATATGCCACAGAAATAAAGGCTAAAAATGTAAAAATTACCTGAGTTTACACGTGTGAGAGAATAGATTTAGGCGCTTCATCATTGTTGCTGACATTTTGGTATTTACGAAGCGTTATTAATTGCTCCAGGCGGCGCTATGTCTTTGGCATCCAACGGTGAACCATTGATCCAACGAACGACATTTTTCCTCAAGATTTGGGCGGGATAACTCCCACCTATTTTCTGGCCCCTATATAAAGCCTCAAAGGAGATCACTTCTTCTTTACTTCACAATTTCTCAAACTCTCCAGCGAACTCAAGTATTCAAACTTACAAAACTCACCTTCCAACTCAAGCAATTTCTTAGTCTTATTTCTTCACGAATCCTTGAGAATCCTTCTGAGGATTTCTAGGATTACAATTTAACTTAGTTCGTGTAAGTTTTAACATCTTCGGACCCTTCTTTCTCTCCTCGGCCAGCTTCCTCAGCCTTCAAGCTTTCATTTCCCAGTTGTCATTTTTAGTGTTTCTTCTTTTTTGCTTATCCGAAATGGGTAGATTTAAGTATCTAGTTGATAGTCCTGCCTTGATAGAAACATTTAAGGAAACGTATGACATACCGCAGGAAGTAAACCTGAGGTATTGTCCCCCGAAAGGAATAAACATCGACCGAGCAGTGGGAGAGGTCATAATCCCTATGATAGCCTTTATAGAGGGGGGAATGACTCTCCCCATGGGTAGCATTACTAGAGACTACCTACGTAACCATAGACTTTGCCCCCACTAGTGCGCACATAACCTCTTTAGGATCTTAGGAGCAGTTGACGCTTTGAACCAACATTTGGGCTTGGGGCTCACCTAGCTAGACATAGTTTATATGTACGAATGCCATAAACAAAAAGGGGTGAGATTTTACCTTAAGTCCCGATCCAACAGTGTTAGGTTCATCTCCTGTCTTCTCAAGTCTAATAAAGGGATGAAAGACGACTACCTGATTGTCTTGGGAGCGTGGCATGACAGTCTTCATTGCCCAACCCAACCAGGAGAGCCAAGTGGGATATCTCAGATTTAGGTTCCCTAATAATAGATTTAGGGTTTTCATTAGCAGTGTTGTTTTTTCTTTTCTTCTTATTAATGGTTTACTTTAAGTTTCTGAATATGCTTCTGCTGTGGTGTTTACAGATAGAAGGCATGTTGCTCATCTACTCAGCCTAACTAAGGTCGCCACTCTTAATTATCTACTAAGATTGGAGATCTTTGTAAGTGTAGACAGGCAACTTCGGGCTGTCCACCTTATTTTGGATTTCAAACCTTTCTCGGACGTGTTTCAACCGATTGGTAACGCCATAACGCAGGGAGACTATCGGATAAACCGAATAGATGTATCTTGGCCTAATTTTTTGTCTCCATTCGATCTTCCTCCTGTACCACATTCGGTTTCGCATGGTGTACCACTGTTCATCCCTCTAGCTCAACAGATTCCCCTCGAAGCTGCCACAGAAGAGGAAAGAGTTGCTTCCTCGACCTCGTCCCTAGATAAACAGATTAATCAGTTTCGTTTCGAAGGAGAGACATCCAGGGAGGTTTAGGTAATTCCTATTTCAGATGCCGAGGAAGAGACTAATAGGCAGTTTAGTGTCCATGCCTCTGTTTTAATAACTGCCCTTCCAGACAACTCTTCGGAAGAAGGAGAAGAGATGGCTTTAAGCTTAAAAGATTTTATGAAGACAAGGAATAAAGTAGCTATGCCCAAAGAAGCCACCAAGTCCCGGCCCGCTGTTAATTTTCCCCCACCTCCTCCTCAGCTCCCTACTAACCTCGGCCTAAAGCCAATCCCTGAGCTGAAAAAGAAAAGGCCTAATACAATTCTTGAGGAAGGTGAGGTGGAGCCTTCAAAAGGAAATAAATAACAGAGAGTGGCTAAGGATCAACTGGGAAAAAGGGTTTCGTCTGTTGAGAGCCGAGAAGACACTCTCATTACTGATGTATACCGAGGACAGCGCATCTGGTCCCCTAAGCTAAAGTTGGGTGGTGTTCCCTTCCCTTGGAACACCATAGTCAGAAATTATCAAGGGGGAAAGGCATGTCTCATTGCTGAGGCTCTGGAGCAACCTCTTCTCCTGCCAAAGGATATGGATGCTTACAGGCACTTCAGTCAGCATGAACTCTTCCTATCCCTTAAGAGGGACTTGGCCGTGGTAAGTGAATTGATCCACTTCTCTAATTAAGATATTGGTCATTTTTATTTGCCCATTTTCTTTATTTTATACTAAAATTTTCCATTATGTTATGTAGATTACCCAGCAAATTTATGTGGCCGAGGAATTGAATAAAGACGCCCGCAATGAAGCCCAGACGAAGGCCCATTCTCGGTCTGAGGTTGAAAAATCTCTAGTTAATCTGAAGGAAGATTATTCTAAGTTGTCCAAGCAGCTAAAAGAGATGACCAAAGAAAGAAATAGTCTTGATGCAGGCCTTAAGACTGTTGAAAAGTAGGCCGAAGATCAACGAAAGCAATTGTACATGACTGAGATTAATCTGGAGATAGAGAGACAAATGGTGAAGGATCTTCGAGCTGAGCTTCAGAAAGCTAGGGATGCTGCCCAATTGGTCAAGGAGGCAGCCGAGGCTGAAAAGCAGGCAGCATACAAGCTTGAGGTGGAAGAGACTTAAGTCAGACTCATAGAGAAGTTTTCTACAGTATTCAGGAATTACTGTGATATAACCTGGGGTAAAGCCCTCTATGCTGCTGGGGTCCCTACAGAATCTGACTTGAGGCGACCTGGAAGCGTCTACTACGATCCTGAAATTTGCGAACTCCTAGATCCTGACTCCTCTCCCTCTAAACAACTCCTAGAGGCCTCGAAGTAGCCCTTAGTTGGCCAAGTCCCTCCTACCCTTCCTAAAACTCCTAAAGAGTCTGGTCAAGTTAGTGGTCAAGGCAAGCAAGCTGAGGATCCTCAAGATAAGGGTTAGGACTTAGGTAAGAAGAAAACTTCTCTGAACCTAAGGACCAAGCCCCAGATGCTGCTGCCATCCAGTCCAGCCAGATGAAGGCTTAGATATTTAGGACTTTTTTTTCATACCTGTATTATTATTATTATTATTTTTTGCTAGCATTGTAAGGGACTGAAAAGTATTTTCCTTTTAATCAATGAAATTGTTCTTCTTTTATTTTCTATATCTTCATTGCACATATTATAAGATTTATTGTTTTTGCAAATAACGCTAATCTATAGCTACTGTAACCTGAGCAGACTTAACAACAATATCCTGCTAATGATGTAAATAACTTATACAAATACTGAAAAAAGTGGGTCGTATAAGAATTGTTAATAAACATAGGAAGCAATGAATGGTATGAAGGTCTTATATATTTTCTGGTACTTAAGTAAATAATTAGATGCTTTATCTGAATTGGTTTTTTTATAACACTAACAAAGAATACTACTGCGCATTAATTTTGAACTAAGTACATGATCGAAGAGGCCTATTATAAGTTAGAATCTATTTAAATACTTCCGAGAACTTTAGGCATGATTGAATTTAAGTTTAAATACTTATAAGAATTGTAAAGGAGTGTTAACTAACCCATATCATCTGGTCCGAGGACTTCAGGCATGATTGGATTTAAGTTGAAACACTTATAAGAATTGTATCGAAGTGTTAATTAACCCATATCATCTGGTCTGAGGACTTCAGACATGATTGGATTTAAGTTTAAACATTTATAAGAATTGTAACGGAGTGTTAACTAAACCATATCATCTGATCCGAGGACTTCAAGCATGATTGGATTTAAGTTTAAACACCTATAAGAATTGTAACAGAGTGTTAACTAACCCATATCATTTAGTTTGAGAACTTCAAACATGATTGGATTTAAGTTTAAACACCTATAAGAATTGTAACGGAGTGTTAACTAACCCATATCATCTAGTCCGAGGACTTCAGGCATGATTAGATTTAAATTTAAACACTTTCCCTGAAATCTTTATGTGATAAATAAACATATTGATCAAAGAAAAAACTCGATTAATAATAATATCTTTTAAGGTTGTTTACATTTCAAGGACGTGATATTACATGACCATCTAAGTCTTCCAAAAAATATGCCCCAATGCCAACCATTGAGGTAATACGATATGACCCTTCATAATTGGGTCCTAATTTTCCCCAAGCTGGGTTCTTTGCAGTGTTCACAACTTTCTTGAGTACTAGATCACCAGGTGTTAAAGGCCTTAGCTTTACGTTGGCGTCATAACTCTATCTAAGCTTTTGTTGGTAATATGCCAATTGAACCATTGCATTTTTCCTTCTTTCCTCAATCAGATCCAAATTCTTCTCTAGCTGCTCATTATCTCCCTAGTAAACCTACGAGGCGTAGTTCTGTATGTTCAGAGTACATGTGGTAGTTCCTCCACCCACTTGCCCTTCGCATCATCTAGCCTCTTCTTTAGTCTATTTACTATGACCTTGTTAACAGCTTCTGCTTGCCCATTTCCTTGGGGATAAGCATGGGTAAAGTATCTGTTCGTGATTCCCAATTCACAACAATAATTTTTGAACGCTTTGCTGTCAAACTAAAGGCCATTGTCCGAGATGAGGGTATGAGGAATCCCAAACCGAGTAACAATATTTTTCCAGACAAACTTCTTTGTGTCAACGTCTCTGATGTTAGCTAAAAGTTCAGCTTCAACCCATTTGGTGAAATAATCTGTGTCGACCAGAAGATACTTCTTGTTTCCTACTGCTTTGGGGAATAGACCCACGATATCTAAACCCTATTGAGCAAATGGCCATGGGCTGGATAATGGATTAAGGATTCCACCTGGTTGATGTATGTTTGGTGTAAATTGTTGACATTGATTTCACTTTTTAACATATTCATGGGCCTCCTTTTGCATATTTGGCCACCAATAGCCTTGGGTAATAGCTCTATGTGCCAAGGATCTACCTCCAATATGACTTTCACAGATTTCTTCATGTAACTCCTCGAAAAGTGATTCAGCTGCTTCAGGATGTATGCACAACAAATACGGCCTTGAATAGGAACGCTTGTACAATTTCTAGTTCTCGGATAGCCAGAATCTAGTAGCCTTCCTTGGAACTTTGTCAGCTTCTAACCTTATTTCAGGCAAAGTATCCTTTTTCAGGAATTGAATTATAGGGTCCATCCAACTTGGCTTAGCTCTGATTTGATGAACTTGGACTGCCTCTTTTCTTATCTCCGTGAGTTTATGCAAGTCTTCAACGAGGATAACCCGAGGCAGATTCTGTGCCAAGGAGGTTACGAGCGTGGCCAAAGAATTAGCATGTGCATTACCATTTCTAGGGATATGTAACAAATTAAAAGATTCGAACTCTAACTCGAGACATTTAACTTGGCTCAAGTACTCTTGCATTCTTTCATCTTTCGCCTCAAATTCCCCTTGTAATTGGCTGATGACTAGCCTTGAGTCTAAGAACATTTCCACTAATTTTCCTCCCATTTTTTGAACCATTGCCATTCCCATTAGTAGAGTTTCATATTTAGCCTCATTATTTGTGGTCGCGAAGTCTAGTCTTAGCAACTTTTCAATAATGATCTTCTCTGGAGATATTAACACTAGTCTCACTCCAGAACCTTTCTGATTTGCTACACCGTCTACATACACCTACCAGAATGAAGGGCATTTCTGAAAAATTACGCAACTAATTTTTCATCCATGTTTTGTACTGGCTTCAATTCTTCTAACGAAGGCTCAGTGAACTCGGTTACTAGATCCGCGAGGACCTGTCCATTTGTGGAGGTATGGGGCATATACTTGATGTCAAAAGCCCCTAAAACAGTGCCCCATTTAGCTATTCTCCATGTGTAGTCAGCACTTCTGAGTATGGTTTTAAGCGGGAGTTGGGTAAGAACAACAACCGTATGTGCTTGGAAATAATGAGGCAACTTCCGTGTACCAAACACTACTGCCAGGATGACTTTCTCCAGTGGCAGATAACGAATCTTGGCCTCATGCAACGACTTACTCACATAGTAAACTGGCTTTTGCACACCTCGATCCACTCTTATCAACACCAAACTTACAACATAAGGAGTCATAGCAATGTAGGCAAACAAGACTTCGTCCGGCTCAGGGCTGGACATGATCGGTGGCCAAGCTAGATAATCTTTGAGCTGCTGGAAAGCTAAAGCACATTCTTCAGTCTACTCAAATCCTTTCCACTTATTGATCAGCAAGAAGAAAGGTCTACACCTATCTACTGATCGAGAGATAAATCAGTTCAGAGAGGCAGCCATTCCAGTCAATTTCTGGACTTCTTTGGGATTTCGAGGAGGTTGTAAATTGTTGATGGCCTTTATCTGACCGGAGTTGACTTCAATTCCCCTGTAAGTTACCATGTAACCTAAGAATTTGCCTGATCCCATACCAAACAAGCATTTGGAAGCGTTTAGAAGCAACTTGTATCTTCTAAGAACTTCAAAAATGTTTTCAGAATCCTTCACATGCTCAGAAACAATCTTGCTCTTCACCACCATGTCATCTGTGTAAATCTCAATACTTTTACCCAACTGTGGCTCAAACATCCTCGTCATCATTCTTTGGTATGTGGATCCCGCGTTTTTCAAACCAAAAGGCATCACTTTGTAGTGGTAGTTCTCAATAGGGGTAACAAAAGCAATCTCTTTTTATCATCCAAGGCTAAAGGTATTTGGTGATAACCTTGAAGAGCATCCAAGAAACTTATCTGAGGATGGCCAACAGTGGCATCCACTAGTTGGTCTATTTTAGGCATAGGGAATGGATCCTTAGGGCAAGCCTTATTTAAGTCAGTGAAATCTACGCACACTCGCTATTTCCCATTCTTCTTATTCATCACCATAGTATTTGCTAGCCATTTAGGATAAAAAACTT
This sequence comes from Quercus suber, assembly GCF_002906115.3. Classification (NCBI taxonomy): domain Eukaryota; kingdom Viridiplantae; phylum Streptophyta; class Magnoliopsida; order Fagales; family Fagaceae; genus Quercus; species Quercus suber. The sequence goes on along the minus strand of NW_027069587.1, from coordinate 472,903 downwards.
ATTTAATAGCTCCAGCTTGTTTGAGCTTTGTTACTTCCTCTCGCATTGCATCAGCGTGCTCCTTGGATGGGCGCCGAGGGGGCTGTTTCCTAGGGGTGATCAATGAGTTGGCCTTCAGATGGTGACATATGAATTTTGGATCCACCCCCGAGGCTTTGTATACATTCCAGGCAAATACATCAATGTTCTTTTAAGGAATTCTATCAGCTCTTCCTTCTCCTGAAGAGGTAACTAAGATCCAACTTGAAAGAACTTCTCTGGATCGTCTTCGATAGCAACTTTTATCAAATCTTCACACTTTGCACCCTCTGCTGAATCATCGATGGGCAATGCCAGAGGTTTTAACTGCTATAAATCCTTTCCAGCATAAGCCGAGGACTCAGCTTTGGGCTTATGCTGAATGGCAACCACTAAGCACTGTCTTGCCATAGATTGATCTCCCAAAATTTCGTTAACTTGGCCTTCAGATGGATACTTAACCTTCTGATGCAGAGTAGAGGAAACAACCCCTAGCGTATGAAGCTAGGGTCTAGCCACAATTGCAGTATAGGGTAAATACGCGTCTACAACAATGAAATCTACCTCTAATTCCTCTGGATTAGTTTGCACAGGTAATCGTATTTGGCCCTTTGGGATAACAACTCTTCCTTCGAAACTCACTAGGGGGAACTATAGGGTGTTAAGTCCTCAGGTTTTAAGTTCAGCCCCTTATAAAGATCATGATACATTATCTCAGCTCCACTGCCCTGGTCCACCATTACTCTCTTCACATCATACTCCCCAATTCTGAGGGCGATTACCAAAGCGTCGTCATGAGGTTGGATGGTTCCAATCTTATCTTCATCCGAGAAACCTAGAACTGGTGGAATATCCGTTTTAGCCCTATTCAGATCTTGATTAATGTCTCATGTAGGTAGATGGGCTACGGACATTATCCTGGATGGGTAGGATCTTGTTCTCTCAGGTGCAACGAAGATGACATTGATAGTTCCCAAGGAGGGTCTTGAAACATCTCTGAGATTCTGAGCATGCTTAACTCCTTTGACCATTGGAATAATGCAGGAGTTGTTTTAACTTACCCTCATGGACAAGCTATTCCAAATGATTTCAGAGACTCCTATAATCTTCTGTGGTATGCCCATGATCTTGGTGATACTGGCAGTAGAGGTTATGATTACGTCTTTCAGGATTTCCCACCATCTTGTTCGGTCGTTTGAAGAATGGTTCATTTTTAATCTTCTCCAAAACTTGATGCACTGGCTCTTGGAATACTGCGTTGACTGCTTGAGGATTCGTCGATCTTGATTGTCTAATGAAATCTCTCCGTGGTTTATTGTTACTGTAACGATTTGACCTGAAATCCCTCATCTCCTGAAGGATAGCCTTATCCTTCCCTTTTCCTTTCTGTTGATCCTCTTCAACTCTTTTATACTTATCAATCATGTCCATCAGTTGACACACACTGGTGACAAGCTTTCCAGTCAGAGATTTTCTTAAACCATGGTCAGTGGAGAGGCTGAGTTTAAATGTATTAAGGGCCACTTCATCAAAATCGTCTTCCATCTCATTAAACATCTCCCAGTACCTATTTGAGTACGTTTTCAGGGTCTTACCTTCTTGCATGTTCAAGGATAGCAAGGAAGTTAAGGGCTGAGTGACACTTTGGCAGGTTACAAAACGGGAACCAAATGCTTAAGTGAGTTCTTTAAAGAAACTAATGGAATCTGCTTTTAGACTGTTAAATCATCTCATTGCAACTGGTCCCAGACTGGTGGGAAAAACTTTGCACATCAAAGCTTCATCCTTGGAATGGATAGCCATCCTTTGGTTGAAATGGCTCACGTGTTCCACAGGGTTTGTTCTACCATTATAGATAATGAACATTGGCTGATGAAAGTGACAAGGGAGTCTTACCTCTTCAATCCTACGTGTGAAAGGCAATCTGAAAATTTGGTTCAAGGCTTTGCTTATAGCATCGTTCCCTACGCCTCCACGTGATGGGCTTCAAGGTTGCCATTTACGATAATGTTTTTCTTCATAGGAAAATGATTCACTAACTGGTGTTCGAGACCTCTGTCTATAAGTAACGTCTTGTTCGTCATCAGAATTATCATCAGAGTTTGAAGAAGTCTGCTTCCTCTTTGCATGGCGCAACTCCCTTTTTAAATGATTAATCTCCAGTTGCATGTTCTTGTTATTCTCTACATGAGACATATGACTTCCATCTCGTGGTTGGTTTCGATTAGTATGTGTGGTATGTACACTACCTTCACGATCACCTCTCTGCTCCAGGTTGAGGAAAGGATCAACGTGTTGGGATACCTTAGATTCTGCTGGTTGTTGACCTGATTCAGCCATCATCAACCTTTGTTTTCACTCTTACTCAAGCTCTTCCCATAGACGGTGCCAATTGTAGGGTATAGATTTGTAGCCCAAGCCCAAAAGATATGGAATATGAGCCTAACAAGCCCAATACAATAAATTTGTAGAGAATGGGTGAAAGTGCTGGACTGATTGTAAATTAAACAACGTTTAAAAAAGATTTAAAAGATGAGCAAGTGCAAAAACAAACTAACTTGAATAAATTGATGTCTGAGGAGATAAACTTTTGTTTTAAAAGCTAATACAATTCTTAGAGCTACAGTAAATCTTCCTTATTTCTTCCTCTCCTTTTTTTTTTTCGATCCCCCTCTCATGAGAGATCTTTTACATTTATATAGTTTTCTTTCAGACTATCTTGATCGTCCACTTGTTCTTCATCTAAGCATTTCACTTGAGTATATGTCCTATCAAGTACCTTCTTTGGTTCTCCATGAATGATGGCAGCTGAGACTGCACTGTTTAGGAGTTTTCTCTATATAAATGCGGTCAGAAAAATTGCTGCAGTGTATTTAATGCGGTGACATTTAATGCGGTGGTAGTAGCTTTTTCTTTAGATATTTCTCTATTCTTATCATCTTTATACGTGCCTGAAATTCATCCTTATCATTGGAACTGCCAGGAAGGTCACCTAAACCGCCTAGGTATTTGCTTGACCGATATTCCTCATATCCGAGGAGGACACACTCCTCGGACTATATTCCTCTATCATTTACTTGCGTGGTTCTCTAGTTCGGGGCCTTTCCCAATCATTTACTCCTCCTCGGATGCACCCACATCTTCAAATAGGGCCCAAGGCCCAATATATAAATTTGGGTTTTTATCCCCACAAAAATAATACTACCTCAAAGAGTTAATTGGATACACTCAAAATTTCTAGAATTTTTTTTGTATTTTTTGTATTTTTCCCTTTTTATTAATATTTTATTAATTAATTGAAAATGAAAAGTGCGTGAAATGTCTTATAAACATGGATGGAAATTAGGCGTGGCAGTGCAAGATTCAATCATTGGTACCCCTTGGGTTGGATAATGGAGTGAGATAAAGTGAAGGTCTTTTGCAATTGCAAATACTAATAGGATGACTTCAACACTAATAAGATAAAAATAACAAGGAAAATGAAGAGATGGCAAAGAGAATTGAAAAGATAAGTGATTTAAAATTTAAATTGAATATGTATATAAAAAAAATACAAAACTGTAATTTATATCCTTAAAATTTGGGTTAATTTTGATTTGTCTCTTAAAGTTATCCATATCTCTAACATTATATATATAGTATTTAAATTTAAGTCCTTCCATCCATGCATCATAATAAGATCTCCATTAAGTGCTATTTAAACTCAAAATGATGTAGTTTTATGGATCCAAATTTTAAAACTTTATGTGGAAAAATAAAAATTATCTCAACCCTAAGGGTGAAATTTGAAAACTAGTGATTTATTAAAATAACCTACTTTTTTTTTTCTTAAGGAAAAAAAAAAAAAAGATATCATTTTGAACTTAGTTGGCACTTAACAAACACCTTATTAGATAGCATTGATGAAATGACTTAAATCCAAATTATAAATAATGTTAAGGATACGAATCTAAATTTTGAAACTTTAGAGAGTAAATTCAAAATCATCTCAAATGATAGAACGAGCTAAATCAGTCCTAGCTAATCCACTCTTTGAGACAGGAAAAACTCATGTAAGACATAATGAGAATACATATATAAAGTGTGACATAAATTTAAGGGTTAAAAATTGAGCTTATTTGTCAAGCCCAAATCAAGTTTATTACCAGGCCTATAAACAAGCTCAAGTTCACCTTATGTGCAAGTGGGTTTAGTTAATGCATGAGCTAGCAAGTGGGTTTAGGTGGGGTATGATGTGTAACAAAATAATTGAAAGCTCGTAAATGTGTCGAAAACACAAGAGTTGTTTAGACCCCCCAAATCAAAGTTACGGCTTGGTTGATTTTACACTAACTTAATACAAAGTGCGGAATAGTGTAAACACAAGCGTATAAGCAAGAGAACTACTCTAATCTATATTTAAAGCAACACAGTAGTAAAAATGAAATGAACAAGAGTAGGGAAGAGAAATGCAAATATAGATAACACCAAGATGTGTTATCAAAGAGGAAACCGAAGAACTACGCGAAAAACCTCTCTGTCGCTCTCCAAGTAGAAATCGATCTACTAGACAATCAGTTGGGATACATGAATGAGCAAGAGACCCTCCAAGCCTAATCTACCATTTGTACCTAAGCCCTCTAAGCTGCTACTCTAACAAGACTTTTTGGAACCGTGTCTTGTCTAACTCTTCGGATCCCGCAACAAGCTCTATGTTGCATCTGCCATCCTAGGCTTCTTCTAATGCTTCCCAACAGCACCAAAACTTTACTTAACACTCTGAAAGGATATGGTAAGTGTTTGGGTTATCAACATCTCAATGGTATAGAAATGGAGAAGTAGGAGTTAAGGAAATTCTCAAAACAAATGTTTAGAGGATTGTGGGTATAACAATCTCTAACTTTCAAGGTGTTTGACTAGGGTTTTCTCTCAGAAGCACTCCTCAACATTTGTGGGTAATGTGAGAGTAAATAGTGTAGGCACAGAAAGTGTGTATTAGACTGGACAGACTGGTAGAACAGAATGTCTCGCAGGTGTCTCGCGGGAAGGCTTTACTCGCGAAATACTTGCGAGACACAGTTGTTTCCATCTGGCCTGACTCTTCGCATTCAGTATGTGCAAGGCACATGAGATACTTCGCGGGATGCTAAGTTGCGAGCTATTCGCGAGAACTTCTTCAGTTTTCAAATGCTTGAATCTTCACACTACTCTCTTTATCACACAACCCTTACAATGAAATCCCACAATAAAAACAAGGTACAAACGATTGAATAAAATTACAATCAAATTTGGCATGGAATATAAGCCAACAAAAATATATAGTTGTAAATAACAACTTTACAATAACAAATTAGCAATAGAGTGAATGACACTTGCAACAAGACCTCTCACCTTAAGCAACTTTAATTAGATTAGTAAAGCCTGTTGGGCTAAGTGGTTAGTTGAGAAATGTAAGTCCACAACCACGAGGCATATGGATTTTTGTCAAGGGAAACAAAATAACTTCACAATTTCCAAGTTGGGTCACTAATGGACAACCGCACAAACATTTTAAGGTTTTAATTTTTTCGAGTTGTATAAAACAATTTGTGTGCAATAAATATTACTTTTTTGTAAAAGTTGGTTAAGTGTCTCTTCTTTTTTAAATTTGAAGTTAGTGATGGTCAGTGCATTCAATTTTGGCTGGATCCATGGTATGGGAAAGTGCCTCTTCATGAAGCTTTTTCCACCATAAAATTTTCACATTTATCGACCCCAAGAGGCTACAGTGGGGGAACTTATGCAAGGGTATAATGGTAGTTTGCTTTGACATGTCACATTCCTTAAGCCTTTTCAGAATTGAGATTTGGAGGTTCTGCAATTTTTCTTCATCTTTATTCTTACAAGATTGGCAGAGGCAAGGATGATTGAATTGGTTGGATTCCTTCAAGGAACAATGTTTTTTTTAGGTGAAGTCTATATGTTCTTTCTCAAGGCAGCCTAAATCCTTTTCCATGGAAGAGTGTCTAGGGATCAAGGTTCTTCCCAAGGTTGCCTTCTTTGCATGGACAGCTACTAGAGGAAAGATTTTTACAATGGGTCGTTGTAATAAATAGATTCATGTTGTTGAGTGGTGCTCTTTTTGCAAGGATAGTAGTGATTTTGTGCATTATTTGCTTTTGCATTATGAGTTTTCTTTCTAGCTTTGGTCCTTGGTGGTTTGTTTTTTTAGCCTACATTGGACTATGCCAATTGCCAAGGAGGGTGGTAGATTTGCTGGTTTGTTGGAAGGGACCTTTAGATTGGCATAAGAATGCGATTGTTTGGAATGCTACTCCTTTGTGCATCATGTGGACTACTTGGGAAGAATGTAACAGTCACTTATTCGAGGGGATTGAACATTCTATATTAGATCTAAAGTTTATTTTACTTTGCACCTTGTATGAGTGGATGGCTATTTGGAGTTGTCATTCTTGTTTTACGATTTGATTGAGTTTATAAATGCTTGTTCATTTAGGTGATGTTCTTGTAGGTGGCTGCGTATATTATTTGTGTTGTGTATATACTATGTAATTTGATTATTTTTTCTAATAATGTTTTCTTATTGAGAAAGAGAGAGAAATGGTAAATGAATAAGTAACAACAAAACTTATAAATAGGATATGTATAAAAAATAATTTAAATAAATATTAAATAAAATACACACATATATATAAACACACATTTGTGGTAAGGTAGAGTAAGATGGGACGGGGACAAGCAAAACTTATCCCTGCCACAAAAAGGTAGGAAAACCCGTGCAGGGTAGGGTGAGGACATTTTACCATCCTTACCTTTGATGCCTCTTCTATTTATTTATTTTTGTCTACTTTGAATGCTACAAATGGCTTATGAAGACGATTTAAAGGCTATTTTTCCCTTATTGGACCTTGCTTCTTTTTTGGAAGCAAGCAGTGGAGAGAGAGCCTAAGATGATTACTTGTGGAAATGTGCATGTGCCAAGAGGAATTAAAATCTTCTAGAGTTTTTAGAGTATTTTGCTAAGTAAATTTCTTTAAATTCTCATCTCTTATTTAAAATTAATGGTTTAAGATATTGCCACCTCATCAATTCACTAACTTAAATATTAACTTATATAGTTAAATTAAGATAGAGTAGAATTTCTATATTGTATAAAAAAAAAAAAAAATAAAAAAAAAAAACACAAAATATATTCTCTCATCACTTCTTGCATGGTTCTTCATTCGGGGCCTTTCCAATCATTTGCTCCTCCTCGGACGTATCCACATCTTCAATAAAGGCCCAAGGCCAATATATAAATTCAGGCTTTTATCCCCACAAAATAGATAATATAATTCTAGTGATTAAATATTTTATCCAAATTTTTTATAAATTGTGTAAGTTTAGCTTTTATCAAATCCAAGAATTATTGTAGATTATAATTTATAATAAATAGCGGAACTTCTTTAAGATTCTTGACAGTTCTGGTAATCCAATTTTTATTGGAATCGTATTTTAAATTTCTTGAAATTTAAGTAGACTTTGATTTATAACAAACTAATTTAATAATTTAAATATTTATAGTGCAATACATTGAGAAAGCACATCCTACAACGAATAATACTTAAGTCAAGTCGCATAGCACAAGCACAACGCCCAATTTTTATTATTAATACAAAAAATTATGATAAATTATAAATGATCAAAATAATTGAAAATAAATAATGATTTTTTTAGATATATAGAAATTTTTTATAATAGAATTTTAATAAGAAAAACATTTTTAAACATTTACAACTTTGATTATAGAGTTTCTATAATTTTATTGTGCTTAGAGGCTTAGAGCATTCACATACATTAATACATAGAGCTAAAATTTTTAGCTTTTAGGGCTTCAAACACTTAATTTTTGTATTTTAATACCACACTCAAACAATAAAACCTGCATCTCATCTCTTACCACATCACCTATTAAAAAAATATAAGCACTCATTAAAATAATAATCAGAGCAATCAGCCACAACACACACTCACACATCATGGCAACCGCCACAACCCTAGATACAAACTCACCATCCAAAAAAAAAAGAAAAAAAAGAAAAAAGAAAAAAAAAAAAAAAACAAACACACACACAAACACACCTTAGCAGCCACAAAACCCACCAACTCGCCATCCCACTAGGCAGCAGCTTGCCACCATCATCGCCACAAATGAAATCCACTAGATCAACCAAAACCAAAAAGCACCATATCAATAAAGCTTGGATAGCTTGATTTGATCAAGAGAGAAAACGAGATAGCGACAGAGAGAAGAGAAAACTCACTCCAACCCCAAACCCACCCCACCACTAACCTGCCATCGCTATACTTATCCGATCCATGAACCCACAACACCGCAAACCCACCTCTTAATCTTCATCGTTTGTCTTTGTGAGAGAGAGAGAGAGAGAGAGAATGTTTTTTTTTTTTTTTTTAATTGAAGGAAGAGATATAGTGTTAATAAAAAATGAGAAAGGTTTTTATGCAAACTGGTTCTAGAAATTTTTATGCAATCCATTATATGGCAGTTAAAAAAAACATCTACATGATTTATAGTCCATGACATTTATAATGAGTCATATGATTTACTAAAATAATACATGTGAATGACTTTTTTAATTGTTGTGTATTGGGTTGTATAAAATTCCTGCAATTAAGGTTGCATAAAAACCTTACTCATAAAATTTGGGTTTTATTTTTAACTAGTTGCTGCAGCAACTTCTATAAATTGCAGTTTACTATATTGAATTGCTAAAAATATTCAGATTTAGAACTTCGATAAAGCATGATTTTTGGTTCTATGAGTGCTAAAATAGCTTTTTTGTTAAAATACAACCCTTAAAACATCCTATAATTAGAAAAATTAAGAATACTTTTGTAAGAAATTATTTCTATAAGAGACTATTTTAATAATCGATAATGGCATGGATCTATTTTGAAATAGGAAATCCTAATTTAATGTTTTGGGAATGATATTAATTTATTTAAATTAATATGTAATATGATTTTTTTTTTTTTGGTTAATAATTCAATAGTTACAATGGGGAGAGGGAATTTGAACCCTAGATGTCTTGGAAACACTAAAATACTAACAAATTAAGCTAAAAGTCTCTTGGCATTTGAGTCATATTTTAAATTTGTTAGAATTCTTATAAAGTTTTTTTTTTTTTTTTTTGAGAATGCGGATTCTTATAAAGTTGTTGCAATTAAAGGAATACAACTGAAATGATGTCATATTCAATATTAAAGTTGTTGCAATTAAAGGAATACAACTGAAATGATGTCATATTCAATATTATAGTATTTGTATGCTTATGCAAAGTACGGGTTAATCCAAACTTATATGAAAACAAAAGAAAATATTTTAATAAAATATTTGAAATTAAAACATTAAATATATAATAGAATTATAGGGTTTAAAATATAATTTACCCAAATTATTTAAATAATAATTGTGTAAGTTTAGCTTTTATCAATTAAACTCTACTTATAGGGTTTATAATTTAAAATAAATAGTAAAAATTATTTAAAATTCTTGATAGTTCTGGTAATTGAATTTTTATTGGAATTGTATTTTAAATTTCTTGAAATTTAAGCAGAATTTTATTTATAAAAAAACTATCTTAATAATATTTTAATATGTATAGTATGGTTGACTGAGAAAGCACGTCCTAATACAGATAATACTTAAGTCAAGTTGCATAGCACAAGCATAATGCCCAATTTTTGTTATTAATAATAAAAATTATGATAAATGATCAAAAAAATTAAAATAAATAATGAATTTTTGAGATATATAGGAGTTTTTTATGATAGAATTTTAATAAGAAAAGAATTTTAAAACGTCTTATAACTTTGATTATACAATTTCTATAATTTTAATGTGCTTGTAGTGTGTCCACACAGTGAAAATATATTTTATGACTTGCAACACTTACATTAAACCAAATCATATTTCACAAGTATAATGTGTAATTCCCAACTTAAATCAATGTAAAAAAAATAAAAATAAAAAAGAAGAAAGAAAGATGACTTCCACTCATATATAACCTTATAATAATTTATTATTTTTATACATGAAAAAGAAAGCGACAGAAAATGTGAGTTAGTACATACAGAATATAAATGAGACTTATTATTAATTAACTTTTTTATGTCTTAACCACGTGATTATGTTACTTAAAAAAGTTTTTTTTTTTTGGGGGGGGGGGGGGATTACTTAAAAAGTTGAGTCTCAAAATAATAAAAAATAAATCACTTAGAAAGTTATATTAATATATTTGTTTGGAATTTGCTTATTTTTAGTACCTTATTTGCATAGTGTTTATCAAAAGATATAGTTTTTATTTTTTTTATTTTTATAACTTTTATGTTAGATATGTTACAAAGGTTGAGTTTGGCACCCACTTTTTACTAGCTTTTAGTTGGAACTTATTTACTGTTTGTGAGTCCCAAGTGAGTTCCACAAAAACCCAAGCTTATTCGTTTCGCATTTAGCATTCCATATTACATGTATTTTGCTGCAAAGTTTTGGTCAAAAAGTCAGTTTAAATTAACTATTTGTAGGTCCCATTTTAGGATTTTTTTTTTTCTTAAGGTTTGTTTGGATACCGCTTATTGCTAAAAATTGAAAACTGAAAATACTGTAGTAAAATAATTTTAAATGTGTAAATAGTACCGTTAGACCCAGTTTTAATGAAAATTTTATTGAAATAGACGACTTGTGGGTCCCGTGAACAGTGCATGGGACCCACTGACAAAGGCGCAAACGCGTTAAAATTTCATTTCAGCGCAATCCAAACTAACACTCAAAATACTAAGTCCTTTTTTGCTTATTGTGGGTCCTAGTGTCACACTCTATTTTTTTTTTTTACAATACTTTCAACAAAAAATCAATGATTATTTAACTTTTAATTTTTATATACAGTACTTTTAGTGCAAAACTAGATAAACTATTTCAAAACGGACAATACAAACTTTTTTATTTAAAAAAAAAAAAAAAAGAGCTAAAAGTTAGATTATTTACAAAAATGTTGAGACAAAAATAGGTCCTTCATATTTGCCCATATATGCATGGCTATGCTAAATGTAAATGGGGAAGAGGGAAGGAAGGAAGGAAGGAAAAAATTTGGGGGTGGGGGTGGGGGGGGGGGGTGCGTTATCTCGACAATAATGAGACAAGCTAATATTTGCAGTGAACTAAGGGTTAAATTTGTTCTATACAAACTATATTACATAGTTTACACATACCTCAAATAGCAATTGAAATTGTGACTTCACAACAATTTGCATGTAATAAACACCACTCCTAGGATAAAGCCAAATTATAATAATATTTTGTTTCAAAATATCAATTTATCTCAGGATGTAGTGAAGTTCGAATTATATAATTTTGCTTGTGTTTTTTCCCCTTAAAGGTATCCATATTCAATCAGCTGGTCCCATCAATGAAATTCGTTTGAACATTCAAAACCAGCGGGAAACCTAAGCAATGATAAAGAAATTATTGGATCAGGTATGTCACTATCCAAAGTTCTTTTTCTCAAGAATTGGGTTGTAAGAGCATTCATCTTGTATCTCTAAATTTTTCTCCAAATTTGAAGATAAGGATTTATTTTTTCTATTTTAGCTAACTATTTTTCAAAAGATCCACATTAGAATCCTTATATTATTTTTCTCAAAAAAAGAAAAAGAAAAAAGAATCCTTTCATTATACTGTATTTTATTTAAATATTACTTATTTAATATATACATATAATTCATTTTAAATTTCTCCCACTTTTTAGAACACCCATTTTTTTCCCATAGTTACTAACACACAAAAAATAATATATAAGTGTTTGGGACTAAAGGTCCGTTTGGATACAGCTGAAAACTGAAAAATACTGTAGCAAAATAATTTTTAAATGTGTGAATACTACGTGGGATCCATTTTTAATGAAAAAGTTGCTAAAAAGTGAAATTTGTGGGTCCATGAACAGTGCACGGTGTGCACTGTTCACAGAAAAAGTCAAATATTGCGACTGCTGTTCATGAATAGTAGCCGCAATAGTAAATGAACAGTAAAAATTTTGGCTGATACGCGTAAAAAAAAAAAAAAAAAAAAAGCTAAAAATGCAAACACCCAACGTGGACGCGCAAACTAAACAATACTTTCCTGAATATAGAGAAGCATTGCATTCATACCAGCTCATGTAAAATAGCATAAAGTCTAAAGAATAGTCAAGGAAACCCAAAAACCACCCACATCATATCATGAATTGGTTATGAAAAATAGGATTTTGCTACAATACTCGTGCAAATATACAAGTAATGATAGCTTATGCAAAATTACTATTTTTTTTTTTTTTTTGTGTGGTTTTCCTTAGGGTGAAAGAAGATAGTGGATGGTGATTGTTGTGTGTAAAGAGCAAAAAACTATTAAGAGTTTAGAATAGAAAATCAAATGTGGGTGCTTTGAAAAATAGTTAGCCAAAATAGTGGAAATAGATTTTTATTCTAAAATAGACAGTAATTTTTGCAAAATGCTAACAATTTTTATTTAGGTTATGAGCAGGGAAGCCAAAGTGAGAGTTTTTTTGGAGTTCATTCCCTAAATTGATCTCTCATCCTATTTATTGAGAATCAAAGTGCTTGGGAGAAAGGAAAATAGAGAGAACCAAAAAATGTAGTAAACTATGACATGTTAGATTGATACAAATATGTTCTTTAAATAAATGGGAAAATAAAAATAGGAATTAGAGAAGCGGGAAATTAGGAACTAATAGCTAAAAGTTTGTACACGTGTCCAACTAACTAACGAACTCCCACATTATAAGCTTGTTTATCTATTGTTGTTTAGCCCATACAAATAAAACTACTTGTCATTTAAGCAGATAATAGCTTCAGTAACTTTGTCTTCATGTTTCTGCATCTGTGCTTGTATCATCTGCTTGTATTCATGCTTGCACAATCTCTTAACACTCCCACTCAAGATGGAGCAAAGATGTTAAGGATGCCCATCTTGCTAAGTAAAGCTGTGAACAATTGTGAACTAAGAGGTTTGGTAAACAAATCTGCCAGTTGATGTTTAGTGGGAACATGGAAAGTTTTGATCAGCTCAGCTTGTATCTTTTCTCTCAAAGATGACAGTCTATCTCTATGTGGCAATCTTGGTATGTCCATGAATTGACTCAACTGATGCACACTGTAGGTGATGTCTGGTTGTAAGAGTCAAAAATAGAAGCCTCCCAACTAACCTTCTGTACTTAGTAACATCTTGTAATAGCTTACCACTGTTTCGGATAATCTGCAATTCTGATCCATAGGAAATTTAGCTGGTTTAGAGGCCAAAACTTCAGCTTCTTCCATAGACTCCAAGGTATATTTCTCTGACAAAAGTGTATACCTTTAGCTGATCTAGCTATTTCAAGTCCAAGAAAGAACTTCATAGGTCCCAAATCCTTGAGTTTGATTGAATTGGTCATGCAGGTATGACTTGAAACTGTTTGCAGCTTCAAGCTTATTACTCGCAACTAATATGTCATCTACATATACAAGCACAATAAGAACTATGCCTTCTGTTACTCCTGTAAACAATGAGTAATCTGATTTAGACTGTTCAAAACCTTGTTCAAGAATAGAATTGGTCAGCTTAGCAAACCATTGTCTGTTATCTTGCTTCAATCCAAAGAATGACTTGTTTAATCTGTGAACTTTAACCTCCCCTTTGCTGGGAATAGCAGTGACATAACCCAAAGGCAAATGCATATAGAGACCTCTTCATGAAGATCACCATGAAGGAATGCATTATTTACATCAAGCTGAATGATGTGCCAATCCCGAATTGCAGCCACTACCAAGAGTGTCCTGACAGTGACAAATTTGGCCACAAGGGAGAATGTCTCAAAGTAATCAAGCCCCTCTTGCTATGTACACCCTTGAGCAACCAGCCTAGCCCTATATCTTTCTATACTTTCATCAGCCTTGAGTTTAATTTTGTAAACCCATTTACAACCAATTGCTTGCTTGCCAGGAGTCAAAGAAGTGACTGTCCAAGTATCATTAATAGCCAAGGCAGATAATTAAGTTGCATAGCTTCTTGCCATTCAGGAAACTGAGGAGCTTGGTGATAGTATGTGGGTTCAACATTGGTAAGTAAAGCAATACTGTATGCTTTTTGAGGATGGGTCAGTTTGGAGTAGGACAAGGACTTAGAAATGGGATAAGCAGGATTAGGAAGAGACAAAGGCAATCTTGAAGCCAAATGACAGTGATAATCCTGAAGATATGATGAAGGTTTATGAGGTCTGGTAGATTTCCTAGGTATTGGAGTATCAAGAGATTGATGACTAGGTAAGACAGGATCTAAGTCAATAGGATCAGGTTGAAATTGTAAAAATTCTGCAGAATCAACTGGAAAAGGTTCTGAGGTAGGATCAGGAAATGAAGAGACATAAGTATCAAGTATGGATGAAGACTCTCTAAAAGGAAAAACATCCTCATGAAACTGAACATCTCGAGAAACAAAGATAGACCTAGTAGCTAGATCTAAAACCTTGTAATGTTTAATGCCAGCAGGATGTCTAATAAATACACAAGGTTGGGCTCTAGGATCAAACTTGCCTGTGTTGTGAGAATGTAGAAACAAAACACAAGGACCCAAAAGTTCTAAGGTGATCATATTCATAGGAAGGAGGAGGATGAAACAAGTGCTCATAGGGGCTTTTATTATGCAATAAGGGACAAGGCAATCTGTTAATTAGATACACAGCAGTTAATACACACTCACCCCAAAAATGGATGGGTATTTGAGATTGAAATTTTAATGCTCTAACCACTTGTAAAATATGTTGATGTTTCCTTTCAACCACCGAGTTTTGTTGAGGTGTTGCTATACATGAAAACTGAGGTACGTACCCTCAGATTTAAAAATTTTTAGTAACTTAAGATCAGGAGCATTACCTGATCTAAAGCATTTGATTTTAGCATTAAATTGAGTGTTAACCATGTAAAAGATGGTTAGCATTAGGAAAAGTTAACCGTTTCTGCTTTGCCAAAGGACATATGTACAAGTAAATTTCTCATCTTTATTAACAACAATTTGAGGAATACAATGAGGTAACAGCAATTGCCTAGATATAGAGGGATGCCCCAATCTGGCATGCCATAGATGTAAATCTTGGCTTTTATTTTTTACAGAAGAAAAGGAATTAAAACTTGCAGGTAAAACTGCTGAAAGATTTTTCATACAAGAAAATTTTGAAACAATGGATGGAAACGTGAATGAAGGGTATGTAGTAAGAGTAGTGTCCAAGAGATATAGATTCTCCTTTGCTCTACCCAATCCAATCGTCTGCAATGGAAGTATGCCCTGGATAAAGCAAAGGGTATCTAAGAAGATTAAGCAACAAGAAAGATTTCTTGTTAACTGACTCACAAAAATTAGATTAAAAGAGAAAGTAGGCACACAGAGTACATTATGCAAGGTACGAGTAGATGTTAACTATACCATTCCTACATGTGTAACAATTGCCTTGTCACCATTTTGAAGATTAAAAGTAAGATTTACTACCGAAGTGATAGTAGTAAAGTAGGAAATAGATTGAATCATGTGGTCTATAGCCCCTATATCTAAAATCCAATCTTGGGAAGAAATTAGGGGCAGTGAAATTGGCTGAAAATACTAAATGTTTAAGAGATGATCAAACAAATTTCCTGCCATGTGATTAAAAGCAAGCTGCAAAGGTTGAAGGTTGTGAATATGAACCTGAAGGCTGAGATTGTTTCATCACATTAGCAACTTGTGGCTCTGAGTTTTGAACCAATGTTGGTGATGCTTGAATGTCTTTGCTTGCAGTTCCCATTTCAGCAATCGAGAACTCAACATAGCCACATATTTCATTAGCTCTTGACACTGTTATTGTTCTTGTGAAAGAATGAACTGAGTTTCAGATGCAATTTTTTGTTAGGAACCATAGTAGCCGCAACAGCTTGATGCATTTGACCTCCTCCCATTCCTTTATTTCTATATCCAGAGGAAATCCATAAACCCTGTAGCACTTGTCAACAATGTGACCTTTTAAATCACAATAAGAAAAAATTGCACAATCCTTATTCTTGGAATTAAAACCATGACCATAAGAGCTTTCAGTTCAAGTTGCTATCACAGCAGATTAAACTACAAAAGTATGCTTAAAACTACAAATCTTTGCTTTTTCTCTCGTTGAACTAGAAAGAAAACTTTGTTAATTGTAGGTATAGACTCAACTAAAAGAAACGTGAAAAATGCTCTGATACCATATTGAGAATCATAATGTTTGGGAGAAAGTAAAATAGAGAAAGAGAAAATGTTGTAAACTGTGATATGTTAGAAGGATACAATCATAGAAATTTGTTCTTTAAATACATTTTTTTGAGAAACTGTTCTTTAAATACATAATTAGAGAACTGGGAAATTAGGAACTAACAGCTAAGAGTTTGTAGACGTGGCCAACTAACTAACTTCCACATTATAATTTTAAGCTTATCTAAATATTGTTTAGCCTATACAAATAAAACTACTTGTCGCTTAAGCAGATAATAGCTTCAGTGGCTTGTCTTCATGCTTCTGCATCTGTGCTTGTATCATCTGCTTGTATTCATGCTTGCACCATCTCTTCCAATGTGATGACTAACATTGACAATCAAATTTTGTGAATTATTATTATTATTTTTTTAATTTTTTTCAATTAGGATTACTACTCCATATTTCTTTCGAGGCTTTCATCATAGAAAACAGTTATGAAAGCATTTCACAACAATGTGGAATTATAGGATGGAAAAGAATGAAATTTAAATTTTAGTATTTAATTTGAAATTAGAATTAGAATTTAAGGTTTTACATATATATATATATATATATAAATAATCTGTTCTCATATAGAGTAATAATTTTCAAATACACAATTGAGCAAGGTTTTACATTGCAGGGCTATCTTCATTGAGCAACTAGTTTCAAATCTCCGAACTCTTTTGGGTATTGTACTTTTCAACTCAATTTATTATAATTCCTTAGGTACAATAAATTAGATTATATAATTAAATTTAAACATATAATTTTTTTGAATTTTATATATATATATATATATTTAAAAAATATTAACACTATTTATGTTTTATTAGATAATATAACTATGTGTTTAAATTTAATTGGAAATTCTAATGTACTAAACCTAAAAAATTATGTCTAAGTTTTGCACATTAATTTAACTAACTTGTAACCTTATGCTTATACATGAATAAATTTTAAAATATGTAATTAGATGCATAGTGTAATTCTTCCATAAATAAATATCGTCAATATTATATTTTGCTAACTCTTAAAAAAATCATTTTAGATTATCATTTGGTAAAAAGTAAAAATTTTAGTGCTTGTTTATTTTATACTAGGGGGAAAAAATTATGTTACATCTTAGCTTATGTTATTGTGATGTAGTAAATTTATTTCATGCGTGCATTTTTCAAATAAAAATATGAAACAACTAATTTTTAGAACATATTATACTTTGTCATTCAATTTTATATTTGAACTAATAATAAGTTTTTGAAAGAAAATATAGGTTTTAAATATAGTGGGAGTAATTTCAAATAGGATCTAAATAGAATGAGCTAGAAGTAGTTTTAAATGAACTTAAAATAGTTTTAAATTGTTGCAAGTATTACACATTCAAAAATTTTCTAATGAGATGGAATGACAGTAAGCACAAATTGAGGCCCATTTAAAATATAGGGACACTTAGTATAAATTTACTCGTCCATTGTACCATCAACATCTCAGGTTTGATATTATGTAGCTCTAACTCTAGTTTTATAGTTTTAGTTTATTAGTATTACTATTTCATTCTATTTAGGTTAAACTACAAACTACACCCCTAAAGTTTGGAAGTATTGGATTTTATACTCTAAAATTTCAGAATTTGAATTTTACCACTTGAAGTTCTATTCCATTAGCATTAGTAGCTTCTCCATCTATATTTTCCATTAAGTGTCACATAAAATTGCCACATGTGTTCAATTTATCCAATAAAATGATGACACATCATTTTTGTAGCCTAAAAAAAAATTAAAAATGACATGGAACAATAGATATAATGCGGCATTGTTGTGCCCCAACCATACTAACGTAGATAAGTAAGAGGGTGAATTTGGGCCCTAAATCTATTTGTTGGTGGGATTCCTCACAGTCTTATGAGTTAGCCTTAAGTGAAGCCTAAATAACCCAACTAAGAGCACTAGGGTGGTTGCTAGCCCAAATACTCTCTCTGTTGTAGAGCTTGCCTATTCTTCTCTCTCGTATCTTTCCCTTAGTTCTTTTGTCCTCCCTTATGGTGTTTTCTCTCTTCCTTTCCTTATATCTCTTTTGAGTGGGGTTTAAATCATTAACGTTTCACCAAGTTTCATGTAATCCCACTTTCACCCAAAATCCCAAGCGATTATCACATTGTTGAGGTCCAAAATATCACAATATTATATCAAAGCCCAAAACAAATACAAGAATTGAAATCTAAGAACCATTTGGGCTTTCAAGGAAAGGGTAAGGCCCAAACTCACTAAAAATAAGTAGGAATAGGCCCAAACCGATGAATGGGTAAGCTTTGGGCCTTAAGAAGCAAAGAAAAAGAGAAGCTCAACCCAGCCCTTAAAGGAGAAAATCGCTGGGGAACCTAGAGAGAAAGCTAAACCAAGATACTTGGGGATTCTCAGAAACCTAGGATCCTCAGGATATGTAGCAGGTCTAGGTTGGGATTGAGACATCTCAAGGGAGCATGCCCAGGAACACAAAAATGAGAGAAGATATGTCCCATCAGCCACTCAATGATGCAGAAAAGGCAAAAGACTTAGGAACCAGCACTTCATGAAGAAAGGTTTGGTACCTCGGGGAACCCAGGGAGATGGACCATGAAGGAAGGTGGCTGGGGGACCTTTAGCCTGCTAGAAAGGAATCTGCCCATTTTGAGAAAATGAAAAAAGGTAAAGTAGCCAAAAAGTGGGTTTGAAAAGCAGTATCTAGAAGTTTTGGGAAAATAAAATTAGAAGTCAATCCTTAGGACCTCCCAGAAGAGGAAGGCCAGCTAGGGACTTTTGGAGAGGGAATCTCAAAAGGGGAAAATAGTAAGGAAATAAGGAAGGGACCAGCCACAATATTAGTTCCCAGGACAACAAATGGCAGGAAACATTGGTACACCAAAAACCCTAAGAATGCACTATAAAAGAAGGGGGAGCCAACATTAAAAATCATTCAACTATAGGGAATCAGAGAGAAAAGACCCTTTAGAAAACTCCTTTAGAATTCAAAAAAGGAAAAGAAAGGGAAAACACCATCCGGGATCCTGAAACAGACATTAGAGAATACACTTGGATTCAAAGGGATTCAAACTTCATAAGTCTTGGAAGCCTAAAAGAGTTATTTAAGTCTGTGATTTTTGAATTTATTTGGACCTTTGATATATCCTAGTGCAATGAGAGCATAATGTATTGAAAACTTAAGAAAATAATGAAGCATTTCTTATTATCTTGAGGATCCCTAATGTTTTACTTCATTTTCCCTTTACTTATATCATTCTTTACTATTCCTTACTACGCAATACGTATGTATTTTCCATGTGTTAGTTTGTATGTATTGTTGGATCCACGTTTTGTGCACAACCTAGTTTGAAATTAGTTCAACTTAGCTGCGGTGAACCAAGTCCAGTCCCTTAAACTTAAGCACAAGGCCTAGGATCCTTGTTTCTACTTGGACTTGTGTGTTGTCCCAAAAAAGAAAAAAGAAAAAAAAGAACCCACACATGTCTTCTGAGGATTCTCTTGAAACTTATTCCAGACGCCAAATAGTATTCAACAAGGACTTCCTAAAAGCACTCCTAGTGTTCGGTGACTATCTAAACTTCTGTACTTCCTCGTTAATCTTGTATTGTCTGGATGGTTAGTATTGGGCCGAGATGCGACCGAACACTTAACGAGTTCATCGAGTATCGCTCTCTAGATCCTTTTACACTTACTATTGGGCTGGGCCCATCCCGACAGGACTCAGGCCGGCCTGAATCCCCAAGTTATTTTTGGCTTATAGGTTTTGGGGCTAAGTTTGGTGGGTCAGTACTAATCACCTGGCCCAAGTCCCCTACATGAATTATTTTATTGGATGAACTAAACATATGTAGCAAGTTTATGTGACACTTAATGGAAAATATAGATGAAGGGTTATTGATGCAAATAGAACAGAACTTCGGGGGGTAAAATCCAAAATTTGAAATTTCATGGTATAAAATTCAAACACCCTCAAACTTTAGGAACGAAGTTTGCAATTTACATTATTTATTTATTTAAAAATCTACATTTTATTTTGTTTGTTGTTTGATTTTTTTGGTTTTTGGACTAGTATAGTCTGACCTTTGTTGTAGATTTTTTTATTTATTTTTTATTTTTTTTATATGTTTACTTTATGACTTTGGTCTTTATATTATGTTTCAGAGTCAATATCATAAACTATGATTTTGATCGTTATATTATAATTTAATAAAAAAATTTATTCTTGGTGGGGGCCTTGGGAAAAAATAAGAGTTCACTTTTAGAGGCTAACAAATTTTCTTTTCCAATTATATTCCTAAAGTTAATTTCGTCCTCATATAAATTATCGCTTATGTTAACTATAATTACAATTTAAGTTTTTTAATTATATTTATAGGAAAAATCTATTTTGAAATTATCTTACTCAATTATAATCCCTATAAAATTCTTATATATATTTTTTTAAATTGTGTTTTTAAAGGAGTTTTCTAATTTTCTTGAAATAAATGAAAATTTTAAAACTAAAAGTTCAATTTTCTATAGAATTATTATATTTTAAAAAGAAATAATTTGTATTGAAAGTGGTGCCACCTTTAATATAAAACTAACAAACTCCTCTTTTTTGCAATGAGTGAAAAATATATGCACCAACTTAAGAAATTTTTTGACACATGACTCAAAATTAGACTTCAATTGAGATCCAATTTAAAATTTAATTAGATTTTCTCTCATATTTGGTTTTAATATAACTCATTTTTAATTGTTTGACTTCACATGATTTCTTCTGCGTGTTTGACAATTCATTGATTGAAATCAACTTTTTTTTTTTTTTTTCAGAAAAAAATGACACCAACTAAGAACAGTATAACTAATTTTTAATTGTTTTTAGTTTGGTTATTTTTTGTTTAAAAAAATTGGTTCAAAATGGGAACAGACATAGTTCCTAAAATAACTATTTAAATTTTTTTTTCAAAGTTACATTCCCTTCATAATCAAAACTCAAAATTTAGAGTTTCAACTTTCATATTTCTACCAGAATCTAATTTTATATTCGAAAATTTCACATTACATTCTCTCCGATTGGTTCTTTTAAATTTACATTTCCTCCCATGTCCATTTTGAAAGTATTAACATCACATTGACTCCAATTGGTTCTTTATTACATTCCCTCCAATTTTTGAAGTTTTAATGTTTTCACTTGCTTATTCTCACCAAATGAAAATGAAGAATACAAGTGGATAGAGTTTACAAATGTTAGTCTTAAAGCTCACTTCAAAAATAATACTCTGAACTTATTAGGTAATTTGGTTACTTATTATAAGCACACATGCTTACTCACTTCTTAAAACTATCAAACTATGTCAATGGGATCATAAATTCTTTTCTCTTTGCTAAGTAAATGAAGGGGACAAGTAAATGAGACTTGTAGATATTAATCTCAAGCCCGCCTTAAATGGAGTACTCTAATCTTTAAGGTAGCTTAGATAGTTACGAGTAAAAGAAATTGTGATTTTTTTGTTTTATAATAGTTAAGTTGTCAATGTTTTGATTATTAACCAAGGTATCAAGCATCTATATGAAATGAAGTTGGCCCACTTCCTATCCAATGAACTCCTGAGACGCATGAGGGACCAGTTATCAATTTCAAATATTCAACAAATAAAGGCTGGTCGCGTTGAAGATGCCATCCTCCGTGCAACAAAGGAAGGGATTTTTGCGATTGTTTTCGAAATGGTGAAAGCGAATCCACAACTTGTGTGGAGCCATGATGCAAGATCAAGAAGCATTTTTTCGGTTGCTGTCGAGTATCGTCGAGCCAAAATATTTAGCCTTATTCATGGTCTTAATATTGAAAACGGTTTGGCGGGTTTTCCAGATTTCACCAACAAAAATAACTTATTACACATGGCAGGGATGTCAGCAGCTTCTACATCACTTAATCAGATCCCAGGTGCAGCTTTGAAGATGCAAAGAGAACTACAGTGGTTTAAGGTTATCTCTCTCACTTTAAATTTCTTGGTTTTTTTATTATTTTTTTTAACAAAGATGATAGTTGTTTAAGATTATCTCTCTTCCTTCAATTAAAAAACTTATATTTTTTCTTTTATTTTATTATTTTAATGAGTTGTTTGTATTATTCTAAATGAAGTGCAAAAAAAAAAATAAAACATTTGATATGAAGTGTATTGTAAAGTGAAGTGGTAAAATAGATAAAGTAGCATTTTTATGTACTAAAAGCTAATTTTTTAGCACCACTACTGTGATTGCTCTAATTTAAAAAAAAAAAAAAAAAATCCTAGCTAGCCTAGTATTAAAAAATAAAATTATTTTGTGTTTTTTTTGTCTTTATTGGTAGATGATGAATCTTAATGTATTAAAAAATAATGATTTTGTGTATTTATAATTCGTTAATACTATATAGATGCTTATATATTTGGCGTAATTTTTTTTTTTGCTTATACTTCGGCTCCAGCCATTTAGCTTGAAATCCTGGATCTGTCCATGACTTGAATGTGTTTTTTTTCTTTAAAAAAAAAAATACTAGAAAATGTTACTGTGGCCCTTTTGAATATTATTATTATTATTATTTTTTTTTTTTTGAGAAGGTTTTGAATATTTTTTGGTCTTTGATTTTAGTACTTTCACCCACACTGAAAATTACAAAAAATTTCTATACTTTTATGTAAATATTAGATAATAAGTTTTAATTCACCACTTAAAAAAAACAAAACAAAACACGATCAAAATAAAATTATTGGGAATTACACTAATAACAAAAATCAAAACAAGAGTGCAACAACAAGGAAATGCTAAAACAATTAGTAAAAATTATCAAATAATTACACATTCACATGCAAAATTACAAACACTTAAAACTTATAAAAGGACACTTAAAGTTGTTTTTGGGGTGGTTGTAGGGGTATTTAAGTGATTTTACAGGTTTTTGAAGGTATTTTTTGGTCATTTGGAGGCTTCAAGATTATTTTGGTAATTTTGTAGGTTACTTTGGTTATTGTGGATGTTTTCATTTATTTATTTTTGGTTATTGTAAATATCTTAGGGGGTATTTTTTTTTTTTTTTTCATTTTATAGGTTTAGTAGGTCTTATTTTAGAGAATTTCAAACGGTATTCCCCCCCCCCCCCCAATTATTTTAGTGGTTTTAAGGGTATTTTGGTTAACGGTTTTTGGGTATTTTGAAGGTTTTGAAAGGGTATTCTAATAATTTTGGAAAATTTAGAGGAATTCTATCATTTTGAAGTTTTTAAGGGGATATTGGATCATTTAATGGTTATAGAGGTATTTTGATTAGTTTTAAAATTAAAAGGCTATTTGGTGATTTTGAAAATTTTAAGGATAACTCCATCATGATACAATAACTTTGGAGGGGAGGGGGGGGGGGGGAATGCCACTTGAGAGTTAATTGAGACTGACAAATGAGTGTAAAGAATTTATTAGTCTCAACTCTCAAGTGAACAACCCACCCCACCCCTCCTCCCCCTGCAATTATCATCTCATGAAAACAAGGCCTGCTAAAGCTATAGGCAATTTAGACAATTTCCTAAGGCCTCCAAGTAGAAAAAAGCTCCCTAAAATTTATCCAAAATGTATATATATTTACTTGTGAGATTATTAATTAACTCATATCTTACTAAGTCTTTAATTGATTGTGAGTTGAGACCATCATCGAAGTCAAAAGAGCTTGAGGATATGCTTAATAGTTAATATGGGCCTGATAATATACTTGTATTGGATCGTGATCTCAAAATCTTGAGTTTGAGCTTAATATTGAGCTCGAGCTCGGTTTGATTAATGAATCAAGCCAAGACAAGCTAAACTTAAGTTTTTGGATTTTTGACTACTTAAGCTCAAACATTGTTTGTAGGCTTGTTCAAGCTTAAGCCAAGTTTCAATATTTTTATATTTGTTGTCAAGTTGAAGCTGTTGAACTTGAACATTCATTACTTGACAAAGCTTAGTTTGCATGTTTACAACCCTACTTTCAAATAGTAGTACCAACTAATTAAAAAAAAAAAAAAATAGCAGTGTCAACTAGATACTAAAACAAACAACTAAACAAACAAAAAAAAAGTGAGAAATTTTCTTATGAAAAAATTAGGAAGAGTTTGTTGCTAATCCCTAGGCTAATCTTGAACATTTTGTATTTGTTTTTGTTAAGTTATGGCTTTTCACATAATATTTATGTTGGCTTTATTCCATAAAAAAAAAAAGTGTTGTAATTGTATTAATTTATTTCCTTATATTTTTTGGATTTATTTGTAATGAGTTTAGTATTAAGTTGGTGAAGATTGCTCAAGAAGTTGATCTCGCGATTTGGCTCACGAGTGGTGCAACCCATGAAAGTCACATGAGGAGCACATTGCTAGAAGTTGAAGAGTCAATGTGTTTTGCGAGTCATCTCGCGACTTGGCCAACTCGCAAGATGACCTGCGAAATGCACTGACAGTTGAGATTTTAAGTGTGACTCTTATACCCTTCACCAATACTATATATATCCTTATTACCCACAAAATTGTAAGGAGGCTATTCAAAAGAAAATCCTAGAGAGGTTTTATGATACACCTACCTTGTTAGAGAGAGCTACTCATTCTCAATAGAGAAATCCTTGTAGTTCCTTTGGGTTTTTTTCTTGTTTTTTTTTTTTGTCTTTTGTCTCTTTCTTGTCTATCCTTTCTAATCTTTAGCTTCATGGTTAGGAAGAATAGAGCCCATGGGACATCATTCACTTCCTCTGCTCCTTATTTTGATAGTGAGAGGTTTTTGAGTGAGAAAAACCAGGAAACTTATGAGAAGCTAAATATTCTTAGGAATGTGTGGGCTGAAAGAAAGGTAGTTTTAGATGAGCTTGACACAGAGATTAGGAAAAACTTTGAGCGTAGGGGCTGGTTGCCTTTGCTAGATGTAGACCATCCTCCTCCGGCTACCTTGATCAGAGAGTTCTACTCGAACCTCTCTGTCCACTCCAATGATTTCAACACTCAGTTTGTGAGAAGTTGAATACAGGGTGAAGAGTATGTCATTTCTTCTATGATAGTGGCCTTTGCTCTTGGGGTGCCTAAGGTCCAGCATCCCGTTTATCCTTATGATGAGTCCCCTCCACTTGATGACATTATGTCATATCTTACTGGATCTTCTATCTAGTGGGGTTCTGATTCTCGGATCACCTCTCATGAGTTAATCAAGATTCATTATCTATTTTTTCGGATTTTTTACCATTCTATCTGACTCATCTCTCTTTTGCACACTATTCCTATCGAGAGATGTGCATTTTTGTATGCTTTTGTCACAGATGCTCCTATGAGTTTTCCTTATCTTTTCATTCGTTCTTTGGTTGAGGTTCATAAGAGTAGTTTTTCTGCTCATGCTCTTTTCATTTCGGTTTTTATTCATCGGATTTGTTGCATTTAGGTTTAGATGAGTTTCTTGCTTCTGAGCTCGTACATATCATAGCTCCTATAGGTGCCACCTTCCTTAGGCAAAAGGTTGCTCAGATGCAAGCTAGCTCTAAACGCCCTAGAGTTAAGTCTTCTTCGGGTGTTGCACCTCCTCCTCCTCTTCCTTCTTTAGGTGATCCGGCTGCTGATGCGTTTGTAGATTTGATTGCTGCTGCTGCTCCTCCTCCTTCTACTTCGAATGATTCTAGCATTCGTCGTATAATGTTGGACACTGTCATGACCGTTTAAGCGGCTCATGGTTAGCTTTTGTTGGATGTTCTCACGTAGCTACAGGCTTTGCGTGTAGAGTTGGCGAGTTTTAGACGATCACCTCTCCGACCTCCTTTTAATGATGAGTCTTGATTACCCTTTGGCAATTCGTTACAAAAAGGGGGAGTACATATGGATGGA
This sequence comes from Quercus suber, assembly GCF_002906115.3. Taxonomy (NCBI): domain Eukaryota; kingdom Viridiplantae; phylum Streptophyta; class Magnoliopsida; order Fagales; family Fagaceae; genus Quercus; species Quercus suber. The sequence continues at coordinate 446,718 of NW_027069587.1, read as the reverse complement.
GATAGGGGGAGATTTTTGTTGTTTTGGAGCTTTAGATTGTATCTAGGTGCTTTACTTTGTACTTATTTTTTGGCTCATGATGTATTTATTTTGATGTCTTTATTTTTGATGAGTTGTATATGATCGGGGGAGACATCTAGTTTTTATTTTTGTTTCTTGTTTCACATTGTGCTACATTGATTATTGATTTATATTTATGAGGTTATTTATGATATATGTCTTTTATTTTATGTTATGTGAAATCAAGAATTTATTTTGTTGTATTTTCCACATATGCGTTTATGTGTTAGTTAAGTATTATAGGAATATACAGGTTGATTCAGTCGTGCTGCTGTCTACACTTGCAATTGATAGATAGTAGTTGGGGTGAATTATTTTTTGTTAGGCAATTTTTATTGTAATGGGCTGTTTTTGTAACTTTGAGCATTTTTTTTATTATTATGTGTTTTGTCACGGATTGTCAAATGAAGAGTTTGTTAGGTTCAAAGGATTTATGATCTAAATATATTAGAACTTCAATGTTTAATGTTGACAAATCATAATCAAAACTTAGAGTCTAGAATTAGGCTGCTCAAAGTGTGTTTATGTGTAAAGTTGGAATTGAGTGTACTACAAGATTTATTATGTAAATTTGCAAGGCTCGATCAATCGAAAATTAGACTCAATCGATCAAAACTCGTGCAAATTGTTTTTCTGCAGAATTTTCCAACTCAACCTAAGCCTATATGACGTGTAGGTATTTTATGTTTTACCTTAAGTATAAAAGGAAAAACCCTATCCACGTTTTATAGTTGTTGTTTTTGCTATGTGTATGAATCTTTTGTGAGATCTAGAGGTATTTGCCTTCATACATACTTAGGGTTTCTAATCTCAAGATTGATGTCAAGTGCTTGGTGATTATCTCAGTTGCTACATAAAGAGCTTAAAGAAAAACACAAGTGGGAGTACTTGTGGTTGTTGTGAATCTAAGAAAGAAGTAGTCCGTGGATTCGGAGTTGTCATGTGGTCGTGGTAGTAAGTTTTTTACTCGAGGTAGCAATAGGATGTTAGTAGTCTAAGTTGCTATTGAGTAAATTTCAATTCTTTCATAGTGGATCTGTTTTACCTTGAGGATAGATAAGTTAAATCCTCCCTAGGTTTTTTACTGGTTTGGTTTTCCTGAGTTATCATATTGTTGTGTTGTTTATTTTCCACACTGTTTCAATGATATTATTTATCTGTGTTAACCTAGATCTGAATAATTTACCTAAGTTAATCACTTGACTAAATAACTAGGTTAACCTGTTTGTGTTTAAGGGATCTAAAAACGTACAGAGTGGGTTTTACCTCCACCCTAAGCCAACTGTGAATAAGCCCAATAATCACTAGATCACCACCCCTAATTAAAGGATTGTACACTTTCTCCAAAAGTGGCAAATATTTATTTGCTTTGCCACTTTAAAAAAATTATTTTGCCTACAATGTTTACTTTACATTCCACTATTTATGTAAACTGATAATTGGCCTTAAAGATATACTTGACGTAAATGCTATATCCTTTTAAATAAGAGATAATAAATACTAAAGAGATAAAACTGATATTTAACTGATCTTTAAATTTCAAAAAGCAAATAGAGATTATGTCTCCTTATTCTTTCTATGGATAGTTTGATTGGGCCTAAGTTTTGAATGGACAGTTTTGGAGACATTTATAAATTTCAGAGAGCTCCAAGCACCAGGGCCAAAGAACTCGCTAAGCTTCATAAGCCTATGATGGTACAGGTTGGGCTCATTTGGTGCAACTTGTGACTAATTCACTTTTTATTTCTTTGTTCAATGATATAATTCTGTAGGAAGAGTCTAGTCTACAGAGCTGGCTACAAGGATCTTGATTTGCAAATTCTGAAAATTGGCAGATGGCAAGGCCTCAATCAGGTTTTGGATTTGGATACCAAACTACCTACTTGTTAGTGAAACAGCTTTCTAGCCATTTGGGCTAATATCCAATCTTTATGGTTGAATAGTAACTTAGGCCTGTCAAGGCTTGAAATGCAAAGTCAAAACCTCAATGCAAATTTGCCTATATTAGATGGACAAAGTTCCAGTTTAGTGCACTAAATAACACACGAGAACGACACTTGATCATCTTTGGACACATAACGTATTTGTATCATGTTCAACACAAAATAAGAGCAACACATGATTATATTTAGACACATGTCGTGTCCATGTCATATTCAGTGTTTTAGTGTATTGGACGCAAGTCAAGCCCTTCTTATCTCAAAAATGAGAAAAATGGATTCGAAACATTTTTTTTATTGTTCGATCACATATATAACATGCATGTAAATCTTACACTTCTCACCAAAATGCACCAACTTACTAACTACTCTTAAGTGGGTTAAACAAGTACCAATAGGATTAGAGCATGTCTCTCATGATTAAATTCATCATTTTTTAAATAGCTTCAATTTCTGGATTTAGTGATAATTTATCAATAAAATTAGAGCATGTCTCTCATGTTAAGTATCAATAGGAGATTTTAGAAGCAGAACAATAGTTATTTTTATTTTATTTTTTGCTAAATCAATAGTTAAATTATTTGAATTCCCCATTTGAAGTGTTGGAATAATGATTAAACGACTAATTTATATTTGTCTAAAAAACAGGCAACATTTCCCATCAAGTATACCCATTGTATTTGCCTAGAGGATTGAATTAAGCTCACATGTATTGTATGTGAAACAAACCAATTAGTCCTATTATATTTAAATTCATAATTTAGATCACCATAGCAAGTGGCATTCGCTGTATGGTAGGACCAAAGAACTTTGTACAAAAGCAAAGAATTCAAGACAAAATGTGCACAATAATCAAACCCTTGCAAGATTAATCCACACATTATTAGATGATGGGGCATGTGTTTTAGTTAGGATGTCTTTAAGGCTGTGTTTGTTTTGGCTTCAAATGGTTTCCGGAAATCATTTTCCGTAAAATAGGCCGTTTGGGTGCGCGAGGAAAATTGGGTCAAACAGAAAATCATTTCCGTTGACCGAAAATAAGCCTTCTGATTACGGAAAACCAATTCCGTTTCTATTTTACCTTCAATTCACTTCCGGAAAAGAGAGAAAGAGAGAGAGAAAGAAAGACCAGACGCGCAACAGGGAGAAAGAGAGAGAGAAAGGACTCAGACGCCACTCAGACCGCCGTCGTCGTCCCCTCCATGTGACGGTGAGAGAGACCGATCGCACCCAGATCGATCGCACCCCACCGAAGACCGATCCACCCAAACCGATCGCTCTTCGACGTCGCCTGCGAACCCCGAGCTCCAGTCCGACGATCGCACGCACCAAATCGCACTGGTCTCGTCGATCGCAGCACCGCGCCGATCACACCGCGCCGCTCGATCTCGCCGCCGCTCGATCTCGTCGTTTCCCATGACCGATCTCATCGCCCATGACCGATCTCTCCCTTTCCATCCATTTTTGATCACTCGCTCGTCCTCGCTCTCTCAGTTTGACCGAATGTGGATTTGATCGAAGTTGTTGTGATTTTTGTTTTTTGAAGTTTATACGTTGAAATTTCTATTATAAAATTTGTTTGGGAACTGAGAAAATGGGTAAGAAAATGTGAGAAAGTGTAGGAAAATAGCATTTTCAGTATGTAACCAAACATATGAAAATATTTTCTAGAAAATTTTTCATAATGCAGCCAAACACTCAGAAAATATTTTCCTTTCCCGAAAATACAATTTCCGAAAAATATCTATTTTTCGAAAAATATTTTACGACAACCAAACACAGCCTTAGTAATTTTTAATTTCTGAAAAGTATATTTAAATATAAAAAATTTAAAATAAAATAAAAATTATATCATATTATTAGGTGTGCCAATGCAGTGTGGTTTTCTAAAAACAAAACCACACCGCACCTAGTTTTTGCACCTCCACCGTGGTTGGTAGTGCAATGACCGCAGTCAGTTTAGGTGTGGCAGTTAGTTTTTGTAAACCCCTAGTCCCAATGTCAATAAAATAATAGTTTTCACAAAATCATAGAATTAAAAAATAGCAGATTCGTAATTGACTCCCATCAAATGCAAAGCAATGCTCTAAGGCTAGGAAAAATCATACGTTAACAGAGAGTGCGCATGCCGTTAGAATGACCTAAGATTGAAAGCCAATTTAAGTTATAGATATACTCTTTCATATCTTTACAAATACCATATCAGAGATCCAGTCTACATTCATCACCATAGATTTATTACATAAAATGTCTTCGTTGAGGCAGTATCCTAGTAAGAAATTACAAAAGAATATTTGAGTTTGCTCAGGCTGTCAAGAGGGAGCTGCCTTCCTTGATGAGAACAAACACACTGCCACCATCTCCCCTTGAAATTCGAAGTTCTTCATCAAGGTATGTGGTAAGCAACCATGATTCAGCATTGCTGTTCGAGAAAGAGAACTTCAATGGTGGTTGGCGGGAAATGGTCTTTGCAACAGATGAAGCTGTGTCTTGAACAGAGTTGATTATGCCCTTGAAGGGTGTAAAGTCAATCTTTTGCCCCAGAAATTCCACATTTTCGGGTATCACTATGGAGTCAGTTAATTGGGGAGTCCCAATGATACCTTCTTCAAATTTGATCTGAATAGAGGGAGGAAAAAAAAAAAAGGAAAGGGATAATTTAGAGCTAAATCCAAAGCTTCAAAGTTCTCTAAGGTGTGATAGAACAAGATGGCCAAAGAGAATCTCTGAATGCAGAAGGTACTTGCAATATAATTTCGTTTTGCACCCTTTAATGTGTGGTCCTTAACAGAGATTTGAACCATATATGCAAGAAATAATCTACAGATTTAGATTGCTGGACTTGTAGGCATAATTAGTGATTGATTAGAAAGGATAACATTAAAAGAAACGAAAATAAAACCTGCACACGCTTTGGACTTCGGACTTCAAACTTGGCACTGGTACTAATTGAAGTTGTAGCCAACGGCCCGGCAAACTGGACAATATTCTGGACCGTAAAATTTTCTGAGTCAATTATCTGTGATATTTCTTCTACCGTCACTAAGGGCAGTGTACCCCTAGACAACAATGGGAATAAACCTGCAAAAGATGTGTACCTGCTCCACACAAAATTCAAATTCACCATGTACATGACTATTCTCATGAGTACTAGAAGAAAAAACATGAGAACTCTTATGAGAAAAAAACAAATCTTGTTGTTTCATGATATATTTCCGATTTTAATCATGCTATACATCAACTTCCAAGGATAACTACAACCCATTTCTCAGCAAATAGCAAACAAAAATAGCAAACGAATTAAGCAACAATGTCATACCAAATTGAATTTTTTAGGTTGCTTTAAATTAATTATCTGTGCCAGACCTATAATGTAAAAATAAAACAGGCATAGGGGAATGCCATGTGTAAAAACATTATCAGATCTAGAGACCACCATGCAAGTATGCATGCCTCAGATAACAAGGACTATATGAGCATAAAGATGCACCATTCTTGGGTTGATCATTTTGATCCTGGCTACAAAGTTTGTACACAAACCAAGTCCTGTGGATTTTAGCTATGGTGGATGTCTGATAATCAAGTTCCTTTGTACACAAACAAAGGAACTTGATTATCACAAGTCACAAACAGCCTAGCGTTGGATTCCTGTCTGTCTTCTAACACTAACAAGTACATATAAGAAGTCTATTCTACATTAAAAAATTGTAGTACAAACGGATGTCTTGTCGTTTTTTTTCTAATCCTTTTCTACCTTAAACAATTGTAGTTCAAATGGATGTCTTGTCAAAACTTCATAAATTTTGCCTATAGTGAGCCGCTAGTTTTATTGAAGTAGAACATGCGGCTCTTGTCTCAACTCTGTCATTTGAACATATTTCTTTCAAATCTCATTGTTTATATCTTTGTTTTCACTAAATTACTGATTACCCTCAAAACTTAAGCTATTTTTGATAAATTATGAATTTAATAATTTAATCATTATTTGATTGGGAGTGCCTTTTAACTAGGTGTAAAATATCAAACTGCAAAACACAAATACAATCTCATATTTCCGATTGAATCATTAACACCTACTGGAATGCTTTCTACAAAAATATTCTTAATCTACAAGAATCTTACTAAGCAAAAATTAATATATGCCCTAATATATTCTTACTCTAAGAGTATACATTATCCGGACCCTTACTATAATATAGAGGAAGTTTATAGGCACAACAAAAATCTCAAAACATTTTCAGAACAACCTCGTTTTGAGTTATATGTTTTTTTTTTTTTTTTGGAGAAATTGTTGTGAGATTATGATCATCGTAGAAGAACTCATATACTAATTGTCTAATACACCATTCCACCCAAAAAAAAAAAATTTCTTAGTTTCCAAACAATATTCATATATCCCCTTTTTTTACTATCTGGTCTAGAAGTCCTAAAATTTTATGAAATTTCCATTTTCAAAGTATAAAAGACCAACTGAACCAAGCAAGCAAGTTAAATCCTTTCCTGTCACTTTTAAGCTTTTGATGCACATGCTCGTATATGAGACTATTAGAGCAGGTAATCCTGAGTTCGAACTTGAAAAAAAAAAACACTTACGCGAGAATCCATTTTCCATTGAGAAGAGTCAAGGCTTCGGTAGGTGCAGGTGTGGGATTCTTGGCTTCCAGCTGGGTGATAAGCTCGATAATCTCGGCTCTTGTCTCGCTCGTCGCTCTTAGCCCTCGGTTAGTCCCGTAAAACGAGGTCACCAAAGCCTTCTTCAGCCTATCGATCTCGCTTGGCTCCACCGTCTTCACCTCCTCCTCCTTCTCCTCTACCTCCGCTACCGCCACCGACGGCCCCTCCTCCTTCTCAGGACCCAACTCCTCTTCGCTTCCCACTCTGACCCGGAAACTCGGCCTCTCCCGGACCAATTCCCCGGTCCAAATCCGGGTTTTCTCGACCCGTTTCGCTCCGATTTTAACAGAATTTGGCGCAAAAACTGAAGCTCTGGGAGTGAATTGGGTTTTTGGAGTGACCGCTGAGAGAGTGAATTGACTTAACTGTGACACAAAGGCCATTTTTTCAGTGTTGATTTGAGTTTTTTCTTTGCTTCAGAGAGAACAGAGAGGCGCGTAAACTGAGAGTTAAAGAACAGAGAGTAGAGTTAAAATATACAACACCTATTTACAATTACAGAGCTGTACTGAGCAACAGTGCAGACTACCTAGTACGTGTATTAAATTTAAAGGGCTCAGTTTTACGAGGCAATTGATGAACGAAATGACTATTTTATCCCCTAAATAATGGTTATCGTTCGCTTTGATGATGAGGTCAATGTTAACTTTGAAAACAATGTTGCCAGAAGAAACGTACCACAAGAAAACGTGCGTGCTCAAATCACTCGGGGACACAGAGGTTGTCCATGTGTTCGACACGTGGATGTGAAGGCGTTGGAGGAAAATAAGCCGACTATAAATGAAAGGTCATGTGTAGTGTGGGACAAGAAAGGGTCTGCTTTGTAACTTTGAAAACAATGTTGCCAGAAGAAACGTACCACAAGAAAACGTGCGTGCTCAAATCACTCGGGGACACAGAGGTTGTCCATGTGTTCGACACGTGGATGTGAAGGCGTTGGAGGAAAATAAGCCGACTATAAATGAAAGGTCATGTGTAGTGTGGGACAAGAAAGGGTCTGCTTTGTAATGTGAATTTGGCATGAACGTGATTTGTTTGGTGGAGAATGCGCGATGGGTCAACAGAATTTGCACAAATTATCTGTGTCCTGCTTACCATGAGCTCGAGCATGAAGCATGAACGCAATGCGTTCGTAATTTCATCTTTTAATTAATTTTTTAAAAAAATTTTGAAATGATCTTTGCGCTAAGCACTATGTTTACTGATTTGATTTGTGTATTTTATATTGTTTGGGTCACGAGGTTGTGCCTCTAGGAACAAACTTTTATTTTTAAGTTTCCAATAAACCAAAAAGAGTTTACATAGGAGTGAAAAAACCAAAAAGAGTTACATACTTACATAGGAGTGAAAAAAAAAAAAACCACCACACAGAATTATAGCCCCAACAAGAGAAGTAATTCAAGCGATAGCCCCAACAAGGTCTATGTAATACACATAGTGATAGTCCCAAAAATATAATCGTCCACATGAGAAGGACGATCTATAAGCAGGGCCCCAATGTCGACACAGTCTAAGGGGATTGCCTGACAATGACCTGGTCATCGTCCTTCAATCAAGACAAGCCGTTACAAAAATAGCAATGAATGTCAATACCGTTGAAGGTGTATCTGTCAACTTAACACCCGGCACAAGCGTTACAGATTCTGTAATAACACCATCGTTATTATAGAACCAACAACTAGAAAAGAAAGGAAATCACCTATATATATATATATATATTCATAAACAAGATTCCAGAAAGATACGAAAAACATTTACTAGAAATTTCACTTACTAAAGCTATATCATTTTCCTTTGTTTCCAAGCCTTTCTAACTTTGGCATCGGAGACTCCGTGGCTGGCGCTACACCGGTGACCACATTCTTTGCAGTTTGACGTATTCCAGGTTCTGGAGCGATTGTGGACGATCCCAGTTTAGACGACCATCTCTACTGACGATCATAGCATCATCAGTTTGGCGCCGTCTGTGGGAACTCACATTCTTCAGCATCCAGTTCAAGGACACTGTTCTATTTTAAAGAGATGGAGTCCAGCTTTAACCCGGATCCTACTGCATTGGCTCTACAAATTCAGGCACTTGCAGCCACGGTGGAAGAACTCACCAAGCAAAATCAGGAGATGAAGCAACAGCTGCAACAGGGAGATAACCGCCTAGAAACCAACAGAGACAAGGACGAAGATAGTCACAGGAGACGAACTAGCACTCCAGAAGAGCAAAACTCAAATTTCCTAAGGGAAATGAGGAAGGAGATGGACNCCCACCTCTTCTATCTCTGCTAGAAATCTAGCATTCATACCATTTTGAAGAGAAATCAAACAATTTTGATAGACTTGCTTTGATAATGAGAGGCGGAACTCCAAGGCTTTGTACATTGGAAGGTGGGAGACAACATATCGGCAGTTTCCCATACTCGAATCTAGCCCCTTTGATCCATAACAATGGATTTTCTCCATTATACATAAGTTTTGGGTGGTTATGCAAATACACAGGTTCTGGGTTTGAAGATTAATTAGAGTTTTAGATTCAATTTTTTTAGGTTAGATGAGAGAATTAGTCAAGAATTACTGATTTAGCGTTGTACTAGATAAATTCACGCTTGTAAATGGAGGTTATGCAAACTCACTTCAGTAATTTATCCAACTTAGGGTCTTTGTCGATTTTTTTTCCTGCAACTTCAACCAGTTGGAGAAAGGGTGTCAAGATTTGCTGTCCATGGTTTTTGTTGACACGTTCCAAACTATGGCCGCAATGTTTGGTCAGTGTGTTATCACTTGGAAGAATGAGCCATCAGATCTCTTTCTAAAGGTATATTTTCAAGACTAATGTCCACCTAATCTCTTTCCAAAGATATATTCTCATAAGCAAAGCAATTAGGTGCATGAAAATTCTGCTACTGCTAGTGGATATGACGAGTTCCACAGTTTGTTACAATCGAAGGTGACGGCTGTTCAAGAGGGTATGGGTGCTTGATTTCTAGCAAAGAGAGGAATGGATTGGGAGAGTTTTGTTTCTTGAGTTCAATCGAAGTGAAAGAGAATGAGCTGTTAGATTTCCTCAGTCCCTGTAAAATTTTAGCACCGTTTAGTATCTCTGGCTAAGTGCCACATGTCTTAACATATATATATATATATATATATATAGGCGTAAATGTACTTTTAGCCATTACATTTTGGGTTTTTTTTTTTTTTTTTTTTTTTCTACATTTTCATTTTACCACTTTTAATTTCTAAACCAATTAACGCATGACATTTACGTCCTTACCGTCACCCAACTAATAGAAAAAGCGTGGTTGATGGGACATTCAAATAATAATTAAAAAATCTATTTTGACATTAAAAAATGCCACATCAGCATCTAAATTAAAAAAATTAATTTATTAATTTTAATTATATAAAAAAAATTAAAAACAAAAAATTACATGAATTGAGATCTAAGAACATAAGAAATTGTTCTTCTTGAATTAAGAAATAAACCCAGCAACGACATCAAACCCAGAATCAAAGAGCAAACCTAGAATCAAAGAACAAACCCAGAATCAAAGAACATGAACATCAAACCTACAGGAAAAAAAACATGAACATCACCAAATTAAAGAGCATGAACAAGAGCAAACATAGGAAAACTCACACGAAACCACACCCAAACCAAACCATCCAAAGAATAGAAACTCAACAAAGCACCCAACTCATCCACTCTCAAACCAAACCATAATCAAAGAAGTTTCGAACACCACAACAAGTTAATTACTTAAAAAACAAAAAGAAATTTCAAAATGCGAAATTCCCAGCAAATGCCAAACCAAATCTCCAGCAAACCCCAAATGTTTAGAAACAATCACCGATCAGACCAATAACAACAACAAACCCTGCAATCCCAACCAACGAACCTAGTCAAACCTAGCACCCACCAACACCTCTTTCTCTAAACCCAAAGCTGATCAAACCCAGTCAAACCCACCAATGATCACCGATCAAAGCCGAAGAGAAAGTCCAGACCCAAACAAACCTAGTCGAACCCAGCACCCACCATCTCTTTCTCTAAACCCAGATCCAAAGAGAAAGCTAAAAGAGAGATAGAGATAGAGATTTTGATCTGAGAGAGAGAGAGAGCTTTAGATGAAAAAGAGCTTCATTTTAGATGAGAGACGGCTTTAGTAAGTTGAATCTAGTGGATGAGCAATGACCAAAAATGTATTTGGTCATATTCGTTGATGTGAATATTTTTTATTTATTTATTTGGGTGATAAGACTAAAAAAAGTAAAAAAATTTTTGTTTTTTATTTGGATTTCAAATAAAGGAAAATGTCGTTGTTGGGTTTGCTCTTTGATTTTGGGTTTGATGTCGTTGCTGGGTTTGATATCTTTGATATTCAATCTAGGTTTGCTCTTTGATTCTGGGTTTGATGTCGTTGCTAGGTTTATTTCTTGATTTAAGAAGAACATTGAAGAACAAGTTCTTATGTTCTTAGATCTCAATTCATGTAATTTTTTGTTTTTAATTTAATTAAAATTAATAAATTAATTTTTTTTAATTTAGATGCTGATGTGGCATTTTTTAATGCCAAAATAGATTTTTTAATTATTATTTTAATGTGTCGTCAGCTATGTCAGCTTTTTTTGTTAGTTGGGCGATGGTACGATGGTAAGGACTTAAATGTCACACGTTAATTGGTTTAGGGACTAAAATGGTAAAATGAAAATGTATGGACCAAAATAGAAAAAAATCAAAATGTAAGGACTAAAAGTGCATTTACGCCATATATATATATATATATATATACAATATAGAAATTCTATTTCAACCTAATTTAAGTGTATATATATATATATATATAAAATTTCCTCCTAAAGACTTGAACCCCGACTTTTACCCTTCACACCTTACAAGTATTTATACTTATAAAGTGACCATCACACCAAAATGTGCAGTAGACATGTCTTAATATTAAAAGAGAAATTGAAGATATTGTACTTAAATTTTGTCATTTTCTAATTTACATAGCAAAATTCCTAGAGCCCAAAAATAATCTTGTGGGCTATTTCATTTAAAAAAGGGAAAGGATATGATTTCCTAACCAATAAAAGATGGGTTACTAGAATTACTCGCCCAAAAGACATAAAAGTGGAGCTGCATTGGGTGTTAGCCCATGACTGTTATGGGCTTCGTTTTTGTTCTTCTTTCTGGCCGAAAGATTATTATGGGCCTTAGACTTTAAAATGTAATTTGCCGACGGCCTAGTCTCCGCTCATTTCGGTGTCAAAGTTTTTTGTTTTTTTTTTCTTGCCCATGTCCCAACCCAAGTACAATCATTAATTAGAACGTACACAAGCTGTTATCAATTTTGCCATTCAAATCCCAGCAGCATAATCAATGAATGAATGATCAAAATACAATGAAACTATATATATATATATATATATGTTAAGACATGTGGCACTTAGCCAGAGATACTAAACGGTGCTAAAATTTTACAGGGACTGAGGAAATCTAACAGCTCATTCTCTTTCACTTCGATTGAACTCAAGAAACAAAACTCTCCCAATCCATTCCTCTCTTTGCTAGAAATCAAGCACCCATACCCTCTTGAACAGCCGTCACCTTCGATTGTAACAAACTGTGGAACTCGTCATATCCACTAGCAGTAGCAGAATTTTCATGCACCTAATTGCTTTGCTTATGAGAATATATCTTTGGAAAGAGATTAGGTGGACATTAGTCTTGAAAATATACCTTTAGAAAGAGATCTGATGGCTCATTCTTCCAAGTGATAACACACTGACCAAACATTGCGGCCATAGTTTGGAACGTGTCAACAAAAACCATGGACAGCAAATCTTGACACCCTTTCTCCAACTGGTTGAAGTTGCAGGAAAAAAAATCGACAAAGACCCTAAGTTGGATAAATTACTGAAGTGAGTTTGCATAACCTCCATTTACAAGCGTGAATTTATCTAGTACAACGCTAAATCAGTAATTCTTGACTAATTCTCTCATCTAACCTAAAAAAATTGAATCTAAAACTCTAATTAATCTTCAAACCCAGAACCTGTGTATTTGCATAACCACCCAAAACTTATGTATAATGGAGAAAATCCATTGTTATGGATCAAAGGGGCTAGATTCGAGTATGGGAAACTGCCGATATGTTGTCTCCCACCTTCCAATGTACAAAGCCTTGGAGTTCCGCCTCTCATTATCAAAGCAAGTCTATCAAAATTGTTTGATTTCTCTTCAAAATGGTATGAATGCTAGATTTCTAGCAGAGATAGAAGAGGTGGGTTGCGAGAGTTTCACTTCAAAAACACCCTACACAGCCCACAATCTTGGACATTGGGCAGCTTTTTGTAATGCCAATGTGACGATATTATCTCTTTACTTCCTAAGTGGGTCTTTAGCCCAGAGTAAGATGATGGCCTCGTCCATCACTCCATCTAGTTATCTGATTTTCTTCCTCTTAAATTTTTATTTTTTATTTTATTAGGGTGTCAATATTGTATTTTGCCCGACCCAAAAATTTGGGGAAAAAGTGAGCTTAAAATTAAGGATTTGGTGAATTTAATAGTTAAACCGTGTTTTTTTTTTTTTTTTTTTTTTATTGATTTCAATAAATTTTATGGGATTAACCAAGTTTAAATTGAAGACCATGAAATCCCCTACAAATTGATTGTCTTTGAACAAAAGTCATGCCTGAATTGGGCAAATTGAAAATATGAAAATTGTCTCATTGAATCTTTCATGGAAAATGTGCATTATTGTATTGAAACTTGTGTTACTTTCCCTTAAATTGCCCTTTATTTGATTTTAATACATGCTAGAAAATCAAATTTTAATTTTCAAAATTACTTGATTTTTCAGGGAACACATGTCATCGCATTCTTTGGGTCCAATTATTTCCAATTGAATTGCCACATTTATGGTCCATTTGGGATCAGCTTATTTAATTAAAATTGAAAATTTTTATTGAAAGTATGCTAAAGTATGCTTGTACTTTAAAAAAAAAATTGAAAATGTGATAAAAGATGGGAAAAAGTACATAAAAGTTAAAAAAAAAAAAAAAAAAAAAAAAAAAAAAAGGCTAAAAGCTGAGCTTATAAGCTCAGGCCAAACACACTCTTAATTGAATTGGTCCCACGTTTTTTACTGGAGAAGTGTGTGTTCCTTGGAAATTTATTTTTCATTTAGTTGAGCGTGTCCAAATTCAATCAAGATCATATTCTTTTTTCATGTTATGCTAATTTTCAATTAATTGTTATATGAATAAACATTTAAATTGTTGTGGTCTTGTTCATGCAATTTTTCAATATCATGCCTTGTGGTGGCCTATAACGAGCCTAAGTGTCCAAGGTTTCAGAATGTCCAAGAGATATTTTCATACAATTTGCCAAGATCCTACCATGTGTTAGCCTATGATGAGGCCAAGTGTCTAAGATTTTAGAATGTTCAAGAGATATTTTCATGTAATTTGTCAAAATCATGCCATGTGACAGCCTATAATAAGGCCAAGTGTCCAAGGTTCTAGAATGTTCAAGAGATATTTTCATGTGATTTGCCAAGATCATGCCATGTGACAGCCTATGATGAGGCCAAGTGTCCAAGGTTCTAAAATATCAAGATCATGCCATGTGGCAAAAATCATCTCACACTATCACTCTCTTGGCAGGTCAACTTAGTGGTCCTCTCCACTTTTTCTTTTTCATTTTATCATAAACACAACAAACACTCCTCTCCCACACTCCGTCATTCTCCCACCGGTACCCACTCCTCACCACCATCTACACTATCATTTTTCCAACAAGATTACCAAAAAAGCTCCTTAGGAACCTTTGCATCTTCATCTCTTTTATTTGAGATAAAAATTCCTAATCTTTTTAGTGGGTTTTTATACTTTTGATTGAGGTTCTTCTAATCTAATCTTTGGAAGTGATATTCTTGTGATTATGTGTATGAGTTTTGTCTTGGTGGATTTATTTGATGAGTGAGTTTATGGTTTTTACAAATGGTGGCTATCTAAGGCTTGTTATGGTGAAGATTTGGGGGTTTTGGCTTTCTAATGTGAAATAGATGGTAAATATAATTTTTATGGTTTATTTGGAGCGAGTTTCAAATGGTTTGTCTTGGAGGATGTTGTGATTTTGGTGTCATGGGTCTCTTGATGATGTTGTGTAATTCTTGTAGGAACAACTTATAAAGTTTTGAAGTTTTGATGTTAGAGAGAATATATTGAATGACTTAAGTTTATAAATTGAAGTATATACCTTGTAAATTAAATTGTTGAGAAACTTTGGAAGCGAAATACATTATCTGTGAGGATAAATACTAGACTTGCCTAATTAATTGCTTATTTGGCAATTCCTAATTCGTAGCTAGATGCAATTTCAAACTTTATGCTTATCGTGATAGGTTTGCTTGGTATTATTTATTATCTAACTAATTTTCTTTGGAGCTTGGAGAATTAGGCTTTTTGCGGGTTGTAAGGTAAGTAACTTTTTAATGGGATTTTTGTAAAATAACAATGTTGCATAAACGTTGTTTTTCGGTCAAACACATTTTGAAAAATTATTTGTGGGATTACGTTTTCTTAAAAAGTGTTGTGTATATGATTATATAAAAAGTACATCACATTTAATATTGCATATGGGGAAATTTATGAATTGTTGACATGAAAAATATGAGCATCTTTGATTTAATATTTGATAATGAATTCATGGATTTTATGGTATATTGGAAAATTTAAATGTGCTTATCTTGTCTTGTATTATTTGGGAAATTGATTAAAAATCTTGTTGACTAGGAATGAATTTGGAAACCTTACAAATTTTGTGGAAGTTTTGGTTGTTTAAGGTTTTTCTAAAACTATCTAGATATAAACTATGTATTTGAAAGTAAATGTAACTTGTGAGCTTTATGTTGTTTTCACCCTATGTCATGTGTGATTTCTTGGTGATCACCTCATTTGATTTCCATAGTCTTTATGACAACGGAATCAGATCTAAGGTAGTGCCCTTTCACTTTGAATGACGTATTCTTCCTTGTTGCTTATGGGGGAAAGATGTTCTTTGATTGTGTGTGGATGAGGCTGCTGCTCATACCCAAGAACGGGGGGGGGGGAACCTTGAGGGTATAGGTGAAATTGTTGCCCATAGGGCAAAGAGACTACATACCAAAGAGGACAATGTCATGCCAATTGTGAATGGGTGGATCTCCTGACCGGTCTATGTGGTAATGTGGTATATTTGTGATAATTTGCCTTATGTTAGATTTTATAGCTTTGGAATTACATTGTTAGTGCTCACAGATTATAGTATATAGTTTCATGGTATTTATTTTGAAAAGCTTTGCTTCATTATTTAATCATTCTTTGTCATATTAATATATAAAATAATCTTGCAATATTCATGTTAGAAATTCCTAAACTAACATGCTTTCTAAACTATTCCTCATCATGAAATTTGCATTTCTCTCACCCCATTAATTATGCTACTTACTGGGTTCTATCTTATCCCATTCTTTTACAAACTTTTTTAGAGTAGGCAACGATCATTTTAAGACAGGTTTTTGTGGCTAGCAGTAGTTAGACTAACTACTGATAGAGGCTGAAATTTTGTGATTGTGATCTTTAGATGATGCACATCCTAAAGTAGATTTGACTCATTTTTTTGTATCTAATAGTGGTGATGACTTTAATTTCCACTAATGGGACAAGTTAATGTGTAATTATATTTATTTAGACCTCCATTCTTTTGTGGCCCATGGTCCTTATAATTATTGTATAGAGCTTTGACTTACTTTGGGAGTATCTTTAATAAAATTATCATGAAAATTCTTGATATTGGTACTTGGTATGAATTTTTTTGATTGAATTGTCAAAAAGGGAAAAAAAAAAAAAAATCTACAAGCACCTTTGGGATGTATTTCTCATGCTTCAGATTCTTTTGGGTTTGGGACGTGACATATTTTCATGCAACAAAGTTACAAATTATGAAGATTTTTATCTCATGGTGTATGAACACTTGTCCAAATCCAATGCATAGGGTGAATGCAACAAATCAATTCTCCCTTCCAGACATAACCAAATTCCTGGCCCCCAACAAATACCAAAAATCTTACAAGAAAGTCGGTCAAAAACCTAGAAAATAGCATCCAAAAACCAGCCAAACACCACCAAAAAACCAATACAATCCAAAATCCCAGAAAAATGTCTCTACAAACCCACTAAAAAACCCATAGAAAGTCACTGGAAAACTCAAAAAACAATCCTAAACAACCTCAAAATAACCCAGCAAGTTCACCAAAAACCCCACTGAAAAACCTAGAGCTCCATCAACAACGAGAATGGATA
>NW_027069587.1:284451-429679 GCF_002906115.3 Quercus suber | reverse complement strand
GGGGGCCAAAAGATCACATGAAAAGAGCTCCTATTTACATGTTCTCCTTGCTACCCATTTGGGAGGGGGGGGGGGGGAACCTTGAGGTATGGTGAAATTGTTGCCCATAGGGCAAAGAGACTACATACCAAAGAGGACAATGTCATGCCAATTGTGAATGGGTGGATTCCTGACCGGTCTATGTGGTAATGTGGTATATTTGTGATAATTTGCCTTATGTTAGATTTTATAGCTTTGGAATTACATTGTTAGTGCTCACAGATTATAGTATATAGTTTCATGGTATTTATTTTGAAAAGCTTTGCTTCATTATTTAATCATTCTTTGTCATATTAATATATAAAATAATCTTGCAATATTCATGTTAGAAATTCCTAAACTAA
Organism: Quercus suber; assembly: GCF_002906115.3. NCBI lineage: Eukaryota > Viridiplantae > Streptophyta > Magnoliopsida > Fagales > Fagaceae > Quercus > Quercus suber. Next base: position 429,296 of record NW_027069587.1, on the reverse strand, counting down.
CATGCTTTCTAAACTATTCCTCATCAGCATAATACATTCAAAAAAGGAATTAAATATATATATATATATATATATATATTTTGATAAAAGAAATGAATAAAAGATTTAATTACTGGACTTGTAGACATAATTGGCACTAGTACTAATTGAAAATGTAGCCAATAGCCTAGCAAACTAGACAATATCCTAGACCTTAAAATTTTTTGAGTCAATTGTAACTTGTAAGCACTATGTTTGTTGATTTGATTTAATTTATGTATTTTATATTATTTGGGACACAAGAGTTGTGCCTCTAGGAACAACTTATATATATATATATATATTTTAGGTTCCCAATTCTAGTATCTTGAGTTACATCGGAGTATTCCCTGGGAAAAAAAATGGTTACATAGGAGTGAACTTAGTAAAAGAAAACAAAAAGTGTTACATAGAAGTGGGGAAAAAATGTGTAAAGAGGTTACAGTGCAGTTAATGTTGTTCTAGTCTTATAGAAAATGCAATCAAGGCAGGGCATTAAACTGGAAGTAAACTTTTTTTTTTATTCATTGATAAGTAAGAAGGCCTAGACCCCAAAAATAAAAAAGCAAAGACAAAAAAGGAAACTAATTCATCAATTTTCTTACAAAAGACTCACGAAAAGATAGAAGAGATGGGTTGGGGATCCCAAGTTGGAGAAATACACGTCCAACGAGCTAAATGATGAGCAAGCTCATTAGATTAGCATGGTCATTTCTTTGTATTTTGATCATTCATTGATTATACTGTTGTTATATTTGAAGAATGATATGTGTACTCTCTAATCAATTATTGTACTTGACCGCCACCTACGTTGGGCTAGGGATGGCAATTTTGCCTCGCCCCTCCCCGCTTCACCCTACACAGGTTTTCCCCACCCTCACAAAGGTGGTGGGGCAGGAATGGGGTGAGATTTTAGCCCCGCACCACAGGACAGGGCGGGGTGGGGATGAATGACTTCTTAGACCCAACCTACCCCATCCCCACCTCGCCCGGCATTGATAAGTGTTAAATTATAAAATTTTCACATCCTAAAACCCCTACTATTTAAACAAACATATCATTAGCTTATTTTATTCTACCCAACATGACTCTCTGCCTCTTTTTTCTCTCTAGCAAAGTTGAAAATAAAATACCAATTTTAACGTTTTCTTTTGTCTTTATTAGAAACAAATTTATATACTATTGAATATTTGATTTTGTATTATGAGATCTTTTTGTTGTTGTGATATTGTCTTGTTAAACACTTGGATAATATTATTTAGTTCTTTGTAAAAATTACTTTGATGTGATAGGATAAATTTATTTGTAATTTCAAATATATTTTTATTGATGAAAAATGTTTTAATAAAAAAATTGTAATAGTTGTGGGCAAATTAACAAAAATAAGAGTTTTATGGGGTGGGGTAGGGCTTCGTGGGGCCCTAAAGGGCGGGGATGGGGTAAGAAATTTTTTCCCATAATACGGGGCGAGGCAAGGATGGGGTAAGACAAAACCATGCGGGGCAGTAGCGAAAACTCTATCCTTTGGCCCCACCCTGCCCCTATTGCCATCCCTATGTTGAGCAGAATGGTACTTCCCCAAGCCTTAAAGGCTTGTGGGGTTTAAGGACCCAAGTTCAAGTGGTATTGAGTGGGAGGGGGTAGGGGTAGTATATTAAAGGTTGTTTGGGTGAAAAAAATGCTCACTTATCACTAAAATATCATCACTCATCACTCTATAACAAATTTCCTATCACTCAAAAATCCCTAAATATCTTCAAATCCCGATTTGGCACCTAAACCCAGTTCTGTCAAAAACTCAAAAAACTGGGACCTACACTCTGACCTATGCTACCAGTACACCAGAACCCCCACCCGCGTTTTCTCATTTTTCTGCTCTTCCTTCACTTTCATCTTCTCCCATCAAAAAACCCATAAAAGGACCAAAACCTGTAAGCCAAAAACTCTTCCTCCCTTTTCGGCACACTCTAACTAGAACTAGCTTGATTTTTACATTTTTGTTATAAATAATAATTACTTTTTCTCATCAGTGGTGGTAAAGGTAAAAATGAGTCATGGGATCTTACAGTTCTACTTTACCAAAGAAAATTTTTTTTATAGAAAAACCTGTTTGAACAAATCAACCCCAATTAGCCTTGAATAGAAAAATTTTGCATTTTTAAAAATTTGTCTCAATACAGCAAAAGCACAAATGGAGTGACAGCCTGCCAGTGACAAAGCTTTACATTTTTGTTATAAATAATAATTACTTTTTCTCATCAGTGGTGGTAAAGGTAAAAATGAGTCATGGGATCTTACAGTTCTACTTTACCAAAGAAAATTTTTTTTATAGAAAAACCTGTTTGAACAAATCAACCCCAATTAGCCTTGAATAGAAAAATTTTGCATTTTTAAAAATTTGTCTCAATACAGCAAAAGCACAAATGGAGTGACAGCCTGCCAGTGACAAAGCTGGTATTGAGTGGGAGGGGGTAGGGGTAGTATATTAAAGGTTGTTTGGGTGAAAAAAATGCTCACTTATCACTAAAATATCATCACTCATCACTCTATAACAAATTTCCTATCACTCAAAAATCCCTAAATATCTTCAAATCCCGATTTGGCACCTAAACCCAGTTCTGTCAAAAACTCAAAAAACTGGGACCTACACTCTGACCTATGCTACCAGTACACCAGAACCCCCACCCGCGTTTTCTCATTTTTCTGCTCTTCCTTCACTTTCATCTTCTCCCATCAAAAAACCTAGAAAAGGACCAAAACCTGTAAGCCAAAAACTCTTCCTCCCTTTTCGGCACACTCTAACTAGAACTAGCTTGATTTTTACATTTTTGTTATAAATAATAATTACTTTTTCTCATCAGTGGTGGTAAAGGTAAAAATGAGTCATGGGATCTTACAGTTCTACTTTACCAAAGAAATTTTTTTTTATAGAAAAACCTGTTTGAACAAATCAACCCCAATTAGCCTTGAATAGAAAAATTTTGCATTTTTAAAAATTTGTCTCAATATAGTAAAAGCACAAATGGAGTGACAGCCTGCCAGTGACAAAGCAGGCCTTGCCGGTGGAGAGGTTGGGTCTCAAGGACAGAGACTTCAATCATGGCAAGTTCTTCTTTGGCTGACCAAGAGCGGTTCAAATGAGATTAGTGAAAACAACTGAAACAAGTCCTTTAAAAGCTTCCACAAGTTGTTGAGCAAAAGATGAGATTAAGAGTGACTTTGTGGAGCTTGGGAGCTAAAGGAATGGGAATGATATGGGCAAAGAAGGTGAAGAAATGGTCTGAGATGTCCTTGAAAGATTATTGAGAAACTCTGAGCTTTAACAATGGCGGACAAAATCACAGAGAAGAACAGAGAGAAGGGAAAGTGAGAGAAAGAGAGTCTGTGATTGAATGAAATTGATTAACCACACTAACTATAGAAGTGTACATCAATACATATATATATACAAGATCAAGTTAGCTTAAACTAACTGCTTAACTGCCTAACAATAATTTCGTAAAGATTGGAAGCTGTTAATCCCAATTACACATGTGATCTACATGACATCATCTAACTCTAACTTCCAGAGAGTTCTTCTTGCTTCCAGAATTATCTGCACTGACTTGATGAAATAACAATTCAGCCTTCTAGTGTTTAAACGGTATCGTATAGTTTAATGACAAACGATGCCGTTTAGATATAAAACATAATACAGCTGTTAGTTTTGAAAACTAGCCGTTAGGCAATTCTTTTAACTTCTCTTCATCCCCCCTCAAAACCTTGGGCACCACTGTGAACAAGATTTTGGAACACATAATCTGGAAACGAGAAGTGGGCAAACTCTTAGTAAAAATATCAGCAAGTTGATCCCCAGTAGAGATGTATTTGATATGAAGATCTCTGCGAAGAACACGCTCGCGAATAAAATGATAGTCAACCTCGATGTGCTTGGTACGAGCATGGAAGACAGGATTCGAGGCAATAGCTAAAGCAGAAACATTATCACACCAAATTCTGGGAGGAATAGCAAGATAAATGCCCAAATCTTTAAGAACTTGACGAAGCCAACAAAGTTCAGCAGCTGTGGAAGCCAAAGCCCGATACTCAGACTTTGTGGAAGATCTGGAAACTGTGAGTTGCTTCTTAGCACTCCAAGTAATAGGATTATAACCCAGATACACCAGAAATCCAGTAGTTGAACGGCGATCATAAGGGTCACCAGCCCAATCTGAGTCTGAAAAAGCAGAGAGAGAAAGAGGACCAGGTTGAAGACGAATGCCAAAATGTTGTGTGCCAACAAGATAGCGTAGAATGCGTTTTGCAGCGACAAGATGAACATCCGTGGGAAAAGACATGAACTGACAAACTTGATGAACTGCAAAACTCAAGTCTGGTCTCGTGAAGGTGAGATAATGGAGGGAACCAACCAGACTACGATACACATGAGGATCAGAGAGCAAGGTACCAGCATTTGGAACAAGTCTAACATGAGGAACACATGGGGTTTTGGCAGGCTTGGAATTAAGCATATGATGCTTAGTGAGGAGATCTGTTATGTACTTAGCTTGATTGAGGAAAATCCCTTTAGGTGAGCGATGAATGTGAAGACCAAGGAAGAAATGCAAATCCCCCAAATCCTTCAATTCAAAGGTTTGGCTCAACTGACTGATAAGAGATTGAAGAAAATCTGGAGAGTTACCAGTGAGAACAATGTCATCAACATAGACGAGTAAATACACCAGAATCTTGTTATATCTGAGGATAAACAAAGAAGAATCAGCCTGAGAAGATTCAAACCCCATATGGAGAAGTTGAGTAGAAAATCTCTCAAACCACGCACGGGGAGCCTGCTTCAACCCATAGAGTGATTTTTGCAGTTTACAAACATGATTAGGAAACCTGGAATCAACATATCCAGAAGGTTGGACCATATAAACCTCTTCTTTGAGGTACCCATGTAGAAAAGCATTTCGAACATCAAGCTGTCTCAAGGGCCAATTAAATTGGACTGCAAGAGAGAGAATGATCCTCACTGTGGGTGGTTTGATCACAGGGCTAAAGGTTTCATCAAAATCCACACCATACTGTTGATGAAAGCCTTTTGCAACAAGTCTGGCCTTGTAACGGCTAATTGAACCATCACTACTCCTTTTCAACTTGTAAACCCACCTGCATCCCACAACGTTTTGACAGGGATGAGAGGGAACAAGTATCCAAGTGCCCTGTCGTTGAAGAGCCTCAAACTCCTCATCCATTGCCTTGGACCATTGAGGATATTGCACTGCAGTTTTGAAGCTTGGAGGCTCCAACTCAGTATAGTCAATCTTAGCTGTAAAGGCCTGAATAGCAGTAAAGGCCTTAGGTTTGGAAATGCCATTTTTGGACCTAGTAGTCATAGGGTGGGTATTAGTTGGTACAATGGCTAAGGATGTTGGATTAGGTGCAGGTGAAGGGGGCTGAGACAGTGATGAAGGTTCTTGAGATGTGCCAGGAGTAGGTTGGGATAGATGTGAAGAGGAATATGACGATAAAGGTGGATCAGTAGGTGAGGAAGGAGTTGATTGAAGAGGTGGAGAAGGGTGTATAAGAGATGAAAGTAAGGTAGGATCATAAGCAGGCTGAGAACAAGATTGAGTTGAAGTATCAGGAGATGGATGTATAGGTGGAAAAGTGACTAAAGACTGACAGACATGTGAGGACACCCAATTGGAGGAAGACAAAGAACAAGTAGATAAAGTAGAGTTCTTGTCATATAGGAATTCAAGTTCATTGAACAAGACATGCCTAGTTATATATATTCTATGAGTAGAAGGCTCCAGACAAATGTAGCCTTTTGAATATGCAAGGTATCCAAGGAAAATGCATGGTTTAGTGTGTGGTTGTAACTTGTGAGAGTTATAAGGCTTGAGTAAAGGAAAGCATGTACAACCAAAAGTCCTAAGATGATGGATGTCAGGTTTAGACTTGTATAACACTTCCCAAGGAGATTGATTATTTAGGATAGGAGTAGGAAGCCTATTGATAATATGTGTTGCTGCAGAAACAGCATATGACCAATAAGAGAGAGGCAAATGTGAATGGGATAGCATAGTAAGAGAGCATTCCACAAGGTGTCTGTGCTTTCTTTCTGCCACACCATTTTGCTGTGGAGTGTGTGGACAAGAAAGATGATGAAGTATACCTTGTGAAGAACAAAATTCATTAAAAGCATTTGAAGTAAATTCACCACCACAGTCTGTTCTCAAAGTTTTGATTTTATGATCAAATAGATTTTCAACCGTGGCTTTGAAATACTTGAAAATGCTAAGAACATCAGACTTGAATTTAAGAAGATACACCCAAGAAAATTTAGTAAAGTCATCAACAAAAACCAAATAGTATTTATAGTCATTGATTGAAACAACAGGAGCAGGGCCCCATACATCACTGTGTACAAGTTCAAGAGGCTTAGATGACTGAAATACAGAATTCTTGAAAGGTAACTGACACATTTTACCACTGAGACAATGTCTGCAATGTGTGACAACAGAATTGTTATTGATAACAGTATCTGTTCTAACAGACTTATTGGAAACAAGAGAAGATAAGGCTAATTAAGCACTTTATCACTAGGATGACCTAGCCTATGATGCCACAGAAGCAGTTTATTGGATTTCTGAACATGGAAAGCATGATTGTGATGTGAGTATGGCTGAAGTGAAGGAGATGCAAGAGCTTGGACAGATTTGGAGTAGATGGGATAAAGGCCATTCTTACTCAAGCCCTTGTAAAGGATTTTCCCTATAGGAATATCCTGGATAAGAAATTTGTAGGCATCAAAATAACATGAACAATTATTATGAAGACAAAGTTTGTGCACAGATAAAAGATTAGATGCAATTCTTGGCACATGAAGAACATTTCTAAGCTGGAATTTATGGTATTTGGTATGGAGTGAGGTGTTACCTGTGTGATTGATTGGAAGGGATTGGCCATTCCCAACTGCTATTTGATCAGAACCTTTATACTGAGATTGACTTGTCAAATTATTGAGATTTGCAGTGATATGATCTGATGCCCCTGAATCAGTGAGCCAAGGATCTGAACTTCCAGTGATTGCTGTATTGGATGCTGTTGCCATAGCAGCCAATTTAGCTGGTGGATTCTTGCCTTGAAAAGCAAAATCCATTCTGTGGTAGCAATCTATAGCTGTATGTCCCATCTTACCACAGATTTGGCATTGTGGACGAGTACTCTCAGGCCTATGATTCTGATTCTGTGAGTTATGCTGCGTAGCAAAGGTAGCATTGTTGTAGAATCCAGAGTTGCCTTGAGTGTGAGGAGAGTAGTAGTTTGATCTACCACTACCTCTCCCTCTATTGTAATTGTTTCTCCCCTTTCCTCTTCCAGAACCTTGGTTCAGGTACATGTTGGACTGTGAATTACTTCCACTGCCACTTGGCTTTAAATTGGAAGCAAACATTGCAAGAGAAGAATGTGGAATAGAGTCTGAAACTTCCATCATAGCTTGCTCCTCACTCTGAAGCATGATTGACAATTGCTCATAGGAGATTGGATCACTCCTTGTTCGTATTGCTGAGCAAAAATGTGCAAAGTCCTTTGGTAGGCCTCTGAGGACTATACAGATCAGTTCCTCATTAGCTACAACAACTCCTACTGCAAGAAGTTTATCTCTAGCTATCTTAATCTTCTGCAAGAATCCATTGACAGTCTCAGTACCTTTCTTGATGCTTTGCAGTTCAAGCTTGAGATTTAGTATATTGGCTCTAGATGTAGATGTGAACCTTTGATCTAAGGTGTTCCACACTTCCTGAGCACTTGTGATTCCAACAACCAAAGAGAACACCTGAGGTGTTAGTGTTGAATTGATCAAAGAGAGAAGTGCTTTATCTTTGATCCTCCATGTTTGATATTCTGGATTCACCACAGTTGTTGGATTTCCCTGAGCATCAAGCTGAAAAGGACACGGTGGTGAAATTGAGCCATCTATGTGCTCAATCAATGAATAGGCTTCAAGGATAGTCACCAGCTGGTGCTTCCATGGAATGTAATTGCTATAGTCCAGTTTGATAGACACCAGGTTTGACATATTGGAAAGAAGGAGCAACGGTGATTGTGAAGGTATGGTGGTAGTTGTGGAAGTGTTGTTTGTTGAAGAAGATGCAGTTGTGGAAGTCATGGTGTTAGGCTCTGATACCATGAAAGATTATTGAGAAACTCTGAGCTTTAACAATGGCGGACAAAATCACAGAGAAGGAGAGAGAGAAGGAAAAGTGAGAGAGAGAGTCTGTGATTGAATGAAATTGATTAGCAACACTAACTATAGAAGTGTACATCAATACATATATACATACAAGATCAAGGTTAGCTTAAACTAACTGCTTAACTGCCTAACAATAATTCCGTAAAGATTGGAAGCTGTTAATCCCAATTACACACGTGATCAACATGACATCATCTAACTCTAGTTTCCAGAGAGTTCTTCTAGCTTCCAGAAATATCTGCACTGACTTGATGAAATAACAATCCAGCCTTCTAGTGTTTAAACGGTATCGTATAGTTTAATGACAAACGATGCCGTTTAGATATAAAACATAATACAGCTGTTAGTTTTGAAAACTAGCCGTTAGGCAATTCTTTTATCTTCTCTTCAGTACCGTGGTGGGTGCTCTCATTGTAACCATAATGTTTGCCGCAGCATTTACTGTTCCAGGTGGTAACGACCAAAATAAAGGCTTCCCAATTTTCTTAAATGAAAAATTATTTATGGTCTTTATAGTATCTGATGCTCTCTCACTCTTTTCTTCCTCAACCTCAGTCTTGATGTTTCTGGGAATCCTCACATCTCGTTATGCAGAAGAAGATTTCCTTAAGTCCTTGCCTACAAAAATGATAATAGGCCTTTCTACCCTTTTCTTCTCTATTGTAGCCATGATGATAGCCTTTTCTGCTGCTCTTTTTCTTATGCTACGTGAACAATCGTGGATTTTCATTCCTGTCATTTGCTTGGCTAGTGTTCCTGTCACCCTTTTTGTATTGATGCAATTTCCCCTTCTTGTTGACATGACCATTTTAACCTACCGACCTCGCATCTTCAATAGGAAAATGGAGCGTTGGTTTTAACATATTCATTGAATATGCTATATGATGTACAAGTGTTCTGTTAATAATTGTCTTACACCAGGAAAACCTAAACTTTTTTTTCTTGGATTGTAATTGCTGAATGTTTAGCTCCAATTGCACACTTTATGATTCTTTTGTCTTAGATAGATTATAACTCTTTCATGTAAATCATACAGCTATGTTGCTATTCTTTAATATTTATTCTTTTAGTTACTTTGGGGATGGGTAGAATAATACCTAATATTTTAGTAGATTATCGCCTCAAACCTCAATATTAGGACTTTACCTAGCTTGGAAATTAAATAAAGAGGTTACAGTTTAATGTTCGTCATTTAATAACTATTTTATTTATTAATATAAAGGGAGTCTTTGATATCATATGTTGCATATGGTCTAGTTTGATATGCTACAATTCTCAATTCTCTTTTGTTTAGAGGTCATTTTTCGATAATTTGATACTTATAATGGGGAGGAAAAATTTTGTTGGGAAATTTAGACCCCAGTTGATAGAATTAACAAGTTTTAAACCCAAGTTGTTAATTAAATTTATTATGAATAAATATTGTTAAAACAAACAAATATCAATATCATGTCAAAATTATACACAATGAAATAGTAAATAAGACAAGATATGATAACCCAGGAAAACTAATGAAACAAACTAGTTTTACAGGAAAAACCTGGGGGGGAAACCTTCCTAAAAAGCAATTCACTATAGTAAAAAGAAGTTTCAAATCTAGTACAAAACCTTTATCCCTAGACTCTACATCCCCGTAGATGAACTTACAGCAGAAACCTTTTACCGCTTTAGAACCTCTGAACTCTTCAATATATGAACGCCACTCTTTTGCACGAATCCCAATATGTGACTAACCAATGATGCACGGATCCCAGTACGTGACTAACTCCCAACAACTTGGAGAAGATGTTGTTGGCTGCAAAGTTCTTCACTTCATCAACAATGAAGATCAAGAAGTACTTGGTTACAAAAACTACATCTCATCACTTACCACATCACCTATTAAAATAATATAAGCACTCGTTAAAATAATAATCACACACCCACAACAATCAGCCACAACCACCCACCACAATCATGGCAACCGCCACAACCCCTAGATACAAACTCACCATCCCAAAAAAAAAAAAGCCAAAGCAAACCCTTCAAATAACCACAACTCTTATTTTTATTTTTATTTAAAAAAAAAAAAACACAAACACACCCCAACAGCCACAAAACCCACCAACTCGCCATCCCACTAGGTAATAGCTTTCCACCATCATTGCCACAAATGAAATCCACTTGAACAACCAAAACCAAAAAGCGCCAATCAGTAGAGCTTGGATTTGATCAAGAGAGAAAACGAGATAACGACAGAGAGAAGAGAAAACTCATGACTCCAACCCACGAACCCACCACAACGCTAACCTGCCATCGTTATACTTATCTGATCCATGAACCCACAACACCGCAAACCCACCTCTTAATCTTTATCGTTTGTCTGAGAGAGAGAGAGAGAGAGAGAGAATGTGAGTTTTTTTTTTTTTTTTTTAATTATTGAAGGAAGAGAGATATTGTTAATAAAAAATGAGAAAGGTTTTTATGCAAACTGGTTCTAGAAATTTTTATGCAATCCACTATATGGCAGTTAAAAAAAACCATCTACATGATTTATGGTCCATGACATTTATAATGAGTCATATGATTTACTAAAGTAATACATGTGAATGACTTTTTTAATTTTTGTGTACTGGGCTGTATAAAAATTCCTGCAATTAAGGTTGCATAAAAACTTTACTCATAAAATTTAGGTTTTATTTTTAACTAGTTGCTGCAGCAACTTCTATAAATAGCAGTTTACTATATTGAATTGATAAAAATATTCAGATTTAGCAACTTTGATAAAGCATGATTTTTGGTTCTATGAGTGCTAAATAGCCTTTTTGCTAAAATAGAACCCCTAAAACATCCTATAGTTAGAAAAATTAAGAGCACTTTTGTAAGAAATTATTTCTATAAGAGACTATTTTAATAATCGATAATGGCATGGATCTATTTTGAAATAGGAAATCCTAATTTAATGTTTTGGGAATGAGATTAATTTATTTAAATTAATGTGTAATGTGATTTTTTTTTTTTTGGTTAATAATTCAATAGTTACAATGGGGAGAGGGAATTTGAACCCTAGATGTCTTGGAAACACTAAAATACTAACAAATTAAGCTAAAAGTCTCTTGGCATTTGAGTCATATTTTAAATTTGTAAAATTTCTTAGAAAGTCATTGCAGTTAAAGGAATACAACTGAAATGATGTCATTTTCAATATTATAGTATTTGTATGCTTATGCAAAGTACGGGCTAATCCAAACTTATATGAAAACAAAAGAAAATATTTTAATAAAATAATTGAAATTAAAACATTAAATATATAATAGAATTATAGGGTTTAAAATATAATTTATCCAAATTATTTAAATAATAATTGTGTAAGTTTAGATGTTATCAATTAAACTCTACTTATAGGGTCTATAATTTAAAATAAATAGTAAAACTTATTTAAAATTCTTGATAGTTCTGGTAATTGAATTTTTATTGGAATTGTATTTTAAATTTCTTGAAATTTAAGCAGAATTTAATTTATAAAAAAACTATCTTAATAATTTTAATATTTATAGTATGGTTGATTGAGAAAGCACGTCCTAATACATATTGAACGGTTTTAGACCCCTTAAAACACACAGATTGCGTAGCCTAGATTAATTAGCCAAGTTGTTACTTAGTCAAATTAAGCAATTCTAGGTTAAAACAATCCAAACAATCATATCAAGATATAATGCAGCGGAAAATAAATAACACAAGATATGATCACCCAGGAAACCACACGGTAAAAACTTGGGGAGGATTTGACCCACCGATCCTCAAGGCTAACCTGAATTCATTATGAAAGAATTGAAGTTCGTACAAAAGGACTACAAGCTCCCCGCTCGACTTCCTAATGCTACCCACCAGTAGAACTTCCTGACACGACCACGTAAATGCAACTTACGCTTATGTTTTAATCTAATAAATTCATCTTACTTATTGTTCTTTACTTCTAAATTTGCTTCCAAGATGTTATACTAAAAGAAGTCTACTATAAAGAAGTAAAACAATTTACACCCATTTAGGTTCTTTGTTCTCTTATTTAAGTTTTTATTTATATTTTTATATTCTCAATTTTTGAACTTTTTTGTGTATGTTTTGATTTTCGGTTTTGGTTATTATATTTAATTTGTGAGTGTGTTGATTTTTTCAATTAGACTATTAGTAGGAAAAAATCAGTATTGAGGAACTATTTTGTTTATTATTGTTTGTGCTGACTAAGGCATAAATTAAATATAGCCCAAATAGGAATAATCAAACTCATTCCACATCTCATATTAAGAAATTAACACAATGTACAAAGAGAATTTTAAAATATAAAAATAGATAAACTCTAAACAATCAGAACTTAAAGTAAAATTTTTATTAAAATTTTTTACTAATTTTATGATTTATTATTACTATTTATTTAATTATTTAATTTTAATTATTTTTAATTTTTTAATTTTACATATGAATCTTCCTCAATGAAGGAGTATACATATATACTTATACATATATGACCTTTATTTTATTCCACTTTTTTATGGGATAGCAACAAATGTACACATTGATTAAATTAAAAATCTTAATTTTAATAGGATTTAAATTCTATATCAAATGGAACTCTACCTTTATATATATATATATATATAAGCTTACTCTAATATGTGAATGCTTAAATCTCATGACAACGCAGGTACACATTCTTTTATCATTATTATTTTTTTCATTTTAGTTAAGCTATCTTTCTTTAACTTCAAAAAAAAAAAAAATTAATGAAAATTTCTCACACAAGTACTTAAATTCATGAATTCCGCATTATAAATTGATAGATAGATTAACCCAATTCATAATATCAAACTTTTGTACTCATTTGTTATCTTCATGAATTTCACATTAGAAATTGATAGATTGATTAACCCAACTCATAATATTAAACTTTTGTACTTATTTGTTATCTTCTACAATAATTGGTGTAGGTTTTCATTACATACTCACACTTGTCACTTACTCACACTTTCATCTCTCAAAGTGACAGAGGAAACAAATAGGTATATTTTTTGTTCTTTTTCTACATTTATATCTTAATTTATGATTTTTGTTATTTTCATAATTTTAAATTATGAATATGTTTGATTATATTCTTAATATTAAATTTAAATTATTGTTTATAAGTTTTTAGTTGTGTTATATTCTTCTAAAAAAATAAATAAAATAAAAGAGTTGATATCAATTTGGCAACAAAGCTAAATAGATAAGCCTAAGAAATGTTTACTAATAATAGTTTTATGACTTTATCAGTAACTTTTTATTAAGGTGATTTTAACTATGCATGTGCTAACTTCTAACTACCAAAACCAACAATTGAAATACTAATCCATATGAAATACCACGTAGATATCCGTATAAAACAAAGGGATTATAACAAGAATTAGCTAGACAGGGATAAGACAACACTACCACCACCACCGACCTATATGCAAGTATTTTTTTACAATTTACATGCACTAAATTTGTCTTTCAAATAATAGGTACAGTTAGTTTGGTTTGGTTGTGTATATTATAGTTGTTTGCCATATACATTTTTTGGGTTAAATAGTTGAACAAAGTTGAAATAACAAGACTTGCAAGATTTAAAAGAAGATTAATTATGAATGAACAATGATTTCTCTGTTAAGAGTGCCACTGCTTAGAGTTACAAATAATTTCATGGTATAGTTAGAATCAGAAAGATAGATCTATATCGTTTGGATTTGAAAATAAGTTCGTAAATATATTTTTTTTGACTTTTATCTAACACTATTTAAGCACTTTTAATGAACAATGTTTTTCAAGTGATTATATTTATATATGGTTATAATAAGTATTTTTAAAGTGATTATATTTATTTAGATAAGATTATAATTATTTAATCATTCTTTATTAATTCAAAAACATTAGTTATATTTTTATTTTTAGACTAATATATGTTCATTGAGTTGATGTTACACCAACTTATGTCTTTATCGGGGCATTTTGACTGATAAATATACACACACATTGTTCATTATTTAGCTATTATTTTTTTAACAAAAATTATATGTTTTATGAGTTTCTGCTTAACTTTGTTTTAGTTAATTTATGGATTCAAATTTTTTTCATGTATATCTACACACACATGTAGCATGATTTTTACTTTTAATTATATAATAATAATTCATTTAGCTATTATTTTTTAACAAAATTATATGTTTTATGAGTTTATGCCTAAAGCCATGCAACACACGGGCTTAAACTAGTATATATATTGATAAGGTTTTGCAAAACCAGAACCTATGATAGAGTAGCTGACTTCGAGGGCAGCTAGCCTCCAAGAATTGGGGAAGAGAGAGAGAGAGAGAGAGAGAGAGAGAGGATGTAACTGACAAAGATATTATTTCATTCCCTTCATTCACTCATACATCAAGTACTCTCTATATGCTAGTACATGTCTATCCCTTAGCTGTAACTAACTAATAGAATAGGAATCTCAACTAACTATTAACAGTTTAGTAGTTATATGGTACAATAGCTCAATATACAATTTCTTGCTCTCACTCACTTAGCTAATGATCCTAACAATATCCCCCCCCCCCCCTTTCTTTAAAGCACCTTGCCCACAAGGTGAGGGAATTGTTGTTGTAAACTGTATAAGTTCTCCCAAGTTGCGTCATCTTGATTGCTTCCTTGCCACTAGACTAATACCTGAGTGATGGTTCTGTTTCGAAGCTTGTGAGACCTTTCTTGTAGCACTTCAATAGGTTCAGGGTCAATAATGCCTTCTACAATAATATCTTGTAAGGTAGGAATGAGAATAACTTGCTGTCTCAGTTTGGCCTTAAGGCAGGACACATGAAATATTGGATGAATTAAGGTATTGGAGGGTAGGTTCAGCTTGTAGGACAAAATTGGAAAATGTCCCGTTTGTGTAAAAATAGCAGCATAATGCCCTTTTCTTCAAACTATATAGGGAAATGCCCCTCTTTTGTAACTCGATTTTCTCAAAATCGAGTTAGGCCCTATAGCGGCGTTTTTTAAGAGCCTATAGTGACGTTTTTAGGACCTATAGTGGCGTTTTTTAACTCGATTTATAAGAAATCGAGTTATAGGTAAAAAAAATTAAAAAAATTGCCTATAACTCGATTTTATGGAAATCGAGTTACAAAACGTCACTATAGATTCTGAAAATGTCACTATAGGTCCTTAAAAACGCCGCTATAGGGCTCCAGAAATTTTTTTTTTATAGCTTGATTTTGAGAAAATCGAGTTACAAAAGAGAGGCATTTCCCTATATAGTTTGGAAAAAAGGGCATTATGCTACTATTTTTACCCAAATGGGGCATTTCCCAATTTTGTCCTCAGCTTGTAAGCTACTTCATCTATCTTTTGTAGAACTTGGAATGGCCCATGGTACTTAGGAGCTAGCTTGCCAAGAGTTTTATGATGAATTGACTTCTGTCTGTAAGTATGCAGCTTCAAATACACCCATTCCCCCACTTCGAATGACCTTTCAGACCTATGCCTATCAATTTGTAGCTTCATCATTTCTTGAGCTAAAACCAAATTATGTTTTAGCAATGACAATATCTATTGCGTAGACCTGAGATGCATATCAACTACCTCCACTCTAGTAGTTCCAGGAACTGAATCCATTAATCTTGGTGGTGGATAACCATATAGGGTTTCAAAATGAGTTTTTTAGTGAAATTGTGAAAATTGGTATTGAACCAATATTCAGCTAAAGGTAACCAATCAACCTAAGTAGTAGGTTTATCAGCTACAAATGCCCTCAGATATTGCTCCAAGCTCTTGTTCACCACTTTAGTTTGCCCATCTATCTGTGGATGATAGGCTTAAGACGTCGCCAGTTCTATTCCTTACAGCTGCATCAATTCCTTCCAGAATTGTGAAGTGAAAGTATCCCCCTATAGCTTACAATAGAAGCTGGCATTCCATGTAACTTAAAAACATATAGCACATACAATTCTGCCACCTTGGAAGCTGTGTAAGGATGTGCTAAAGGAATGAAATGAACATATTTTGTCAATCTATCCACAACTACCAAAACCACATTTTTAAAGTGGGATTTAGGGAGACCCTCAATAAAGTCCATACTTACATCTAACCAAGGTGTAGAAGGAATGGGCAAAGGTTGAAGTAACCTAGCTGGCTTACAAGTCTCATGCTTAATTCTCTGACAAGTGTCACACTCTCTGATATGCTGCCTTAAGTCCTTCCTTAAACCAAGCCAATGGAAATCTTGCTGGATTTTGTGCAAGGTCTTCAGATAGCCTGAATGTCCTCCTAAAGGACTGTTGTGCACAAAATGCAAGATAGAAGATTTGAGATGGCTATTAGGCCCCAAATAGATTCGACCCTTGTATAATAAGAATCCATTCTGCAGTGTGAACCCTTTGGGAATTTCTCCCCCAGTTTGAGAGTTAACTTTTAAGATAACTCAGCTATGTAGATTTTAGGATACCTACACTATAGAGTTACTAGAATCCTAACAACCATTATTTAAAAATAAATAAATTAATTAATTAATTTAAAATATATATATATATATGCGGAATGCAAAAACCGTTCAAGAGTTTTATGATGAATTGACTTCTGTCTGTAAGTATGCAGC
Source organism: Quercus suber (assembly GCF_002906115.3). Classification (NCBI taxonomy): domain Eukaryota; kingdom Viridiplantae; phylum Streptophyta; class Magnoliopsida; order Fagales; family Fagaceae; genus Quercus; species Quercus suber. Next base: position 412,398 of record NW_027069587.1, on the reverse strand, counting down.
TTCAAATACACCCATTCCCCCACTTCGAATGACCTTTCAGACCTATGCCTATCAATTTGTAGCTTCATCATTTCTTGAGCTAAAACCAAATTATGTTTTAGCAATGACAATATCTATTGCGTAGACCTGAGATGCATATCAACTACCTCCACTCTAGTAGTTCCAGGAACTGAATCCATTAATCTTGGTGGTGGATAACCATATAGGGTTTCAAAATGAGTTTTTTAGTGAAATTGTGAAAATTGGTATTGAATCAATATTCAGCTAAAGGTAACCAATCAACCTAAGTAGTAGGTTTATCAGCTACAAATGCCCTCAGATATTGCTCCAAGCTCTTGTTCACCACTTTAGTTTGCCCATCTATCTGTGGATGATAGGCTAAAGATGTCGCCAGTTCTATTCCTTGCAGCTGCATCAATTCCTTCCAGAATTGTGAAGTGAAAGTATCCCCCTATAGCTTACAATAGAAGCTGGCATTCCATGTAACTTAAAAACATATAGCACATACAATTCTGCCACCTTGGAAGCTGTGTAAGGATGTGCTAAAGGAATGAAATGAACATATTTTGTCAATCTATCCACAACTACCAAAACCACATTTTTAAAGTGGGATTTAGGGAGACCCTCAATAAAGTCCATACTTACATCTAACCAAGGTGTAGAAGGAATGGGCAAAGGTTGAAGTAACCTAGCTGGCTTACAAGTCTCATGCTTAATTCTCTGACAAGTGTCACACTCTCTGATATGCTGCCTTAAGTCCTTCCTTAAACCAAGCCAATGGAAATCTTGCTGGATTTTGTGCAAGGTCTTCAGATAGCCTGAATGTCCTCCTAAAGGACTGTTGTGCACAAAATGCAAGATAGAAGATTTGAGATGGCTATTAGGCCCCAAATAGATTCGACCCTTGTATAATAAGAATCCATTCTGCAGTGTGAACCCTTTGGGAATTTCTCCCCCAGTTTGAGAGTTAACTTTTAAGATAACTCAGCTATGTAGATTTTAGGATACCTACACTATAGAGTTACTAGAATCCTAACAACCATTATTTAAAAATAAATAAATTAATTAATTAATTTAAAATATATATATATATATGCGGAATGCAAAAACCGTTCAACAAACTTTTGAGTCGTCGATCATCAAATAACTCTATAACAAGTTATTCAAAGATTTCTAATAGGAGATTCTCAACAAAAAAAAATTTAAAAAAAAATACTAATAGGATAATTAAAAAGATGTTGGACACAAAATTAAAATCTAATTAGAATTTAATTTAGATTTCTTATTGTACTTTCACTTTAATATATTATATACGAATATATGATAGTATAACTTAGATTAGAATTGTGAAAGACCGAGTAAGTCCAGTTCCAGACGAGGCAAAATTAATCAAAATCTGTTTCAAAAATCAAAATTAGCGACCTAGCACCAAATGTGATACCATCCAAACTGAATAACTATTGAAAATTGCACATTAATGTGACATTTGGTTATGTTTGGTTGAACGGATATTCCCCTTATTCTGGTTGGTGTCAACAAAAAAGGCTTCATGATTGGTTGGACTCCATTGACCAACCAATTGGCATTGCCAATCATTGACCCAAAAAATATTTACATGGATATGATTAATAATATTAATTCCAAGTGGAAATTTGACTTTGGATTGTTTAGATACATATAACCTTAATTAAGAAGAGCTTTAATCATGGCAGGACATGTATGATGATGATAACATGCCTACTTTGTCTAGATTTGAATCCACCGAAAATAGGGTCCAGTTGGGTAACTGAGCGTGAAAAAGTGTGAGCCCCATTAGATCACAAATCATGATCATCTTCAATTAAATTAAGAGTAATGTTATCGAATGTTAAACTATTTTAAGAAAGTTTTGACACTTTTATGGTGAATATAAAAAACTGTCAAAATACATAATTCTTTTTTCATAAAAAGTTTTTAAAAGTATATCCTAAATCAATATCTTTAGCACGTCCGTTAAACTTTTCCATACTCACTGCATTAAAGTTTTGTTCATCATTTTTCCTTTCAGACAAAATTTGAAAATTACACTTTCTATTTTCTTTTCCCTGTCCAGGACAAAGAATATATGTATTGAAATTATGTTGGGAAGCATTTTCTCCCTTTTTGGCACAATCAGTGCATCAACCTTCGTTCAGTGGTGGGGAAATAACAGAGAAACTTGACATGACTTATTGGACAAAGGTTTTTTTTTTTTTTTTTGGATACATTATAGAGGAATAAAAAAATAAAAATCCTCTTTGACACAAACAATGGTCCAATACTATGTGTTATATGTTTGAAGTCAAATAGTCTAATCCTTAGTGAAAAGTGTTTATAATATGAAAGGAAGTTTATGTATTTATTTAAAGAGAAAAGGAATGCATATTTAACCTAAATTTCAAAATTTTTTTAACATAATAAAAGTGTTGGGGTTAACCCCTACAAGATAGAACAGTTGGGTTGTATATTTTGTGTTTAATATAATATTTAGATCCTTCTATCCATCGGAGTCAATTCACAAAAAAATTCATTTATCAATCATTCAAACCATCTAATTAAGGATAAACTTCAGACTTATTCAAAATTCAATTAATTTATATTTTTAACTACAATATAATCAGATTGATATCTCTCATCTAGTCACCTTACCAAACACCAGTCTAAGGCGGCACTTTGCTTGAAAATGGAGACTTGCGTGTCTAACCAGCTCAATAAAAATTGAGAATCTCGTGGCGCATGCCATCTCATTCTATTATTGAGAGAATCCACTCTAAAATTAGTCCCTATAATATAAAAAATAAAAATAAAAAAAAAATAAAAAAACCCCCTCTAAAATTAGTCATTTTTTTATATAATTTAAGAGGAGGGAGGAGTTGATTATTAATTTTCTCCAATGGTTTAAATGGATAATCTTATGTGGAAATAGTTTTTTTTTTTTTTTTTTTAAAATTTCTATGTTTGGTAGTATCATAAAAAATGAATTAAGAAAAAGCTATCTTTTAACTTTCTTTATTTAACTTTCGCCTTAAAAAAAATTAAAAAAAATTCTTTATTTAACTTAAAATGAGATTGAGTTGGTTTTTTTTTTTTTTTTTTTTTTTTTTTTATATATATTAAAATTGGAAAACAACATTATCTCACATGGGGCTAAATAAGGAAAATCAAGAAATAGTTTTTCAACTTATTTTAAGATTACTACTAAACATAGAAAAATGAGATAGTTTTCTAAAAAGTGTTTTATGAAAAATGATTTATTTTTTAAAAAATATTAATGTAGAAACAAACAAAATTAAGTTACAACTTGCAATTTTTTTTTAGAATACTAAGTATTTTTAACACACACATATGGGAATAAAGTTTTTTAAAGAAACTTACAGTGGTGTATATCTAATAGGACCTTTACAACTTGCAACTTAAACTATCAATTATAGTAATGTTAATATACTCGTTTTCCTATGTTGTTTCCAAACATAGGAAAATAAGTTAATTTTCTAAAAAATTATTCATTTAAAAAAATATTAATATCAAAACAAACGGAATTAAATTACAACTTGTAACTTAAACTATCAGTTGTCTATTATAGTAATGTTAATATACTCCTTCAATGAATAATTTTTTATAATTTTATTATCAACCCACAAAAAAGAAAATGTATTTCTAAATACTAATAAATTATAGACCAAAAAATATATGTTTTAAAACCACGTCATTTTCAAATAAGTTAACGACCAAAATATGATTGGTATAACCTTTATAATTTAAAAAAAAAATGACATTTAATAATAATGATATAAATTATAAAATTTGAAAAATGAAGAACTAGTGATTAAGAAACAAATCCAAACTTTTTCTTTTTTGAGCAGCAAACAAATCCAAACTTATAGATATATAAAGTGTAAACTTTAAAGTTCATTTTAATATTAATATTAATAATATTATATTATTAGCCAAGGTTCTGATTGTTAGGTGATGGGGATGCCATGTGGCAAAACCTTGGTTGACGCGCCGGCTTCGATGGCTTTTGACTTCATTTCGGGGCCGGCGAAACACCATGTACAAGTTACAAAAACCACAAGCTACTTATAATTTATAAATACTACTTTAATGTAATAAAAAAATTTTAAAAATTTTAATATTCTGCCAAGTCTGCCACAAAACAAAGTATAAAGTTAGCAAAAAACAAAGAAAAATTGGTTCCCTTACTCCAACTCCAAGAAGAAGAAGAAGCAGAAAAAACTGTGAAAGTAGTTCTCCAATTCCTTTCCCTTTTGTTTTCTTCTTCTCTTTCTATTTTGTCCTCCTTTTCTTTCCCAAACTCTCCAAAAATCACATCTTTTTCAAAGACGGAATTAGCTAGGACCTCATAATCAGTTAAAAACACCGTATTTAATGACCTATCCTAAGTTTCTCAAGTCCCAACTATGCAAAAAAACAACTCTGCTTTCTTTGGACCCCATTTTTCCATGTTTGGTTTTGTCACTTTCGCTGCTGTGAATTAAACATAGAGAGGTGGAGTTTAACGCTTCTTGCTGCTACTTTAAGATACTCACGGGATTTACATGGACAACTCCACCTTAACTGTGTGATCTAAACCTGTAGGTTTTTATTAATATAGTACCTCACAAAAAAGCCTTTTCACTCTTGCTTTATTTATACATAGTAGTGTGTTTGTATTCGCTTTTTTTGGCTTCTGGGTTTGCGTGAAAATGAGTCAACTCGGTGTGATATTGCAGGAATCGTTGGTGAGAGAAAGAGAGACGAGAACGATTCTGTGTTTTCTAAGGGAGCAAATGGACGATGTAGATGGAACGAGGAGAAGGCGGAGGAGTCTAAAAGAACGGCTGGGATTGAAAGGAATGGGCTTTTGTGGGACCACCTGGGTTTTCGGTGGGAACAATGTTAGAGACAACATCGTCGTCGACGACGACGACGAAGAAGAAGAAGAAGACGTGGTTGTTATCGATATGGGCCTGGGCCAGGCTCCACCGGGTCAGAACCCGGATCCGCTTTGCGTGAGCCCGGTTACGTCGGGTTCGGGTATGAACTTAGCTGCCGCGTTGGCAGCTGAGAGACACCTTCGTGCGTCGCATGAACCGGAGAGAGTGGCAACAGTGGGCCCACAGACACCGCCGTAGGAACCGTAGGGGGGACGACGACAGCACCGGGAACGCCGTTCAGGGTTTCGTTGATGAGATTGCTGGAGGAAACGGACGGTGGGATGAGGAGACGACGATGATGACAGAGAAGGAGAAAGAGAGAGAGAAAGGTGGAGTGGTGGGGAATGATTCGGTGTGCTGCGTGTGCATGGTGAGGAAGAAAGGCGCAGCGTTCATACCATGTGGGCACACTTTTTGCAGGGTGTGTTCGAGGGAGCTTTGGTTGAATCGAGGTTCGTGTCCCCTCTGCAACCGTTCAATCCTCGAGATCCTGGACATTTTCTGATTCCGTCTTCATCCACGTGGTGCCTCCTGATTCGTCATAAACTGTGTTTTTTTTATTTTATTTTATTGTTTTTTTAATTAGTTACTGTTACTGTGGGGTAAATTTTCCCAAGAATTCAATACTGTAATTCTGTTTTACTGTGTAAAATGAAATTTGATGGATTTATTATGTAATTGGTGCTCTTTAATACTACTACTATTACTAGACTAGAAGTCTAGAAGATTTGTTTTTCATTCCCTTCTCTCTCTTTTTTGGCATTTTTCCAAAGGATTTTAGTGATTCTCTTTTACTTTATTTTTTTTTTTTGTTAAGTAAGATATAGTTGGAGTACCACAATCAAGCAGGTATGACTTGTAAATTCAGTGATTCTAGATAGAAATTAAATAAGGAAAATAAGAGCTAACTCAAGAATTTGACAATCTTTTTCAAAAAGTTATGTAATTGTCTTTTTTTTTTATATGGTTTCATTATGTCTAGGCTCCTTTGTTGATTAACACGTACTTGAATTTGATTGGGTTTTTCCATTGATTGGGATCGTGAAATTTAGCATACCTACAAAAGAATGGTTGTGAAAATCATATTTTGTTTGAAATGAAAGATAATTAGGAGTGTATGATGAAGAAAAAGAGACACTTCTATTTGTGTGCTCAAACACCAATAGAGAAATGTTATTGAAAGTGTTGCAAGTGTATGAAGTGTAAGAATATGTAAAAGTTTTTTCCATCTCCAAGTTTGTATCCCTCCTCAGTCCTCCGTTGCTCTTATATATAATGATCCGTGCTCTTATATATATGATGTTAGAGTCACCATTAGACCTATTGATATAAGGAATATCAGTTATAGTAGTTGGATATTAACACAAACTGACATTAAGGAGTGAACTTAATGTGGGTTGATCTTACCTCTCTCCGATGGGTAACTCAAATTTGCCAAATTTAAGGGATTAGGACAACAAACATTTGGTTGGTTGGTGGGAATTCTTTATGAGTACTTGAACATTGGGCTTGGGACACATGAATGTCAACGGAAGTAATGAACATTGGACTTGAGATGAGACATGTTTCTTGGCTTTGTCTAGTTTTTGAAGTAAGTATTTTTCTTAGGCTAAGAGATGTGCAAAAGAAAATATTATTAACGACCAATGATATCTTTGTAGTATGCATCAATCGTGACATATCATGTCAATAGCTACTGTGAAAATTCTTGCACCCTAAATTTTTATTGAAAAAATAAGGCCACAAAACTAAGTAGGACTACAAGGTACAAGAAAATAGTGTTCTTGTATTGTTTCTGCAATTGTTTTAGAGGGATAAATCTTAGTTCATGAAAAACATTGTTTTTATTTTTTTGTTCCCTTTTTGTTTATGTAATAAATACGTTATATAAGCCTTTCAAAATATTTTAAGGCTTAAAACTTTTGTCAATATGACTCAATAAATATTATATAAATAAATATATATAACCTTAAAGTTAAGAGCTCTAATAGATGTGTTTAGAATTAGGTACTTTTTTTTTTTTTTGCTGAAAGTTTAGAATTAGATACTTTTTTTTTTTTTTGAGGAACAGAATTAGATACTTATTTAGGTGTCTTTTAAGAGCATAATAATACTTAGAAGTGGTTTTCTTTAAAACATTGTCAATTGACTCAATAAACAAAATAAAAAATAAAAAAAATAAAAAAATAAAAACCTTGGAAGTTTAGAGCTCTAAGATATGTGTTTAGAATTAGATACTTTTTTTTAATTTTTGCTGAAAGTTTAGAATTAGGTACTTTTTTTTTCTTTGCTAATCGAATTAGGTACTTATTAAGGTGTCTTTTAAGAGCAATAATACTTAGAAGTGGTTTTCTTTATTCCTTCCGTACAATAGTCTCATCATGTTACATATCCTTGCTGTAAGTTGAAAGTTTTAAAGGTGGTAAGACATAATTATCATGTAATGAATATGATGGATTTAAAATTTATATTTCAAAATTAAGGGGGGAAAAAGTTGTTGTTTCAAAATTTCAAAATTTCAATAGAAAATTCTTGCTATTTTAGTAATGGTCCATAAAATTTCCACGTTACTTCGATTAAATTATACATGGGAATGTGACAAAGTAAGCACTCACAAGTTTTGGGACAATAACTACTAAGTACTAACTAGGTTTTCGTTGACCACATTTGCCAAAAATATTTCCCCGTGGCAAATTCATTCTATATACAATATACATTACTAATAATCTTTGTCAAGTTACTAATATAAAGATTTTTTAAATGGATTTTTTTAACTTGTAAAATACGAATGTCAACTTTGTCTAAAAGTCTGACCAAATTTTGGAGTTTTGGATTTGTTCTACTAATTTGCCCTAATGATTGCCGCAAAAGACGCAAGCTTGCAAATTGCAATGAGCAAGAGGGGATTTTTTAAATTATTTTTTAGAAGGAGGGGAGGTTACACTGAGAGAGTCCATTATATTATATATAGTTCTAAAGCTCAAAATTAAAATATATAAATAAATAGGTGCCTTTTTTACTCAATTACTTAAAATCAGATGCACCATATTTATCTAGTTTAGGTTGATATATTATGTTGGAAATATTTTAGTGGATAAATAAGTTTTATACAACAAATAATATCCTAAATAATTAGCAAGAACATAATATAAAAAGGAGTTTAAAACGATCTCACAATGTTGTATAATCACGCTGCAAAAGGTTGTCCTTAAAAGGTTGATTTGTATTGGTGAGATAAATACCTTGAGGGAGCTTTCTTAAATAATTAAATAACATATAGAGACACACTTTAACCCAAAAGGCCTAAATACAATGGATATGTGCTTAATTATGTTTTATTAACCACTCATACTTCTATCATTATTTAATGCAGGACTTTACTCAGACGTGTAACCCAATAATCTCCCCCTAATGTGTGAGTCTTTGCCTCTTTATGGGCTTCAAGACCTCTCCGTAGGCCATGAACAAATCATGCTCGCCCCCCCCCCCCCTCCCCTTGTCTTATAGGCTTTTTTCTTCATCAACGTTCCATCCATGAGCCTCTCATACGCCATCCATAGGAATCCTGTGTCAACCTTGCACACACATCCATGTTTATGGGACCCTCATGCCACACAATTATTTAGCACCATTAGTAACATTCCTTTGTTGGAAATTTTGCAAAATCGTTTGCGTAGGCTTTATGAGCTTGCTAGGTGAGATATACTGTCTCTGCTCCAACTCCAAAAGGGACCTGCCCTACTTCATTTGAGAAAGGACTCTGAGCACACACACCCCATACCCATTCCAACTATGAAAGGAATCTCGATAATCTTACCACTTTTGCCCCACACTACCATAAACTATGATACCACTTGTTAGGGAGACAAATACCTTGCATAAATTCCTTGAGTGATTGTTGGTGCAAATATAATGATAATAGAAATAACTCAAAGAGAAACTGAATAATACTTCTAATATTATTACTTTAAAGAGAGAAATTACACAACACTGTTTGGATTGAGGCGCAGCACTCGCTCTCTTTAAGGAGATTCAAGCCCTTGGTTGGTTAAACTTTGTAACCGGTGCAGACCTTATCTGACTTGTCTCCCCCAGGATACAACAGCCCAACAAGTGTTGTATGGCTAGAACAATCTCTGCACAAAGTTTTCAAGCCCAAAACTCCACCAGAAAGAACACCCTTCTTTGACAAGAATCTCTCTATTTTGTGTGTGTATATTGTATTTGCAGTAACCTCGATTGAGTCTGAATAAGTCTATTTATAGGCTCAATGGACCTCATGAAATTACTACCCAATTTATTCTGATTAATTAGGTCCATTATTCTGATGTAGTGGGTGTTACAAGATTAATTGTTGGATATTAATCTGATGGGTTGAAGTTACACAATTAATGGTGAGATAAGGAGTTTCTGAATAATGAAAAGGCCCAAACGGATAGTCTATTAAGTGGGTTAATGGCTCTTCATTGTCCATAATAAAAATGAAGTATTAATTCAGGTCATTTACTCACCAACGGATATGGTAATTGCTCTGAATGGGCTATCAAGTAGGAGAATCCAAGAGGGTGATTCATTTTCAATTTTGATACCTCCACTATTCACCTCCCCCTTGTGCACGTATCTAGCCCAATATCTGAGTCAATACATTTTAACCCATTAATCACTACAATTAAAAAGAATAAAATAATCTCTCTCATTTTCAATGTGGGATTAAACATTTTTCACTAACTCCTCATCTCCCACACCTTTACATTTATGTTATAACATTTATTCATTTTATTTATTTAATATTAAAATGCTCCAACAATCCTCCACTCATTTTAATATTAAAATTTTTAGTTAAAGAGAGATTACCAGGCAAAGACGGGTCACTATGCATTATGAAGGTGTGCTTTGCATTGAAACGAGTCACTATGCATTATGAAGGTGTGCTCTGCATTGAAACTTCACTTAGTAAAACAGCGATCTCAACTCAGAGTCGTAGTGGTCTCTGATTTGAACTATGACTGCTTTAGGAAAATTAAGCATCACTGCTTACACATAATAACCCAGGTGTTGACATGAGCTTTTATAGCTAGCACTTTATGGTCGTGTGCTGATCCCGGTTTTATGAGTGTATTTGAGACTAAGTCCAAATCTCATAGGGAGCGGCCCCACTCCCACACTCACCTAGGTGAAATTTTGTCAAGGGTGCTTCTGTAATTCTGACACCCCACTCATACGAGCTACAAATTTCATTAAGAGTTTTTTAACTCATGCTCTTCACATTACAAGATAAATGCACTTACATCATAGGGATGAACAATTAAAAAATTATTTACAAAATAAATAATTAAAAATAAATAAATTGTGCATTTCTTACGACCATCGTATGATTTGTTTTTCCCATTGAACCTAATTCTCAGGATCTCTAGTCCTTAGGTTGGGTATCCTCATACATGGCTCATGATTCTATGGACTTTAGTCCCATCCCCCTCGATGTATTCCAGACTCTATCTTTTGCCAAGGTCTTGGTAAATGGATCTGCAAGATTATCATTAAATTTAATATAATCCACAGTTATGATGCCACTACTCAAATAAGATCGTACAGTACTGTACTTTCTTCTTATAGGTTTGGATTTACCGTTGTAATAACGGTTTTAACTCTACTAATTGCGGCAGTGCTATCACAATGAATTAATATAGGTGGAATTGGCTTTTCCCAAAGTGGAATTTCATATAACAAATCTTTAAGCCAATTTGTCTCTTCACTAGTTGAAGCTAATGCTATTAATTCAGCTTCCATTGTTGAATTAGCAATTATTGTTTGCTTTTTAGATTTCCAACAAATAGCACCACTACCTAAGGTAAAAATATAATTAATGGTAGAGAGAGGATCACCTGACAAAGTATTCCAATCGACATCACTAAAACCTTCAATCATAGTAGGGAACTTTTTATAAAATAAGCCATAGTTTTTGGTACCAATTAAATATCTTATAACTCGCTCAATAGCTAGCCAATGATCTTTACTAGGCTTGCTAGTAAATCTGCTAAGCACTCCTACTGCATATGCAATGTCAGGTCTAGTACAATCAGTAGCAAAACGCAAACTATCAATGATACTAGCATAATCCTTTCAGTTAAAAATCTCATCATCATTATTTGCAGGAAATAAATGAACACTAGAATCAAAAGGAGTAGCTACACTTTTGTGATCATGAAAATTATATTTTCTCAATATTTTCTCAATATAATGTGATTGATCAAGACATATTCCATCACATGCTTTTATAATTTTCATGCCCAAAATAAAATTAGCCTCACCAAGATCTTTCATATCAAAATGGCTTTTAAGCATATTTTTTTTGTCTCATTTATAACATGCATATTTGAGCCAAAAATCAACATATTATACACATAGAGGCTAATAATAACATGTAAATCATTCCATGATTTAGAATAAATACATTTATCACATTCATTTGATTTATAACTATTCTCAATTATGCAGGAATCAAACTTCTCATGCCATTGCTTAGGTGCTTGTTTTAAGCCATATAGGGATTTAGTTAGCTTACATATCTTGCTTTCTTGTCTAGGCTCTACAAAGCCTTCGGGTTGATCCATATAAATCTCTTCCTCTAGGGCCCCATTTAAAAAAGTAGTTTTTACATCCATTTGATGAATTTTCAAATAAAAAATTGTAGCAATAGCAATTAATAATCTAATAGATATAATTCTTGTTACCAGAGAAAATGTATCAATGAAATCAAGATCAGCTTTTTGTTTGAAGCCTTTTGCAACAAGTCTAGCTTTAAACTTTTCTATAGATCCATCCGGTTTCAACTTTTTTCTAAGGACCCATTTACAACCTATGGTCTTACAACCTAGTGGAAGATCTACTAATTTCCAAGTTCTATTAGAAATTAGAGATTCCATCTCATCATTTACAGCATCTTTCCAAAATATAGCATCAGGTGATGTTAAAACCTCTTTTAAATTTTGAGGATTTTCCTCAATGTTAAAAACATAATAATCAAGACTAAAATCCTTTTCAACTCTAGCTCTTTTACTCCTTCTAGGTTCGATTTCAAAATTTTCTTGATTTTGTAAATGTGAAGTAGAAGAACTAGGTTGTGACAAAATATTTTCTTCACCCCCACTATTTTTCAATTTAAAAGGAAATTTTTCTTCATGAAAAATTACATCACCGGATTCAAAAGTTATTTTGTTTTCAAGATCAAAAAATCTATAGGCTGTACTATTAATTGCATAACCAAGAAAATCATAGGTAGTAGCTCTAATTCCCAATTTAGGCATTTTAGGGTCAGTAAGCCTTACATAAGCAAGACAACCTCATACTCTCAAATATCCCAAATTCGGCTTATATTCTTTCCACATCTCAAAAGGTGTGGTGTGTGACTTTTTATGTGGCACCCTATTCAAAACATGACATGCACTTAAAATAGCTTCACCCCAAAAATGTAAAGGTGCACCAGATTCAATTAACATGGCATTTGTTAACTTAATTAAAGTTCTTTTTTTTTTTTTCAGCCACACCATTAGAAGCAGGTGAATATGGTGCAGTAGTTTCATGGATAATTCCCAAAGACTGAACAAATGAGTTGAATGCACTTGATTCATACTCACGGCCTTTATCACTTTATATTCTTTTTATTTTTCTACCGAATTGGTTTTCAACTTCTTTTAAAAAATTTTGAAATTTTTCAAAAGCATCACTTTTATTTTTCAACAAATAAATAGTTGTATATTTTGAGAAATCATCAATAAAAGTAATAATATATCTATTTCCTCCATGAGTTAAAATTCCCTCAAATTCACATAAATCAGAGTGAATTAACTCAAGCAATTTGGTATTTCTTACAACATTTTTATGAGGCATTTTTGTAATCTTAGCTTGACTACAAGTTTCATATTTTTCAAAATCTTTTGACAGTCTTGGAATTAATCCTAAACTACTTATGATTCCCACATATCTACTATTTATATGACACAAACGAGCATACCAAAAATTAATAGAAGAAAGCATATAAACTGAACTGGTAGATGCTTTATTATTCTCAACATTCAATTTAAACATTCCATCACAAGCATAACCCTTGCCCACAAATAATCCCTTTTTAGTGATTATATAATTATCAGATTCCTTAGTTTGCTTGAAGCTAACCTTATTAAGCAAAAAACTTAACATCAAATTCTTCCTCATGGACAGAGTATAAAGAACATCTTTCAATGTTAGCACGCGTCCAGAAGTGAATTTCAATTTAACCTCACCACTCCCAAGAACCTTGGTTTTGCTAGAGTCACCAAGCATAACAGTTTTTTCTTCTTCAAAAAGAGTGTACAACTTGAATCAATTTTTGTCATAGCAGACGTGCCTATTAGCACCATAATCTGCCCACCACCCTTCAACATATTGCACCATTTTGATGTCTATAATCATAGCCATTAAAGGCTCTTCGATTACGTTAGCCTACGGGACAGATTCATGTTTCCGAAATTTGCAAAATCGAGCAATATACCCACTCTTGCCACAGACAAAACAGGATCTATTAAATTGATCTTATGAAGGGGGTCCTTGGCTCTTATTGTAATTTTTATTCGGGTTTCCCCTTCCTTGAGGTCTATTATTATTTTTAAAGGCTCTCTTTTTAGGCTTCAATTGATCATTTCTAGGAAAATGATTTTTGGGCATATTATTATTAGATGAAATAAGGTTTACCTTAGTGGTGGAATTACCATTGCTCTTTTGTGTCATAAGTGCATCTTGTCCTCTAGCCTCCTCCTCCACACGGATGCGTGTGATCAAAGTCTCCAAGGATGTCTCTTTTTTTTTTTTGTGCCGCAAAGTCTTTTGGAACTCCTTCCAAGATTGTGGTAGTTTATCAATTATGTCAGCTACCATCTAATTGTTTCCAATCTTTATGCCTTTGGATCTTAATTCTGCAACAATCATTTGGAAGTCTTGTACTTAATCCACCACTGATTTTCCATCCATCATTTGGTAACAGAAAAATCTACTAGCAGCATACTTCTTTGCACCTGCCTCCTCGGTATCATATTTACTTTGTAAAGCTTTCCAAATTTTCCTAGCAGAATTGTAAGTTGTATCATAATAATCATATAAATGATCAGCAAGACAATTCAATAGATAAGAGCGACAATTATACTCATCTTTTGTATACTTATCTATTTTTTCTTGATGGAGAATATATTCTTCATCACTCATCTCATCGGTAGGAACTTTTGATTGATTCTTGTCAGTGAGGATGTAGGAGACTTTGAGAAGATTCAAGTAGAAGATGACATTTCCTTTCCACCTCTTGAAGTGGACTCCCTTAAAGCGAAAGGGCTTGTTAAGATCTCTAACAGGTTCATTTGATTTCTCTTGTGTAGGTTCCAATGGTTGAATCCCCTTAAAATTGTTGGTGCAAGTACAATGATAATAGAAATAACTCAAAGAGAAACTGAATAATACTTCTGAATATTATTACTTTAAAGAGAGAAATTACACAACACTATTTGGATTGAGGCGCGATACTCACTCTCTTTAAGGAGATTCAAACCCTTGGTTGGCTAAACTTTGTAACCGGTGCAGACCTTCTCTGACTTGTCTCCCCCAAGATACAACAGCGCAACAAGTGTCGAATGGCTAGAACAACCTCTGCACAAAGTATTCAAACCCAAAACTCCACTAGAAAGAACACTCTTCTTTGACAAGAATCTCTCGATTTTTTGTGTGTATATTGTATTTGCAGTAACCTAGATTGAGTCTAAATGAGTCTATTTATAGGCTCAATGGGCCTCACGAAATTACTACCCAATTTATTCTGATTAATTAGGTCCATTATTCTGATATAATAGGTGTTATAAGATTAATTGTTGGATATTAATCTGATGGGCTGGAGTTATACAATTAATGGTGAGATGGAGTTTCTGAATAATGAAAAGGCCCAAACGGATAGTCCATTAAGTGGGTTAATGGCTCTTCATTGTTCATAATAAAAATGGAGTATTAATTCGGGCCATTTACTCACTAACGAATATGGTAATTGTTCTGAATAGGCTGTCAAGTAGGAGGATCTAAGAGGCTGATTCATTTCCAATTTTGATACCTCCACTCTTCACCTCCCCCTTGCGTGCGTATCTAGCCCAATATCTGAGTCAATACATTTTAACCCATTAATCACCACAATTAAAAAGAATAAAACAGTCTCTCTCCTTTTCAATGTGGGATTAAAGATTTTTCACTAACTCCTTATCTCTCACACCTTTACATTTATGTTATAACATTTATTCATTTTATTTATTTAATATTAAAATGCTCCAATAGTGATTAATATAAGATATAAAGATACACTTTAACCCAAAAGGCCTAAGCTTAATGGACATGTGCTCAATTATATTATGTTAACTACTTATTCTTCTCATCATTATTCAATGTGGAACTTCACTCACACATGTAACCCAATAGATTTGTGCTACCCAAAGTAAAACTTAGTGCAACTAGTTCTTTTTACTAAATAACCATCTAGGATTAGACTGTAGTGTTAAACTTCGTGATGGACACACTTCCACTCACAAAGTTTCAAGAAGAACCCTCTATTGCCTTCCTTAGAACAAATATAAATTGTAGAAAAATATGTGGGAGAGAAAGAGAATAGAAATTATGTATTTGGAAATACAAAGTAATAGAAAAAAACTTATAGAAAATGGTGTAGTGATGGGTACTGTATAGACTACTCATGACAATAATAGCCTATAATTATTGGTTACTAAAAACTCATAAAAGCCCAACAACTAGATTACCCATTATTGCCTTACAACTATTTTTAATTACTTGTCCTTGTGTCATCGTCCAAAGTTTAGCCATGCCTGTACCAAGTCATCTAAGAATGAGAACATACACATCCGTTGATAACCAAGTGATACGATGAAGGGAGTTCTTCGTGGACGAGTTTATTTAGACGGCCATATGCATGGATGATAAAATTATACTTGATAAATTCTACAAGAAATTATCCAAAGGTTCTACATAAGTAAAACACGACACATTGCTTAACATTTGGAAGGAATTCCATACACTTTGTTCCACATACCCCATTTTCTTCATTAACCACCAACATGACCCACAATGGTGATAGGCCCCAAACAAGTAGACCCATGTAAAAATCTCTATAAAAACAAACATGCCCCATCTACGAAAGGTAAGTTCTGACCATTGATAGTTCTAACCATTAACCGTCGAAGGGTCTTTGGCTAGGTCACACCGATCACCTTTGATAGTTCTTTCTTTCTTTTCAGGATTTACAACCATCATTATAGTTTAAAACATTCCAGCCTATTGATTTTCATGCATCATCAATCATAATTTTCCAACGATTATTTTATCATTTATTGTCCAACATAAATTATCAACTGCTAGAAAAATAAAGAATAATAAAAAAGAGTTTAAAATGATCTAATAATGCTATAGAATCACATTGTGAAAGTATTGTCCTTAAAGGTTGATTTGTGTCATCTAGAGTAAAACTCAATGTAACTGATTTTCTTGGCCAAACGATTCTCTAGGATTAGATTATAGTATTAGCCTTCGTGATGGATGCACTTCCACTCACGAAGGTTCAAGAACAACCCTCTATTGTCTTTCCTTAAAACAAAAATAAATTGTAGAAAAATTTGGAAGAGAAAGATAATATAAACTATATATTTAAAAATATAGAGTAATAGAAAAGACTTATAGGAAAAGGTGTAGTGATAGGTACTATATAGGCTACTCATGACAATAATAACCAAGGTTTTCAAACCTGGACTGGACCGAGAGGTCGGACCTTGAAAACTGGGAACCGGGATGAAAACTGGTTTTGTAAGCATAAAGAATCAGATTTTTAGTTAATTCTGTGAACCCCTAAAACCGGGGTTGGACCGCACGAACCGGTGGCAAGAACAGTGTGGTCCAACCCCTTAGCAATTTTTTTTTATTTTTTATATATATATATAAAAACAACTTAACACAATTTTATTCTACTTAATTAAATTATCCATCTTTTATAAGGAATAAAAAAAAATTATAATTAAAATCCTTCAAAGATATTCAACTTTACTTCAAAAATTAATCATAAATTTTAATGCTTTCATGGTTATTATTTTATTTTATTAACTTTCTTATTTAATTATTAAATATATACTTGAAAATCATTTAATTTCCCTCACATATATAGATATATTAGTCAATTTTGCTAGTTTTATAAATTTAATATCTATTTTTAGACTTTAATTAATTATAACGTCGTCACGGTTTGATCCCAGTTCGACCTCAAAAACCTTGAACTTCTCCTTTTTACGGTTCAATGAACGGTCCGGGTTTGAAAACCATGATAATAACCTATAGTTATTAGTTACTAAAAACTCATAAAAGTCCAACAGCTAGATTATCTATTATTGCTCAACAATTATTTTTTTCATAATTGGCCAACAATTATTTTATCCTTTATTGCCCAACATAAATTCCTAATGGCTAGAAAATAAAGAATAATAAAAGTGTTTGGAATATATACCCACGCCATAGATTATTAATCTATATCTATATATTATTAAAAGCTGAAGCGTAAAGTTTAATGTTGCTATGCTCACATTGAGACACATCATTAGCCACGTCATCATTTTTTATTTCCAATTTTTGTTATATATATTTTTTAAACATTTTCTCATTTAAGTTGACTTAAAAACTCCATTATTTAAAAATTTAAATATCTTTTAACCATTATTTTTATTATTAATTTTCCAAAATATTTTTTTATATATATATATAAAAACAACTTAACACAATTTTATTCTACTTAATTAAATTATCCATCTTTTACAAGGAATAAAAAAACTTATAATTAAAATCCTTCAAAGATATTCAACTTTACTTCAAAAATTAATCATAAATTTTAATGCTTTCATGGTTATTATTTTATTTTATTAACTTTCTTATTTAATTATTAAATATATACTTGAAAATCATTTAATTTCCCTCACATATATAGATATATTAGTCAATCTTGCTAGTTTTATAAATTTAATATCTATTTTTAGACTTTAATTAATTATAACGTCATCACAGTTTGATCCTAGTTCGACCTCAAAAACCTTAAACTTCTCCTTTTTACGGTTCAATGAACGGTCCGAGTTTGAAAACCATGATAATAACCTATAGTTATTAGTTACTAAAAACTCATAAAAGTCCAACAGCTAGATTATCTATTATTGCTCAACAATTGTTTTTTTCATAATTGGCCAACAATTATTTTATCCTTTATTGCCCAACATAAATTCCTAATGGCTAGAATATAAAGAATAATAAAAGTGTTTGGAATATATACCCACGCCATAGATTATTAATCTATATCTATATATTACTAAAAGCTGAAGCGTAGCGTTTAATGTTGCTATGCTCACATTGAGACACATCATCAGCCACGTCATCATTTTTTATTTCCAAATTTTGTTATATATATTTTTTAAACATTTTCTCATTTAAGTTGACTTAAAAACTCCATTATTTAAAAATTTAAATATCTTTTAACCATTATTTTTATTATTAATTTTCCAAAAACTCTCCATCCCTTTTACCTCTTCATCTCCCCACTACTTTTTTCCTTAATATCATTCTTTCTCTACCTTTTTGTTTTCCTTTATTTTGACTCTTCTTATTCTCAACATCTTACTATAAATTTAGCATTTCTCTTATCATTCTATGCATAGTTTTCTACACAAAAAAGGTTACCTCTCTCTCTCTCTCTCTCTCTCTCTCTCAATTTGTTTTTCATTTTTTGTTTGAATTTTTTATTTTTTATTTTATTTTGATTGCATCAATCCTTTAGGTTGATGAATTTTTGTGTTAATTAGAATTCTATTTTGGGTTGATGCAATTTAGTTTTGTATTTTAAGTTGTTATCTTTTATATTCTATTTGATTAAATATTATCCTACTGCGTTATACATATAGTACTATATAATAATATGATGTTATTATATTACATAGAATAACTTGGATAATTTGATGTTTACTACTATATAGTTTATTTTTACTCTTTTTTCCTCTCATCTTATTTTATTCAACATTTGAAACAAGTCACATCCTTCATACTATTAAATTATGCGGCACAAATCAAGAAAATGGCTAGACACAAACCTGCCTTCCTTTACCATACATTAGGGGAATCTATATATTACTAAAAGTTGAAGCGTAGCGTTTAATGTGGCTACACTCACATTGAGACACATCATCAGCCACATTATCATTTTTTACTTCCAATTTTTGTTATATATATTTTTAAAACATTTTCTCATTTAAGTTGACTTAAAAACTCCATTATTTAAAAATTTAAATATCTTTTAACCATTATTTTTATTATTAATTTTCCAAAACTCTCCCTCCCTTTTACCTCTTCATCTCCCCACTACTTTCTTCCTTAATATCATTCTTTCTCTACCTTTTTGTTTTCCTTTATTTTGACTCTTCTTATTCTCAACATCTTACTATAAATTTAGCATTTCTCTTATCATTCTATGCATAGTTTTCTACACAAAAAAGTTTACCTCTCTCTCTCTCTCTCTCAATTTGTTTTTCATTTTTTGTTTGAATTTTTTTTTATATATTTTATTTTCATTGCATCAATCCTTTAGGTTGATGAATTTTTGTGTTAATTAGAATTCTATTTTGGGTTGATGCAATTTAGTTTTGTATTTTAAGTTGCTATCTTTTATATTCTATTTGATTAAATATTATCCTAATGCGTTATACATATAGTACAATATAATAATATAATGTTATTATATTACATAGAATAACTTGGATAATTTGATGTTTACTGCTATATAGTTTATTTTTACTCTTTTTTCCTCTCATCTTATTTTATTCAACATTTGAAACCAGTCACATCCTCCATACTATTAAATTATGCAGCATAAATCAAGAAAATGGCTAGACACAAACCTGCATTCCTTTACCATACATTAGGGGAATCAATATATTTGTGTGATAAAGGGTCATATAATTTAGACAGCACCCTTTGAATGTGTCTAGGCCCATATATTATGTATCATCTTTTTAGGATGCCAACAATATTGATCTTATGGGAAAAGTTACATAAAATATTGAGAAAAAAATGTTTTATATTACAATCTACTAAAAATGTTTTTTAAATATTTAAACATTTCTATATTTCATATCACTGATGTGTTTTACAACTACCACATGTGTTAACTTAAGTCTTAATATTCTTAAGCTGTTTCGGCAAAAAAAAAAAAAAAAAAAGGTTGTCATAAAAGAGTTCATGTAAAGTTTTTTGCAATATGAAATATTTGTTTTGTAAAGCCACCAAATTTGATGATTTGCAAGGCAATTGTGTATACTTTTAGTCTTCAAAAAACACACATCTACAAGTGGTTAAACGTTCATCTTAGGTAGTTTCAACTTTTCATATAATTTTACCTGTACACATTTATCTATTTTAATTTAGTTTTTTTTTTATCAAAAAAAACTTTAATTTAGATATTTATAAGTAAACAATGAAATAATGATTCATGAATAATAAATAAATAAATAAATATATATATATATAATCTATATGTATATTTATCTTATGCAGTTGTAACTTTACATATAATTTTGTATTTATATATTCATCTACTTTAATTTAGATGTTTATAACTTAATAATGAAATCTATAACCAAGGTAATTAAAACAATCATATTTTTACAATTCAAAAAGTCACAATTTCTTTTTTCAAAAGAAGGCCTTTTACATTTCCTTGGAATTATTTTTAAATTTTTTTTTAAAACCTTTGACATACCACTAACCTAACCACTTCATACATTAAAAAAATTTTAGGCTCATTATTACTTCCGTTAATATATTGTGGATATCTTAATTGATTGAGACCAAACTAGAGAAATGTCTTTCATATTTCCTTGAAAATTCAGAAAAAAAAAAAAAAAAAAAAAAACCTTTTAACATACCACCAACGTAACTACATTTATAACTATTTAAGCCATCCATGATATCTATTTCTTATTGATAACCATAAAATTTACAACTAGCAAAGGAACATAAAAATAAATAAATAAATAAATGAAGGAAGAAAAAAGAAATGAAATCAAACGTTATTAATAACTGTTATTTGGAAAATAAAAAGGTGGTAAAGAGGTGTAAAAAATAAAATAGAGATGACTATACAGAAGACATTGAAAACTTTATAGTGCAATAAAATCAACAATTAAATATAATAATAAAAATTTAAACTTAAAATTAATCAAACTCTAACTAGGGATTATATATATATATTATATATATATATAAATCATAATCTTCATACACCATGACTTAAAAAAATTATTGAATAGTTCTACCTCTTATTTAATGTCTATGTTATGCAAATCATCAACTAATAAATATATGATAATGGTAAAAAATGTTATAAATAAGATTATGAAAAATATGATAAAACTATGTAAAAAAAAAAAAAAACTCTTTATAAAGTTTAGGGACTAAAATAGTATTTTATCTAAAAAATTATCACGCGCAACGCGCAGGTTTGCGACTAGTTATATATAAAGTTTGAGATTCAAATATATAGAGAGATTTTGTTTCTTAGTACCTGGAAAGCATGTATTGTAATAGTGATGGACTTGCTTTAGCAATTGCTACTCAATCTCAGGGGCCAAAAAATATTTCTAATGAAATGCATATAATCTCACTTTTGGATGTGCTCCCTCTCCCTCTACCATATAAATATAATGAATACTTCACTTCATTAATCGTATTATAATATGCACCGAAGAATGTGCAAATGCACCTAATGCAAAACCCATCCATGCAAACGTAAAAAATTCTAGAAAGAGGTTTGGTTGTTCCCCCAGAGGTTCGGATCTTTGCTTGGAAAGTTTGCAGAAATGGCCTTGCAACCATGCTAAACCTTCGTTGCCGAGGTCTTAACATTTTTGGTTTTTGCCTGTTATGTGACATGGAAATGGAATCCATCCAACATGCCCTGCTCTTTTGCTCCCATGCCAAGCAAACCTGGGTTTATTGGTCTAACTGCCCAGTGAACTTATCAACTACAAATGCTGACTTTATGGACCTTGCGTCGAAGTTCATAGGCTTTGGCATGTTAAGGGAGTAGGATTTATTCTTCACGGTCTTATGGTCAATCTAGGGGAATTGAAATCAAGCCATTCACAATGACTTTGCAATCTCGGTTGCCCAGGTTTGGGACTCTGCTAAAAGAGCTTACTTGGATTTTAATGATGCTCAGCTCACCTCTCTCCCACCCCTCCCCCCTGCTCGCGACCATTGGACTACACCACCAAATGGCTTCTTTAAGGTAAACGTGGATGGCGCAACTGAAGCAGGGGGTGGTAACTCCTGCATCGGAGTCGTTATTAGGGACTTCGTGGGTTTTCCCATTGGTGCTCTTAGTTTGGTCCTCCCCTCTTGTTTCCCTGTTGAAACTACAGAAGCATATGCGCTGCTTCATGGAGTCCTTTTTGCCTCGGAGATGCAGATTGACCAGGTCTTTTTTGAGTCCAATGCACTATCCATCATCCTTGGCTTAACTTCTGGGGTTGCTGGCAACGATTTCGGCCACATCCTTGAGGACATTGGGTAGCGTCTAGCACCTTTAGCCACTGTTCCTTCCATCACTTGAAAAGGGACGGCAACAGAGCAGCGCACACTCTGGCAAAAGAAGCTAAATCTTCAAGCCAATCCAAAATTTGGGAAGGAATCCCTCCTCCTTGTATTCTGAATATTTTTAGAGATGATCTAATGTAATCTTTTCCTTTCTTGGCTCTGTTGTATTTCAATTTTAGTGGAATGATATTTCTTCCAAGTTTCCCATAAAAAATAAATAAATAAATAAACGTAAAAAATTCAAAACGCCAGGACCGACTCTAGATCTATGTCCATTCTTCTTTTTTTTTTCTTTTTTTTTTTTCTTTTTTTTTTTTTAATTGGTTGAGAAAATAGATCTACGTACTTAGGCCTAGACCATACTCCACTTGTCTAAAAAATTTATAGAATAAGACTAGCAGTACACTAATTTTCACAACTTTGCTACAATTTTGTTACGTAGCGACTTATAAGTGATAGAATCATAGATCCATATAGACCTATCATTTTATTTCCACCACTCACGAGTTGCCACATGATAAAATTGTAACAAAATTGTGAAAATTGATATGGTGCTAGACTTAGTCATTTATAAAGAGGGTCACAAGATTCCTATTATATAATCAAAAAGATCATTTGTACTGGCTTATCTAAAATTGCATAAAACCCAAAATGCAGTCAAAGAAGCCCAAAAATATAAATCATCCACATAACCGGTTGCCTCTTCACTCTGATACGAGATAATGGGGCATCACCAAAGACTTGAGCCTTGAATCATTTTACTCAAACCTGACCCAAATATGAAACTCAGCCTAATTCTGTTTAGCCTTTTCTTTCTATTTTGACCACAATTGTTAAATCTATAAGCAATCTTAACTGGGCTTGTTATTTGGTATGAGGCCCATTTTATTTGGTCTAGCGCTGCTTTTCATTGTTGAATCTCCGCAATTTTACTGTGCTTGTCTAATAAGTACAGGGCCGTTTTACTTGGTCCATCGTTCATCCATGGCAATTCTTTAATCCTCCATCCGTCAATCGATTTAAGGCTCAAATCAAAACCCTTTTTTCTTTTTAAGGTCTAAGTTCCATTGGGCTATAGAAAGCCTATTCTTGCATTGGTTCAGTTTAAGAGAAGCTGCTCTGACTGGTTTCTTTTCCAAATATTTTAAAGTAGTATTTGAATCTAAGGCTGTTTTTAGTTGGATGTAAAATGTTTTATGACCCTAAAATATTTTCAGGTGAAAATATATTTTGAAAAATAAAATATTTTCAAGAGTTTGGCATTTTGAAAAAGGTTCTAGAAAATATTTTCAAGTGTTTAGTTGTGTTCCTGAAAATGTTCTAAAAAACACATTTTCTACAAGTTTCTTACATCTTCCCAACATTCAAACAAATATTATAATAGAAAATTTTCAATATAAAAATCCAAAGAAACAAAAATCAAACAAAAATGTAGGAAAATAGAAGTGTAGATCGTGTTACACCAAAGCTAGTGCTATTTTACAATCAAAGGGAAAATGATTTCAAGTTGACAGAATTTTTTAGTTCGCCCAAACATCCGTAAAGCTGTAAAATGTTTTCCATAAAATATTTTTAATCAAACCAAACACAGCCTAAGTCTTATTCAAGGGCAAAAGATTTTAGAATATGACCCTTGAACTTAACTCAACATAATTTTAATTTAACAAAAGATTCTGAAAAAGTGTTTTTCTAGCTAAAATTAAAGAAATCCATATTCATCTTTCTCCCTATCTCACGTACAAAAGCTGTTTTATTATTTACCCCAAAAAAAAATCATTCCATCTTTCCATGAAATAATTCAATAATTGAAATATAAATTCACATAAATATCTCATTTATAATTATTGTCTTAGACCTTAAATCTTGTTGAGTAGACCTTGGGGGCGAAGAATAAGAAACCTACCTCATTGCAATTCCTAATTTCAAGAGAAGGGAAAGAGAAAAGACCAAAGTCATCTTAAAGGTTCCGCACCCAAAACACCATAAAGCCTACACAAAGTGCATATTTGGGATTAAATTATAAGTTAGCTTATTACTTATTTTTCCTATTATTAATGGTTCTCTTGTGAGTCACCTACTTATTTTTTCTACTATTTGCGGGTCCCATATAAGTCATTGCTTATTTTATATAAATTTTTACATTTTTCTATAATATTTTCAACTGGAAGTTTTCTATAATAAAAAAACTAAATAAGTTTTCTCAAAACATACGCCAATTCACTTCTCCAAAAAGGCAAAATTAAACACAATTAATCTTCTTAAAATGGATTTGCTAGATGAGACACTTGCAATCATCAACAACAGCTTTCAAAATAGGAATATAACCCCACCCAAAAAAAGAGAGTAAGAGCATCCAATTCTATTATAACAGCAGAAAGATCTACAGAAACAACACGATAAAGTCCCTTAAAAGCCCACAATTAACCCTAGTAATAGTGACAAACTCGATACAATTAACTTAATAAAGCTGATGCAGATCTCACACACACACACACAAGTTTTTTTTGTTAAAAAAGCTCATCTTCAGGTGATTCGCATGTCATAATAATGCGCATGAAAAATATGAGTGTGAACTGTGGAACACTATAACGTGGGCATCATTGTTAAGAACCAGCTTCTCCAATAGCAGAAGTGAGAAAACTCATGATCAATGTGCGCATAATTAAAAGCAGGGAACAATTCAATTCTGAGTTGATCAGTTTGGAATGGATATTTTGTGGTTACGTGCAAGGTATAGCTAGCCTCCAAATGGAAAAGGCTTCTTTTTGTTGGATGAGTAATGAGTTAGTGGAGGGTTTTCGATTATTTTGCATCACAGTTCAACTTTAGGAAAGCCTTTTCTGTGTCCTTGCTCCAATTATGTGGTCTCTGCAATTTGATAGTGTAAAAAAAGTACACACTGTTGACTGCCCATCTCTCTCTCTTTTTGTTTGATGCTGATGCCCTAGAAAGTATAGAGTCTAGTGAGTCTCTGGAATTAATGGATTCGTTATGTTTGCATTTTTTTTTCTTGTCTAGTGTTTTGGAAATAATGTTAATTGCAGTTTATGAAAAGTTTTGATACTGATTTAGCTTTCTAGTTTCATAAATTAGAAGCAACTACTATAATACCAACAAGAATAATCATCGTTATCTCAATGCTAGTCTCTCTAACAAAGTGGCTTTTGATAAGACATCATAACCATAGAGCTAATGTCACGGTCCAAGTAGTATATAATAAGAGACAAAGAAAGAAAGAAACTCCCGAAATTAATGTGAACTTTAAAAAGTAATCTAGATAATTCTCATAAAACTTTCCATATTCCAATAGTACTAATCACCACTGAAATCAAGTTACTTTTGGGGATTCAATCAAGGTATAATTATGCTTCCCAAACTCACTCGTAAGAATCATAATTTAATGGTAAGGTCACTATTATCAAGCAAACTTGGTGGCCCAAACCCTATCTTTCATTAAACAATGGTAATCTCGTCAAACTCATTTCAGTTAGAAAAAAATGGTTTTCAAAGTTCTCTTATGAGTCTGTTTAAATATAATACAATTCAACAACTGCAATCAAATACCTTTTAAGACTTAAACAAGGTATATTAAATAACGTATTCCTCAACCAAAAAAAAAAAAAGTATATAAAATGACTCAGCCTAAGTTACTTCTAGTTCTAGTTGGTTATTATTATTATTTTTTTTTAAATATTAACAAGTAATAATGACATTTTTGTAGTCACACTAAGGCTTCATTTGGTTGGAGAGGTGGAAAAGTGGGAGGATAAAAAATGATGAGAGGATGGAAAAGTGAGAGGATATAAAAATTTTTAATTTTCCTCATTTTTGTTTGGTTGGGTGTGGAAAAGTGGAGAGATAAAAAAAGTGAGTTTATATAAATTTACTTATATACCCTTATTAAAAAATAATGCCCAATAAAAACCAAAAAAGTGATAAAAAAAATCACCTAAATTTATTAAAAAATAAAAATCATGTTAAAAAAAATCACATCCAAACAAAAAGAAGAAGAAAAAAAAAAAAAGCAACAAAAAAAGAGAGAAGAATATGGGCAACGTACACCTACCCAGTAAATCAAAAGAAAACAGGGAAAAAAAAAGTGAAGAAGAGCAACGTAAGGATGAAGCCCATGTGCAACTACACATGGTCATTTTCGTCAATTAAGTAGTCTTATTTTTTCCTTTTAGTTTTCACTCCATTTTAGGAAGAAAACTTTTTGATGAGTCCGTGGAGAAAACGCCCAGGCCTCACCATTTATTTTCCTTCATTTCCATCCAACTAAACACACTCTAAAAAAGTTTTCCTTCCCATTTTCTCTCCAAAATTTTTCATCCACCCTATTTTACTTCCAAACAAACACATCCTAAGGTAGGGCTCAAGACTTACCAATCAAGCTTTAAATCTTGTTTCTTCCGTCTCTGTATCTCTTCTTTCTTTGTTTTTTTTTTTTTTTTTTTTTTTTAATTCCTCAACATCATAAATCAAGTACAACTAAAATTCCATAATAAGGCCTCATCAATCAGATCCCAATTTTCTAAAAATATAGAACATGGCTTTCAATCTCGTGATTCTAGTCGCAAGTACTCACAAGACTTATCACTACCCCATATAGAATGACAGGAAATCTAGGCAAAGAACATTATATTGTTAATTAATTTGCATATACTTATAAAAGCTATTATTATTCAGTCCTCATTCGGTAACAAACAAGTTGGATGGACCCCACCCACATGTGATTTAATCCATTCTCAATCATATCATAGGACTGAATCATCAATTACTAAACTTCCACATTTAAGAAAAAATAAATAAAATAAAATAAAAGACTATTTTATTTCGTGAGGATTCTCATCTCACGGGGACACGCATATATATTAAATCGAGGACCCCACAATGATCGACTTCGGTCTAGGTTCGGTGTACACCATTGATTGGTTTCTATTAAGGTGGGTCCCACATTAAGCACGGTCTCCAAGAACTTTGGTAGCACGCCGAGACTATGCTTTTGAAAGAGAGCTTATCAAGAAACAAGAATCTAGGAGATAGATTTGATTTTTTGAATTATATGTAGGCTTACGTAATTTTTTGTTTTCCATTTATAGAAAGGCTGATCCCTGTTTTCTGATTGGTTTGAGGGGACATTTTGATTTTATCGACTGATGACAATGAAAAAGATTTTCATAAAAACATTATTGGTACCTAAATCAATCTCTTCCCACAAGATGGCATATCATTTTTTTCCATGCAATCTGTATTCTGATTCTGAATATTGATCAGATTCATCTGGCTATTAGTGCTCAGATGGAGCGTGCGCTTGCGTACAAAGTTTTTCATGTTTTGTATTTTTTAGTGGGTCTTATAAGTATTGTTCACGGATTACTAAGAACTGAAAAACGCAGTCATAAGTTTTGCTATAATGTTTTGCATTTAAAAAATTATTTTGTTATAGTATTTTTAGCAATAAGTTTTCAATATTTAGCAAAATAAGTGATATCGAAATAAACTCAAAATGTCATGTGGCAAATTGGAAATAAAATTTGTTTAATAATAAATAAATAAAAGTCTCTACTGTGAACTCACCCCAGCTAACTCCCTGGCTGCATTAATGAGAAAGTGATCTCTGCACAGTATTATTGCAGCCTTACAACCACCCCAGAAGACTTCTAGAGGAGGCTGATGGGACAAATATCAGTATAAAACATCAACTGTCCACGTGTTGGGTAAAGGTGAAGGAATAGATGTAGTATAAATAAGGGGAGAGACTTAGAGAGAGAGGGGAGGCCGACAATTAAGAGAGAAAGCACTGTAGCAATCTCAAGAACTCTTGTAACCATTCTCATCTAATATTTACTAGAACAAAGCCCCTCTGATTGTGCCGAGTACAAACTTTCTTTGATAAACTCAATTCATCTCTGTTTGATTGTCATGAACACCATATTAACTGTTATCTATGCACTAAAGTCTAGCTCTTTCTCTTTCACCAACTCTCTACAAATTCATTGTTTTGGGTTTGAGTTACAAATCCTGACTCTACAGTAACAATAATGGGATATTGGCATTTTCTCTGCTTACTTTGGAGATGTTATCGCCACTTATATTGTATGTGTTCATCTACTTCAAACTATTAATTTTGGGAAAAATATTATTTTCATTTAAAGTAGATCCATTTCATAATTTAGATTTAGATTAAATTTTGCAAATTTAAAGTTGTGTATAGACTATCTCTTCATTTGAAATTTTAAATAATGTGGTAGTTTGTATACTAATACATATAAATAAAATAATTTTAACTATCAAATGAGTAACATGAAGAGGACTTGAAACAAAGAGGATCTTGTTCCATAATATTGACATGTTAATTTCGCTCCCAAACTTTGGTAATTCATTGAGCTTCAAATTTGCAACCTCATTAACCCAAAATAGAAGTGATTTCTATCATCTAGTTGACTTGAAGTATAGAGGATCTTATTCTATAATATTGACAGCTTAATTTGGATCCCAAAACTCTGGTAATTCATTCAGCTTCAGATTTATAGCCATTGACCCCAATAGTCCTCTTGGAGCTTCTGAATTAAAACTCCATTGGAGCCGAGGGAAAATCAATGAGAGATTAAAACTCCTTATTGTGGAAAATAGATTGGGAAAACCTACTAGAGCATTTCTCAATTCAACCTCCAACATTCTTGGAATTTCATGCCCTTTATTTCATAGGCATCTTTTTTTCCCTCTTCCCCTCCCCCCATCTACCCTTAGTTGTCCTAGTTTTGTATGACCTTTCAACTTACCTCATATCCCTTATGGACTTATAGGGATTGGTTCAAAATGATGCTCCAAATTTTTTGAGCACCTAAGTATTCCCTGGGTATATGCAATACTTCCATTTTATACACACAAGATAATTATAGAAAAATCCCTTACGGGCGACTCCAAAATGCTAATAAAAAGTTAAAATCCAAGACCTCATAGATCACAAGATAACCTTGAAAACTACTAGAGCAACACCTTGGAGTTTATTTTTGTTATACTTTGTGATCACATCTAGTGTACAACAGATAAAAAAAAATTTACGACAAACATGAAGCCAACCAATCCCATGAACCAGTAGGTTAAATCAACAAGCTTACAACTCTCACCTAGCAAGATGGTCCTCTCTCATTCATCCTTCTCCAGACAACGAAATTTGGGCAACTACTTCAGGTTGGCTTGGTTCAAATTCAACTTCGATACTTTTCTATCAGACACGACAGAGCCTTCTTGGTAATAATCTATAGGAATCACTAGGGTAAATCATTTTGTACATAGGCCGAATCTAATGAAGAAGGAAATATTATCTGGGGTGAAATTAATATAATATAAATAATATTATAATATCATCGTTAATTGACGGTATTGAAATTTTATATAACACTAGTGTGGGTTGCACATGCAAGACACGTGCTGCCCTTTTAATGAGAAAATTAATATAGATTTTTTTTTTAAAAATACGTATGAAGTCATGTACTTAAATTTAAAATAATTATTTGAATATCTATTTATTATGATAATTTTTTAGAACCTATTTACTAAATGTAATATCTACTCACCAAAAAATGCTACAAAAAATAATAATGAATGTCATCATCTTTCCACAATATTTAAATTTTTGCAATGAATGATGATATATGCTACAGTTTTTTTGAAGATCTTCATCAAATTAAATTCTTGCAATCATCTATGATGAAGATTTTATTATTCATACTTCATTCTTTATCGTCTTATTTATGAGTCTAACTACAATGTTTAACTTACTTATTTTTAATGAACACTCTTTTAAGCAGGAAAAGAAATTAAAAAAATAATAATAACAAAAGACATTTGTCATCAAAGTTTGTCATCAAAGTTTCTATTAGATAAAATTATAAGTCTAGAAGATTTAAACCTAATAAATTAGTGTTCTCTAGGTAACAAATAGAATACCTTCATCATTCTAACTTTCCAAGCATGACTACTAGTCTACCACATAAAATTCAAAATACACGAAGAAATTTTTTGGAACATTAAAATTTAGTATGAGTATTTTAGACATTGCACAATGGAATATTTTAGGAATTATAAGATTTCGTTAAGGTTTAACTAAGAGAGTAACAATAGGGGTATATGCTCATTTACAAAATATAAAGGAGGAAATTATTTAATTTTAGTTTAGGGGGGAATGAAACTACCCCAAACATAAAGGAGGAAAGTGCTACTTCGTCAATTTGTGTGTGTGTGTGTGTGTAAAACAATGTGTGTGTGTGTGTGTGTGTGTTTTTTTTTTTTTTTAAACTTGAAACAATGTGTTAAAATAAAAGCCAACCTAAAAAAACTATACATAAAAAAATGAATTTTGGTTCAACAAATTGACTAAACCAAAAAAGAAGTCTAGGAACACAATAAAATGTCATGATATTTTTACAATACCTTTATTTCTAGTTATGGTGAGTCGTAGTTTGATATTTTATTATTTTATTTTAAAGTAATGCTACGTTCATAATATTTTCAAAATAAATCCTAAGTGGTAAATTGTTACTGGTTTTAAATTGGGCTAACCACTTTTAACCGTGCATTTAAATAAATAAAAATAAAAGGCTAATTGAAGAAGAGAGATGCTACGTCTACAATAATTTTACAACATTTTTACAACAAATCATAGGTGGTTAGTTATTATTGGTTCAAATTTGAAATTAATAGTAAGATTACTTTTTTATCCCAACAATAATAACCAGTAACAACTTGCCACTTAGGATTTGTTGTAAAATTGTTGTAAAAATGTTGTAGACATAGCATTTCTCATTGAAGAAAATTGTGGCTAAATAAATGAATTTTGGCTTACCAAATTTGACTAAACAAAAAAAGAAGCCTTGGAACACAACAAAATTTCACACAAAAAAGAAGTTTAGGAATACAATAAAATGTCACAACATTTTTGCAATATTTTTTATTTCCAGCTGCAGTAGGTCCTAGTTTGATTTTTTATTTTTTATTTTTTATTTTTTTACATCCATAACATTTTCACAACAAATTTTAGGTGAAAAATTATTACTAGTTTTAAAATTATGCATTAAAAAAACAAACAATAAAGACAACACAAGAAAATTGTACAGGAAACTATGAATTTTGGCTCATCCAATTTGACTATATATACTAAAAAAGAAGTCTAAGATTATAACAAAATATCACAACATTTTCACAATACATTAATTTTTAGGATTTGAATAGATATTTTTTTATTTTATGTGAGAGAAATGCTACTTCCATAATATTTTTAGAACAAATTTTAAATGACAAATTGTTATTGATTTTAAATTGAGCCCACTACTGATATCACATTTTTATCCATCAAAAATACATTGCCACATAAAATTTGTCGTGAAATTATTATGAAAATGTTGTGGACATAGCATTTCTTTTTATTTTATTTCATTTTGATCTATAAGGAACTGAGATCTCGACAATTGTGAAAATATAGTGACAAAAAGAAGATATTATAACATTTTCATAATACAGTTATTTTCAATTGTGATTAGTCTCAGTCTCTTATGTTATTATTTTATTTTAACCTTTAAAAAATTGACACCTCAATAATTGTGAAAATATTGTAATAATTTATTGTATCAGTGTAACTGTGTATGCACATATAATATATAAAAGAAAAGACAAAAAGAGCACAAGCAAAACCAGCTTATTGTGAAAAAGAAAAAGAAAAAAAGAAAAGAAAAAAGGCCAATGAACATTGCAGATTGTCAATAATTGTAAAAATATTGTAAGAATTTGTTAAGTCAATATAACTGTACATGCACTTATAAATATTTAAAAGAAAAGACAAAAAAAGCACAAACAAACCGGGCGTACTGTGGAAAGGAAAAAAAAAAGTAAAAAATAAAAAAAAGAGGCTAATTTGACAAAGTCGTTTCCTAAGATTATAGCAGGCTTTGTGTTTTGGACAAATTTAACATTGATGTAGAATATGAGCTTCTCCTTTTACTTTGCTTTTATTTTTAATCCTCAAAATTGATAATTACTACCAATTTTATGGTCTAGATTCCAATCCCAGCCTGATCCTATTGATTTGTGTAATTTTTTAATACAATTTGAATCGTGTAAGGGATTTCAGATCATGAAATGGTACGATTTTTCGAATTATACACCAATTTTAAGTTTTAATAACCATGCTGTGAGGACCATTTTCAAGGAATCGAATGCAATTTTTAGGAAATGAAGGACCTTCTAACTAACATTCAATCTCTTCTTTCCATCTTTCACGGGTTGGGACCATTTCTTTTCAATCCCAGCCTGATCCTATTGATTTGTGTAATTTTTTAATACAATTTGAATCGTGTAAGGGATTTCAGATCATGAAATGGTACGATTTTTCGAATTATACACCAATTTTAAGTTGTAATAACCATGCTGTGAGGACCATTTTCAAGGAATCGAATGCAATTTTTAGGAAATGAAGGACCTTCTAACTAACATTCAATCTCTTCTTTCCATCTTTCACGGGTTGGGACCATTTCTTTTTTTTTAAAGAAAAATGGTAATCTCACGAGTTGGGAGGTTTTTGGATGAAGGTTCTGGTCATAATCACATGTGTGTCATCTGTGACGCATTCATATCTATAGAGTATAAAGATTCTGGAGTAGTAGAAGATTTTTGCTTTAAGTTGGTCTACGGGTTGTTGAGTCTAGGTAAAGGTTTAATTTATAATAACTTTTTTTGGTATAAATTATTGAGTGATGCTACAGTTACAAACTATTTTACAATATTTTTACAAACTATTAATCTGACCAACTTCTTATTGGTTTTCATTTAGGCTCACTATTAACATTACTTTTTCATTTACCAATAATCACTCACCATATCAGCAGTTTGTAAAAAAATTTATAAAATAATTTGTATCTTTTGTATTACTCATAGTTATTTGTTCTATTTGGGGAGGTTTCTCACGTGGTGGTTTTTCCCTTAGATAGCTTTCCTTGGGTTTTCCACTTCATTACCATATTGGCATCACCTTGAGAATCACGTTATTTAAGTTTTCATTACTTACTTAAATTGATTATTTGTGAATTAAAAATGGCATAATTGGATTGATTGAATAACTTGGTTAATACATATATCGAGACATTATATATATATATATATATATATATCACGAGACATAATTTAATTGAATTAATTTGATTGAATAACTTAGTTTAGACATAATTGGATTAATTTTAAATTTTATGCCAAATGAATTATTAAGTGTAAAAATCGAGAAGTCCAAACCCAATTAAATTCAAAATTAGATTTCAATTAGAGTCCAATTTTTCGCCATGTGCCCATTTAAGTTTTTAAATTTTGTGACAATTGAATTATTGGGTAAAAAAGTTAAAGAGTCTAAAACAAATTAAATTCTAAAACATAATATTTATAATATGAGAAACCATCAAATATTTTAGAAATATATGGTTTAAAAAAAGTGTAAACTAATACCATGTATAATTTGAACATCTTTTTAAAAAATGATATAATTTGAATCATATAACTGTTATTATTTTTAATTGTACCCGTGTATATAAACAGGGCTACACACTATAATAATAATAATAATAATAATGATAATAATAATAATAGGTGCAACTGAGAGAAACTCAAATTAGAATTTCAAATTAGAGTTCTAATTTTACGTCATGTGTCCTAAATTATTTATTCTTAAATAATTTTATTTCTTTATTTTAGAATCAAATATGGAACTACATCATAAATCTTCATTCAAGTGAGTTATTAAATACAAAAACCAAAGAGTTTAGAATAAATAAATCGTATAAAAAAAAAAAAAAAAGAGCTTCACAATAATTATATATATATATATATATATAAAGCTTCACAATAATTATTAAAAAAAAAAAGTATGGACAATTTACATTTTATACCTAATAATATCTTTACAAAATTTTTTAAAGAGTTAACAAAATATAAAAATGACTATCAATAGTTAGGGTTAGGATTTGTAGCCCAAACCCAAAACAATAAACTTGTAGAGTATGAGTGAAAGAGCTAGGTTAAGTATGAGATTAACAACAATGAATCACAGCTTTCAAGCATAATCTAACATGGAATACACGTAAAGAGTGAATATCCGAAGAGCTATATTATTGATTATATGATGAAAAAGATCTTAGAGTTACAGTCAGTTCTCTCCACTTCTCCTTTATTCTTTCTCCCCCCCCCCCCCCTCCCATTAGAAGCATCCTTCCTTTATATAGCCCCCTTCTCTTCATCTCCATCGTCCATTTGTTCCTCATCCATGAGTTTACTTGAGTACGTGTCACGTCAAGCATCTTCTTTTAGCTCTGTGTGAGTGGTGGTAGGTTAGGATGCACTGTTCAGGGTCTTTTCCTCCACATAAATGCGGCCAGAAAAGTTGCTGCAGAGTATTAAATACAGTAGTAGCAGCTTTTCCTTTAGATATTTCTCCATCTTATCTTTCCCAGCATACTCAGAACTTATCTTGATCAGGTGGAGTCCTCGAAAGGTCATTTTGGCCTTTTAGTCCTCAATTGATTTATAATATTTCGTCAGAGGATTAAACCTCTTCGGACAGGAGATATCCTCTTCGGATTGTAATAATTCTTCCTTCTAAGGTCCCACTTCCAGGTGGGCCCTGCCCTTACCATCTCCTTCTTCTCGGTCGCAAAATAGTCTCACATGGCTCTCGACCCATTATGTTGGACTGGTCCCTTTTCCCCCACAAATATATTTAAATTATATATATATGAATTATATTATGTATCTTATTGTATATCTTTAAGTGTATCAATGCATATGCATGAGATTACAAACTAATAATAATAATAGGTAAAACTGAGAAAAAATCAATTAGATTTCAAATTGGAATTCAATTAGAGTCTAAATTGTGACACGTGTTTTATCTAAATTTTAAAATTTTGTGTCAAGTGAGTTAATTCAGTGTAAAAATTATATTTCAATTAGAATTTAATTTTGCGCTACGTGTCTCATCTAATCTAAATTTTTTAATTTTTGTGATAAATAAGTTAATTTAGTGTAGAAAACAAAAGAGTCTCAATATAAATAAGCCATAAAAACCTAATCATATAAATAAAAACAATTACCAAATTTATAATTTCATTTTATGTAATATACCATGATTATGAATATATATATATTATATATTAACCAAAGTTTAGAAGAAAATTCAAATTTAGAATCAAAATTTGGATTTTGTTTTTGTTAATGTCTTTCCATACTAAATATAAATTATTATTAGGATTTATTTTTTTTTTTTTTTTTCTAAACTAACTGATTGCGATATTTATCCTTATACAGTTTCTACTTTCTATTCAGATATTTTGTATATGTAGATAGATTATTGAATGTAACAAACTATAATTGTGCCTATGATACGTATCACCTGGTTATATCACTATCATCTTTTCAAGTTTAGGTAAGATACTATTATGACCAATTTCATATTATTTTATTTTGTGTTGTATTTAGCAGAATTTCACAGACAATAATTATGAATTGATATTAGTATATGTAGTATCCAATAGTGATTTTCAAAATCATATCACGTAATAGTAATGTAACGAGAAACTTGCGTAACTAATATCATGAAAATTGTAAGAAAAAACTATTTTAATACCTCTAAATGTCCTAGTCAAACTATGTCCTATAATTTAATAACCAAAACTAACATCAACAAAACAACTACATTTCATCATTCCATGCATAAGCATGGGTTACATACTAGTATATATTAATTGTCAAAACTCAAAAAAAATTCAGTTAGAATTTCAAATTAGAGTACAATTTTACATCATGTGTTCTAAATTATTTATTTTTGAGAGAATTTTATTCCTAATTTTAGAATCAAATGTGAGATCACATCATAAATATTCATGCAAGTGAGTTATTGATACAAAAACCAAAAAATCTAGAATAAATGAATCGTAAAAAAAATGCTTCACAATAACAAAAATTAAGAAGTAATAAAAAATAAATAAACATAGACAGTTTACATTTTATAACTAATAATATTCTTACAAGACTTTTTAAAGATTTAACAAAATATAAGAAGGCTATTAATAATATTTAAATTATATATATATATATATATATAAATTATCGGGTGTATACGTATCTTATTGTATATCTTTAAGTGATCCACGCATATGCATATATATATATATATATATATAGATTAGAGAAAATTCAATTAAATTCTACAATTAAAGTACAATTTTGCGCCATGTGTCCTAAGTTATTTATTTTTAGAGAGAGTTTATTTCTAATTTTGGAGTCAAATGTCGGATCACATCATAAATATCTATCTAATGAGTTATTGCGTATAAAAACCAAAGAGTTTAGAATTAATGAATAGAAAGAAAAATTAATAGTTTAAACTAAGAGAAAATCTAATTAGATTTCAAATTGAAATTCAATTAGAGTCTAATCTTGTGTTATGTGTCTTATTTAATCTAAGATTTTAATTTTTGTACCAAGTGAGTTAATTTAGTATATGTTTGGCAACACTTATTTTTGCAATTTATTTACTATTTAGCTTATTTATGCTACTATTCATGGGCCCTACAGCACTTTTTGGTACTATTCATAGATCTCACTATACTATTTCAGTTAACTTTACTTTTATTGTTGCACTTTCAACAAAAAGTTTTCAGTTTTAGCAAAATAAACTGATCTCAAATAAACTCTTTGTGTAAAAATTGGATTTTAATTAGAGTCTAATTTTGCGCCACATGTCCCATCTAATCTAAATTTTTTAAAATTTTGTACTAAGTGAATTAATTCAGTGTAGAAAACGAGGGATCTAATATAAATAAACCTAGGTAATATATATAAAACCAAAACTTAGAAAAATTGATTAGAATCAAAATTAGATTTTGTCTTTGTTAGCTTTTCATACAAATTAAATTGTTTAGATTTTCGCAGTTTTTTTTTTTTTTTTTGAATGAGTATATTTTTTATTCTGTTTATATTTATATATTTTGTATGTGAAAATTTGAACGTAACAAATTGTAATTGAGCTAAACGATTCATGCACCCATCTGTATTTAGTTTAGGAGATACTATTAGCCAATTTATTCTTTTATTTTGTATTATATTTAGTAGAATTTCACAAACAGTGATAATGAATTAATATTGTATATGTAGTGTCTAATAATAATTTTCAAAATTATGTACATAAAAACAGTGCAATGAAAATTTGGCAAACCAATATCTCAGCCTGATCCTATTAATTTATGTAATTTTTTAATGCAATTTGAATCGTGTAAGGGATTTCTGATCATGGAATGGTACGTTTTTTTTGAATTATATACCAATTTTAAGTTTAATAACCATGCTGTGAAGACCATCTCCATGGAATCGAATGAAAATTTTAGGAAATTAAGGAGCTTCTAACTAACATTCAATCTCTTCTTTCCATCTTTCACGGGTTGGGACCATTTTTTTTTTTTCTTTTCTTAAACAAAAAAGGTAATCTCACGAGTTGGGAGGTTTATTGTTCCACACACCAAAATCAAAAAGAGTATTGGACATTTATTGATAATACATAGCTTTTACCCAATGTTGATGATGATGATGTGTTATTGTTTTTGTTGTTGCTTTTTTTTTTTTTTTTTTTTTAAGGAACTACACAATATTGTTAATTTCAGAGTACAAATATTTAGGAGGTTTTTGGATGATGGTCCTGGTCACAATCGTGGGGTGTGTCATCTGTGACACATTCATATCTATAGAGTTCAAAGATTTTGGAGTAGTAGAAGGTTTTTACTTTTAGTTGGTCTACGTGTTATAGAGTTTACAGTCACAAATTATTTTATAATATTTTTACAAACTGTTGACCTGCGGCCAACTTTTTAATGATTTTCATTTAGGCCCATTATTAATATCAATTTTTTATTTACGAATAACTACTCACTACATCAGCGGTTTGTAAATTTTTTTTGTAAAAAAAGTTTGTATTTCTAGCATTACTCATAGTTATTTGTTCTATTTGGTAAGATTTCTCATGTGGTGGTTTTTCTCTTGAATAGCTTTCTAGCCTTTCCTTGGGTTTTCCACTTCATTACCATATTGACGTCTCCTTGCTAATCACGTTATTTAAGTTGTCATTACTTGCTTACATTGATTATTTGTGAATTAAAAATGGCGTAATTGGATTGATTGAATAACTTGGTCAATTCACATAATAAGTAACAACGGAAATTTCCCAACACTATCTATAATGAAGCTTTGCCTTATTACTCAAGCTTCCTGCAGGTAATTGGACATTTTTGAATGGAAAACCATTATAAATATACAAGTTTCTTTGATCAATATTCATCACATAATTTTTCTCAAAATATATATATATATATATATTCATCACATAATAAGCTAAGCCAGTAATAATTTATTGTTCGAACAGAAATTGACACCCTGTCAACCTATATTAAATATATATATATATACTAGTTATAGGCCCGTGCGTTGCACAGTTTTATGAAAAACTTATAAAATATATGTATAAATAATTATATATTTTAATAATTATTATAACAAAATAAGTACTAATTTGTTAGTGACTTGAAGTATTGTTAAAAATAATATCAATGATTAAAAAATGTAAGAAGTATTTTTTTTCCTTTGGAAAATCTTTGAATGCTTATTTGTACACTATTTTATAATGATGGTCCAAAATTTTGCAATTTAAAACCAAAAATATAAAAAGATCAATGAAGAATTTGTTGGGAATAGAAAATTATACTAATAATTAGCAAAAAAAATATTAATTAATGTTGCAAACGGATACATAATTCTATGCACACTTTACATAAATAAATGCTGATATTCAAAATAAAATAAAAAGTAAAAAGGGAACAACATGAATAAATCATACTTGACAAAATTTATTTCATTTTGTTTGATAAATTATATAAAATAAGTCCCATTAACTTAGTTTTAGTGTATTTAAATGATCTAGAAAAAATAATGAAGCATATGCTTTTGAGCCTAATCACATCTAGCAAAACAATAAAGCATTCAAAATATTGAAAGGCAATTTAAGTTCATATATTCTTGCATGAGATACGTATCTGTCCATAGTAACAATGAAAGCCTCATCTTTGAGATGAAGAATTAATGTAATGCTAATAAATAAAATAAAAAAATAAAGAGGAAAAGAGAAGAGATGGTTGATATATATATATATATATATATATTATATAAATGATGCAAAAATTCATATCTAGTTAAACGTCTAGATGATGAAAGACAACCTGCAAAAATGACAAATTTAACAAAAGAAAAACATGGCTAGATTCTTAGTTACACTGACAAAAATAAAAAAAAAAAAAAACCAGATAATAAAACTTACATAACCATTCTAAAATCACAGTTTCCTTGACATGACAACCCTCTACAAATCGAATCTCACTACATCAAAATGACCGTCATCGTTTTCTAATAAATAAAATTTTTTTTTAAATGTCATATTAGAAACTATACTGTAGACGGTGTTGCTGGGATTTACAAAATCATATTATATTATATATATAATAAAAAGGCAATAGATACATAGTGTTGATAAAAATCATATTATATATAATAAAAAGGCAACAAATACACAAAATCTATTCAATTTGATGAAAGAAAAATGAAATTTTAACAGTGTAAATTGTTTGCTTGCCAATATCTTACCTGTTTCTCTAATTCACCTGTACGTGCATGAGCCTCCGATCCGCTCCTCAACATCTATCGTTCCTTTTTTCTGAAAATAAAAATATATATACAATAAGTAATAACATAGAAATCTTGTTGACACAGATTTAAGTTATTGGCTTTGGGAAGTCCAATGCTAATGCCTCACCTGGAGAGAAGGAACCTCACTCTGCAACGACGCAATGCTATCTAACTTTTCTTGAATGACTTTTTCCTTCGCCGCTATAATCTCTTCCTTTGATTTCAATTCTTTGGATTTCTCATCAACATGGGACTCTACAATAAATATATATTTATATATATATTTTTTTTTTTTGTTTACATTAAAATTTATATCCAAAAAAAAAAATCTTACGTGAAGCAGTATTTTTTTTTTTTAGAGATAAAAATGAAATAGATTCTTAATTTTTTGAATTAGAGATAAGAATGAATTAGAGTCTTGATTAATCTAATATTAATCTACAATTTTTTTGACATGAATTAGAATCCTAGTAGTATACTATTCCTTTTTAGTTCTTAAAAAATCTAAAAATTTATTAAAATTTCTGCAATTTGGTGAAGCCACATGGCGCAACCACGGCGTCTAAGTCCAACTTTTATGATATATAATATGATATTATATGCGTACACGTTTACTTAATCATGTGTTTAGAAATTAGGAAAATGCCTATCAAAAAAATAAGTAAAAAATTAGGAAAATGTTTTTGAATCAATTCCATGGTCTAGATTGGATTTGGTGCTCAAGTCCAAATCTACTATTTTCATTTCAAAAGGAATCATAACCGCCTAACTAGATCATCAATTATTTTCATCTTATTCGAAAAAAAGAAAAAAAAAAGAATCTAACGGTTGTTGGCCAAAATCATATCCCATGTTTTAATTAATTTAGATCAGTTGGAGGATCTTATAGTTTAAAAGCCCTGGATTCCACATGCCATGCTTTATGCGAAATGGAGAACTTTATTCTTACAAAGAAATATATATAATACTATTACTAAAGAGTTAAGCAGTAATCAACTAACCATTCATCCCTTAAACTAGAAGTATATTAACTATAAAGTTATATATTTATTTATTTGATTTTCGAGCTACGAAGAGATCCTTAAAGATTAGTATCACATAGTTTAAATAGAGCCATTAATTTCATGATGTGTTTCTTTTTTAATTTGGATAATAACAATGTTCTAATTATGAGGGAATTGTTAAATTCAGAATGATTTTAATTGGAGTCTTTGGAGATATGCAACCATTTTTTTAGTTTTTACCTTTGTCTTGGTCATATTGTTGTGTCTTGGACCTTTTGGACAAAGGATAAACCATTAACTTAAAATATAATATTAATAATAAATACTTTTATATATATACACCTATAGTGCATTCTTTGTTGTTGTAATATTATACTCATAATTTTATGATGATCTACTTCTCTACCTGCAAAACAATTCAATTATACACTTCAACCAAGCTGTACATGTACAGGAAATGGTCCAAATGAACATGGATAGAGCCAAAGGATTTGCTGAAATGGGATTCACATCCCCGACAACTTGTGATCTACTAAACATTGCATGCGTAGTAGGTATGGAACAAAAAGAATTCCAGAAATTGTCTTTTCCCAGTAACCAAACACCAGCTCTCTTCCTATAGTGCATTCTTTGTTGTTGTAATATTATACTCATAATTTTATGATGATCTACTTCTCTACCTGCAAAACAATTCAATTATACACTTCAACCAAGCTGTACATGTACAGGAAATGGTCCAAATGAACATGGATAGAGCCAAAGGATTTGCTGAAATGGGATTCACATCCCCGACAACTTGTGATCTACTAAACATTGCATGCGTAGTAGGTATGGAACAAAAAGAATTCCAGAAATTGTCTTTTCCCAGTAACCAAACACCAGCTCTCTCTAATCAAGTTGTCACTTCTTATATTTGAGAAAACAATTTATTGGAATGACCTAAATCCTATAATGATAATGCATCCTTCTAATCAATGACAAGAAAACAAATTTCCAGTGGTAAACTAGAAAGATCCCATTAACACAAAAAATAAAAATAATAAAAATAATAAAAATAAAAATAAAAAATAAAAAGGTAGAAGAAGATGGAAGTGCTCTATTTGTCATGTTGATGACTACATGGATGAGCTTAGATGAATCAGAACCTTGCATTATTGTACGACTGATGTATATGGGTAATGAATACTTGGAAAAAGGATTATCATAAAGGTATTGGCATTGATCCTTTGATACTTAAAATGTTAATGAAAATTTTTTTTCAAAGCATATTATTTTTGGAAATTCGAATGCATGTATACCAATGCTCTTGTTTTCCTTTTCTAAAAAAGGATCTTTAGGAGGATTATTTTCCTGAACATTTACTGTAGTGGTTAATGGAGAATACTGTTGCGACTACTTGTGTGATTATTAGAATGCAATTAATATGTCGGTTACTCATCTAAATATAGGTCAAGTTGAGGTTATCCTCACTCCTTCCAAGTTTTCTCGAGTTGATTTGTTTTTGTTATGAAATAGTTGAAGCTCTAACATCAATTTTTATTATTTATAGCTAGCAGAAGCGCATTCACATGAACCAAAAAATAAAACATTCACAAGAGACAATAATTTAATGTGGTTCAACCAACTCTATGCCTACGTCCATGGGCAACACCCAAAAAAAATATCCAATATCAATGATATGGATTATAATTACGTTAATCAAACCTCACGACACTCACAACATCCACAAATCTCATCAGAACACATACAAAACCTCTCATAAACTCAATCTCACAATCCCAAAACACCATCACACTCAATTACTCTCTCACACTCACATAACAAACAAATTCTCAACACATAACAGTGGATAATCTTTCAATCCAAAAAATTTACCAAATTACTCTTCAAAGAAACTCACTTGTTTTTATTATTATTATTATTATTTTTTATGAGTCTTTTTCCTCTCCCGGATGGAACCTTCGGTAAAAGCCACAACAATAAGTGAGAGGGTGTCGTAGGCTAGCTATGCTAAGTTGATGGAAAAATTTTTAGGTACTCCTGAAGTATGAAGAAATGATGTTTCCTCATCTCACATTTATGATGGACCATACTATGAATTTAATAAGTGGATCCCACCATAAATGTAAGAGAAATGAGTGCCATTTTTCGTGCTATTAAAGTATCTAAGAATTGCTAAAGTTTATGATGTAGACCGGATGCTGACTACATGCATATCACCAACAAATGAACAATTCATAGAATCTGAATCCAAAACCAACATTCTAACCCATTATGTTCTTCCGATTAGACATGTGCTCTGTTGAGTTTGTCTTTAAAACATAATGAATGCAAATTTTTTTCCTTTCTTTTTTGAGTAATAAAATGGACTCAATGTGAGAATCTTTCACTAAAGCTAAGCAATTATATGTTGAGTGCAGCAACCATTTATGTATCTGCATCTAACATCACCTTTGTACTTGATCTATAAACAATTTTGTTCTTGGATGAAGGAGATATATAATTCACTAAAACAAGCGGTGGAAAGATATTAATTAAGTACAAATCCCAAAATAGTA
Source organism: Quercus suber (assembly GCF_002906115.3). Classification (NCBI taxonomy): domain Eukaryota; kingdom Viridiplantae; phylum Streptophyta; class Magnoliopsida; order Fagales; family Fagaceae; genus Quercus; species Quercus suber. The sequence goes on along the minus strand of NW_027069587.1, from coordinate 368,430 downwards.
TTTATGTAATTATGTTGTTTCTAGTCTCAAAAATCAACTGTTGAACCCTCTGACTTAGTTTTTGTTATCAAATTTTCCAATCTCTAGAATAGTCAAAAAGGGCTACAGTGTGGGGGTGTTGATCTCATTTCTAGTTTCAACTACTAAACCGGTCGCGATCAGAATGGCATTCAACCCATATGACCAAAGAATAGAATAAATCATCCTATCTTGTTATAATATTATTCCCTACTTGTAGGATAGTCCATTCAAACTTTGGCTTTAGAGTTGTTGGAATGGGATCAATTTCAAACAGATGACCCACATTCTCACTGACCCGCCATTGACTTGGTCACTACACTACGAAACCCATCTCGTACGACAATAATTTGCCAATAGAATCGAATCGATTAAACTAGGGAATTTGTGTCAGAAAATTATAAATCTTCAAACTGTTTACGTGTACGTTTCCAACAGTATTACAACTAATTGTATTAGATTCCAACACAATTTAAGACCAACTTTTCAGAGACTAATTAGCACTGATATTATGAGAATGCCGAGCATTTTGCATGTGATTGAAGGTTTTTCTTTTCTTTTGACATGATTGAAGACCGAAAGTTTAAAGTTTAGGTTTAGAAGCACGTCAAACCCTGGTCAACTCAGAAGCCCATAGCTTTTCTGATTGTCAAGAATTAAAGCCCATTGTTTAGGAACATGCAAAAGCAAATTTACCACAATTCCAGTGGTAAGTCAGTGCATGCCTCAATTGCCCTAAATATGCCTAGGACTCTTAGCAATTCAAGTCCCACACGCAATAGCATTGCATGAAATATTGAAACCACACTAGTAGCTAGGCTCAACAAGTACACAATAATTCATCAAAAAAGAAAAAGTACACAATAAAAATTGGTCCATGATCTCCGTACGCTCATCTATTATATAGCTGAATACCTAGCCAAGATTTTGATAATGGCATTTTGTTTTCCTAGTAAGGAAGAGGAGGGCATGCATTTTTGTTTTCTTGGGATGTATTCAGAGTATGAAGTTTATTGATGTAATTCTAAGTCAAGCTCAAAATGAGTATAAAAATGACATTAGCAATCAACTTGCTTTGCATCACTATTAAACACTCTTAAGCCATTAGAAAAACGTGAATTTAATCATTCAATTTAATGTAAAAAGTTCAGGATTTATTCTCATTTAATGTAACAATGTTCATGATTTATTCTCGATGGACATTTCTGCAAAAATTAGAGACCTTCACGAGTGTTTTGGTACACAAATTAGACTTTTTTTCCCCATAAAGTATAGCCCTAGGTAAGAGCCCCTAACGCGCATGATCATTGAGCATGGGCACAACTTTTTACCCCAATTTTCACTGAAATTGTTTTCCCTATGCCATGTCCAATCATCCTTCTCCTTTGGCCCTTTGCACTCATTTAAAATCCCATAGGAGAGGCCCCACGGGAAAAAATATATATATATAAAACGTTTTCTTGCAGATTTCACCATCTTTGCACATACACACCTTTCCTTCTTTTTAGCTTCCCCTCCAACCTTTTATGGCATGCTTTGCTTTTGTTTCTACTGGGTACCAATAATGCAATTTTATTGCCAAAATTAAGATAAAACATGGAAAAAAAAAAGGAAGTGTAGTTGGTACTTGGTACATAGTCTTTTCCCTACCTTTTCTCATTTCTCACTTTTTTTTTGGTTGGCTACTATTCTTTTTCCTTCTTTCTCTTTGTTTGAGAGTGTCTGATTGTACTCTAACTGACATATTTGGTTGGTTGCACTTGCATATAAAATATGTGCATGAATAAATTTACATCAATTTAATAATGGCACGAAAACTCAAAGAGTTACTCAATGCCATGTCTGGATAACATATATAGTACGCGTACCTTATGTTAATATCAAGAATATCACTTATTTTGCTGAAAATTAAAAATATTGTAACAAAATATTTTTTAAATATATAAATAGTGCTGTGGGACTCATTTTTAATGAAAGTTTTATTGAAAAAGAGATTTGTGGGTCTCGTGAACAATGCATAAAACTCATTGAAAAAGACAGAAAAACGCTTCTCAAAAAAAAAAAAAAAAACACATGCTCAAGTTATCATCCGTATCCAAACGAATACCTAGTCAAAGAGAAATTAAACTGATTCAAGATAGTTTACTCTTATCTTAATCCTTGATTGATAGTGATTATCAGCAATGTTTAAACTTTAACCACGGATTAGACACAAATATTAGTATAATAGCTATTTGCAACTTTCTTTTTCCTTTCACACCAAAAGAAACTATAATGAGAAACTTAAGGGGAGGCGCCTCCCTCCTTTTGGCCTGTTGTCTAGTTTCACATTTGAAATTAATAAACTGCTATAACATATGAAACATTTTAAGCAAATATATTTAGTTGTTTGATTCTACCTCCCTAATAAACAAAAAACAATGAGATATGATCATTGACTCAAATGCGTTAAATTGTTTGATTGTGCACCGTACATAAGAAAAACGCATCTAAGCATTTAAATATGAGAGAAAATAAGCTTGCCCATTTCTTTGAACCAGACCTAGTTTGTCAAGGAATCTGATAGACACCATTCACAATTATAGATGCTTTTAAAAAACCACTATTTCTGTCTTAGTTTTTAGCTGTCGACATGAATTATGTCAAGTTCATATATATTCTTCATTTTTGAAATCCAAACAAGTGAGAGAACGGTGCCTTCATGGGAAAAAAGTATGGCAGCCAGAGATGTGGGGTTGGTCAAGTCTCAAGAAAGCAAAGAAGTTGAACAGCCACCGAATAAGCCAGGACCCACACCCACCAAAAAACTAAGAACCACGCATAGATCATGGCCAATTTGGCCATCAGGCCCACAAACTCACAAAGCCTCAATCACAAATAAAGGGTAGGGGTCCATTACTATGTGCTCACGTTCATGCTCCACGAGTCCTGTTTCTTTTACCCTCTAGATTTTGATTCATATTTTTTTGGAAAAAGATATATATATATATATATGTGTGTGTGTGTGTGTGTGTGTGTGTGTGTGTTAATTTTATATATATATTTGTGGGCTTTCGGGGTGCCCTAAGGGTTCCTGTTTCTTTTCTTTATTAATCTCTCCAACTACAGTACTATTTATTTTTAATGATATCTCAATCTCTAATTCTTATGCAAAACCAAGTGCTTCATATAAGAAACATTAAAACATAAAACTATGCTAATCCTAGGTTGCCGACATGCCATTTTGGGGAAGTACTGGTGTTCAACACGTGACGGACACGGATATCGGTATGACTCATCAAACTCCAATGTCTGAGCAGTGTCTTTTTTTTTTTTCTTTTTTTTTTTCACTTCTCCGACACGACACCGATGCGGCTCCGACACAACTCCCACACGGTGGACACGCCAACAGTGAAAAAAAAAATCACAAATTTTGACAGATGTATAAATCATTACCGTTGATTTTGTGATATACCCTGAAACAAAAAAGCTTAGAGTCTAAGAAGTCATTATCGTGAAAGTTGAAACTCACAGCTCAACCCTTCCACTAGCCTCTGCCCACTGCCCTTTGTCCCTCGCCGGTGCTAGATCGGGCCATTTGGCGAGTCAACGAGCTCCATAAACAATCGCCGTTGGCACCATGCTCTCTCTCTCTCTCTCTCTCTCTCTCTCTCTCTCTCTCTCTCTCTCTCTCTCTCTCTCTCTCTCTCTCTCTCTTGTGTACTATTAGTGTTACTTATAATGCGTTTTTTTTTTTTTTTTTTATCCTACTCTCACTGTCACTGTGTTATACTGTGTTTGTGTGTGTGTATATATATATATATATATATTCTTTACTCAGCCTTTTGCCTTATATATAATGTTGAACTTGTTGTTCTATGGTAATCTTGAAAGTTTAAAGCTTGTTTTCCTTTTATGTTTTTAGTTTGATGTTGAATGTAGCCTATTTAAACTTTTGGTTTGTACTCTAAACATTTTATAAGTATTATTGTACTACTTTGGGTGTTAGTTTACTTATTTGTAGTTCTTAAATATGTAATTTAAATTCTAGACATAAACGTATTTTATGTCTAAAAATATATAAAAAATATGTCTAAATATAAAGTTTAATTAATTATTTAATTTCCGTGTCCATGCTATGTCATATCCTTATTTTCAAAAATTGCCGTACTCTCGTGTCCGTGTTCGTATCCGTGTCCGTGTCAATGCAACTTAGTGCTAATCAATGGTATTATATATACAACATCATGATCACATTATTTACGCCATTCTTATAATATTTTATTACAAGAAAAAAGACAGAATAGTATTACCAATTATTATAGGCAGATAATGTAGAAGAATCAACCAATTGCAGCTTGCTAAATTGGATAGCTTCTAAAAATTACCATACAAGCTCACTAGTCGAACGTTGGAGCTAGCAGCTGCTATATTCTAAAAATTGCGAGTAGGCTTTTATGTATATTTCATGAAATAAGCCTTCACATGTTATTTTTTATTTTTTTTAAAGATGAAACTAAATCTCATATGCTTACAAATATAATTAAAGTTGGATCTTAGAAATTGTGATTATGTGGTTATCTTCTTTTTGCGACAAGTATCTACCTTCTCATTTATTATTAAGAAAATTTATCTTCAATTAAACTTCATCGGTTTTTAGAAGTTATAGTTGCACAAGTGGTTTTTTTTTTTTTTTTTTTTTTTTTTTTTTTTTTTTTTTTTTTTTTTTTGTGACAGGTGCCTATACTCTTATTAATTATTAAGATAATCAACCTTAGATTAAACTCCGTTGCTAATAGTGTATTCTATATAAAACTATAACACCTTAGTTTTAATAAATTTTAAATTCTATTATCAAAAGTTTCAAGTACTTTAAAATGTTATAATTTATATTTTAATATAGTAAAATTTACGTCCAACATACTGTGCTTTTACAAAGTAACTCGATATATGTATGTATTACACATCATGAAATGAATGTGATTTTGTCATCTAACTCATTAATTATTAAGATAACTAATTTATTCAGATAAGACTCTTTTAAAGTAAAAAAAAAAAAAAAGATAACTAAATTACTTTAAATAAGACTCTTTTAAAGTAAAAAAAAAAATGACATACTAATTATTAATATAATTGTGATTTATTCACATATACTAATATTTAATTAAGCTATGCATTTCACAAACATAATACTAAATATTATTATTATAATAAGATCGTGTTTTTTCTAAACATGTTATTTATTTATTTATTTTTGATAGGTATTTCTAAGGATTACGATTGTCAATAAAGCTACGTATTCTACCATTAAAAAAATAAAAACTAATGTGACGAGATTATATTGAAGGGTGAAAAAAGACTATGAAGTAATCTTTACAAATTTTAAAATTTATTAAAAATGAGTTGAGTTCCGCACGATATGGTCCCCACCACTATGCCTTTTTTACATTTTTGACACTGCTTTTAGCGCCTATAAATTTGCCACCCTCACAGATCATACTTCAACAAAGCATAAGAAAGTGAGAGCAGCACTAGTGAGAGAAGGAAGAAAGAAAGAAAAGAGAGAATGGAGACTCTCCCAGTTATTGACTTGGAGAAGCTAAATGGTGAAGGGAAAGGAGAAGTTATGGAACTGATAAAAGATGCTTGTGAGAACTGGGGCTTTTTTGAGGTACTAGTATAGTAAAATATTTATATTATTTGCTATTCTTTTGAAGCANCTCTCTCTCTCTCTCTCTCTCTCTCTCTCTCTCTCTCTCTCTCTCTCTCTCTCTCTCTCTCTCTCTCTCTCTGAGATATGCTTTGGGTGAATGGGTGTACTATTAGTGTTACTTATAATGCGTTTTTTTTTTTTTTTTTTATCCTACTCTCACTGTCACTGTGTTATACTGTGTTTGTGTGTGTGTATATATATATATATATATATTCTTTACTCAGCCTTTTGCCTTATATATAATGTTGAACTTGTTGTTCTATGGTAATCTTGAAAGTTTAAAGCTTGTTTTCCTTTTATGTTTTTAGTTTGATGTTGAATGTAGCCTATTTAAACTTTTGGTTTGTACTCTAAACATTTTATAAGTATTATTGTACTACTTTGGGTGTTAGTTTACTTATTTGTAGTTCTTAAATATGTAATTTAAATTCTAGACATAAACGTATTTTATGTCTAAAAATATATAAAAAATATGTCTAAATATAAAGTTTAATTAATTATTTAATTTCCGTGTCCATGCTATGTCATATCCTTATTTTTCAAAAATTGCCGTACTCTCGTGTCCGTGTTCGTATCCGTGTCCGTGTCAATGCAACTTAGTGCTAATCAATGGTATTATATATACAACATCATGATCACATTATTTACGCCATTCTTATAATATTTTATTACAAGAAAAAAGACAGAATAGTATTACCAATTATTATAGGCAGATAATGTAGAAGAATCAACCAATTGCAGCTTGCTAAATTGGATAGCTTCTAAAAATTACCATACAAGCTCACTAGTCGAACGTTGGAGCTAGCAGCTGCTATATTCTAAAAATTGCGAGTAGGCTTTTATGTATATTTCATGAAATAAGCCTTCACATGTTATTTTTTATTTTTTTTAAAGATGAAACTAAATCTCATATGCTTACAAATATAATTAAAGTTGGATCTTAGAAATTGTGATTATGTGGTTATCTTCTTTTTGCGACAAGTATCTACCTTCTCATTTATTATTAAGAAAATTTATCTTCAATTAAACTTCATCGGTTTTTAGAAGTTATAGTTGCACAAGTGGTTTTTTTTTTTTTTTTTTTTTTTTTTTTTTTTTTTTTTTTTTTTTTTTTGTGACAGGTGCCTATACTCTTATTAATTATTAAGATAATCAACCTTAGATTAAACTCCGTTGCTAATAGTGTATTCTATATAAAACTATAACACCTTAGTTTTAATAAATTTTAAATTCTATTATCAAAAGTTTCAAGTACTTTAAAATGTTATAATTTATATTTTAATATAGTAAAATTTACGTCCAACATACTGTGCTTTTACAAAGTAACTCGATATATGTATGTATTACACATCATGAAATGAATGTGATTTTGTCATCTAACTCATTAATTATTAAGATAACTAATTTATTCAGATAAGACTCTTTTAAAGTAAAAAAAAAAAAAAGATAACTAAATTACTTTAAATAAGACTCTTTTAAAGTAAAAAAAAAAAATGACATACTAATTATTAATATAATTGTGATTTATTCACATATACTAATATTTAATTAAGCTTATGATCACAAACATAATACTATATATTATTATTATAATAAGATCGTGTTTTTTCTAAACATGTTATTTATTTATTTATTTTTGATAGGTATTTCTAAGGATTACGATTGTCAATAAAGCTACGTATTCTACCATTTAAAAAATAAAAACTAATGTGACGAGATTATATTGAAGGGTGGAAAAAGACTATGAGTAGCAATTATGATGTAGAAAGCTTTACTAACTGTTGTCTTGGACATCATTTTTAGTTGGTCAATCATGGCATTTCTCATGATTTCATGGACACTGTGGAGAAGCTGACAAAGGAGCATTACAGGAAGTGTATGGAACAGAGGTTCAAGGAAATGGTGGAGAGTAAGGGCCTAGAAGCTGTTCAGTCTGAAATCAATGATTTGGACTGGGAAAGCACCTTCTTCTTGCGCCACCTTCCTGTCTCAAACATATCTGAAATCCCTGATCTTGATGAAGATTATAGGTTTCAACTATAACTTTACAGTTAACACTTCATTTTTCTCATATTAGTTGTATTACAAAATATATATGACAGGTGTTACTAAAAAAAAAAACATACATATATATATGGACATCATTATGTCACTCTGTATTGATTTCATGTATTGCTTCTGACTCGTTTTCTTAATTTGGTAAAGGCCAGCTAGCTATCCTTGACACAATTATTGTTGTTTGACCAATTTCAGGAAGGCAATGAAGGAATTTGCATTTCAATTAGAGAAACTAGCTGAGCAACTCTTGGACTTGCTGTGTGAGAATCTTGGGTTGGAGAAGGGATACCTGAAAAAGGCCTTTTATGGCACCAAGGGCCCAACTTTTGGCACCAAGGTTAGCAACTACCCTCCTTGCCCCAAGCCAGACCTGATCAAGGGCCTCCGGGCCCACACCGATGCCGGCGGCATCATCCTTCTCTTCCAAGATGACAAGGTCAGTGGCCTCCAACTCCTCAAGGATGGCAAATGGATTGATGTTCCCCCAATGCGCCACTCCATTGTGATCAACATTGGTGACCAACTTGAGGTATATTTGGCCAAGGCCAACCCAACCTGTGCCACTTTATCATATTGTACTTCCTTAGCATACTAACTTTCATAGGTCATTTCCACTTATAATATCATTCATGTGCTGTTATCTTTTAATAAATATGTTATTTGAAATGGTTTTAGAATGTAATAAATTGAATGTGTGCCCTCTATTCTTTAGCCTTATGAGGGCGATTTTTTTTTTAAAAAAAATATATTTATCCTATGGTGCTAATTTCCTTCTTGTTCCTTTTGTAGGTCATTACCAATGGCAAATACAAGAGTGTGATGCACCGTGTGGTTGTTCAACCGGACGGTAACAGAATGTCCATTGCATCATTCTACAACCCAGGAAGTGATGCTGTGATCTATCCAGCACCGCTATTGATTGAGAAAGAAGATGAAAAAGGCCAAGCATACCCAAAGTTCGTGTTCGAAGACTACATGAAGCTCTATGCTGGCCTCAAGTTCCAGGCCAAGGAACCAAGATTTGAAGCCATGAAGGCCATGGAATCCACCATTAATTTGGGTCCTATTCCCACCGTCTGAGTCCTCTCATGACAGAAAGAAGTAACTGGTTTTAAGTGTGTGTTTATGTTAATAAGCAAAAAGTCTCAGTGATGAGTCTTGCTGTTTCTTTGTTGAGTGAATAATAAGTTTGTTGTCCAGGTATGCTTTGACTAGCATGGAACTTAGAGTTATAGGTCTTGGACATATAGGTCCTATTTCGTCATGTATGTGCTGGTACTGTTGGTTAGGTGAACTACTTAGAAAATGACTAAAACTTAGCACTTTTGATGTGTCTTAAGATTCAGTTTGGCTTATTATGCTTTTTTTTTCTTTTTTTTCTTTTTTTTTTGAGATAACCGCCCTGAAGGCAAAACTTTATTCAAAGAACATACTTTGGGAATCCAAATCAGAATCAATGTAAAGGAATGTGTAAATTAATAAACAATAAGGAGACCATCTATAAAGGGTAAAAAACAGGTTCCAAGCTGTTTTTTCAGTTTCAGGTCCTACTATGGTAATGGACTCTAATGTGCAAGCTTAAAAGGTGGAGTTGTTGAGTTTAAAGGAGCTCAGCCCTGGAAAGGAAGATTGCATAAAAGAATATGGTATATCCTATAAGAAGGAAATGCTCAATGATTATCATATTCTCCTTACGATAACTATGGTATGCCCCGTGAATGTGGTTTCCTTTTTAGACTTTCAATATCACATAAAAAAATCTATCTTCTGCAAGTGGACCACTAATAAAATATAAACATGCCCCAGCTCAGGAAAGATTCACTCCCCAAGGCCATAGTAAAGTAATTGCTACCGTACCACTGGAGGCACACAAACAGGAGTACATTCTATTGATACCACTAATTTTTTTGTTTAAAGTTCTTGCCACCAATATGAGGGGACCCAGGTTCTTGAAACCCTCATGTTATTGGATAGCTGGGATACACAAAGCACTATCCTTTTCTTAATTGAAATGTTGTAAATAAAAAGAAGTTGTTTGTTTTCAGAATCCTTGAAATCAAATTCCTCCTGAGCATTAGAAAGTGCAAGAATAAAACATTGAAAATTCCACATCAGCTCTGATGAAAACAGACTTCAGAAACCAGATAGTATAAAGAATTCCAAGACTTCAGAAAGAAACTCTAAGTAGGGAGACAAAAGCCAGCAGTACGAATAAATTAAGTTAGGATTGGAGTAAGAGTTGATGCATAGAGGAACACTAAATGCACTACTATGCTGGAACCATATAACTGAAATACATTAATCAAAAGTGCTGGTGACTTGAACCACTGCTACTGCTTTATTCTAACTCGCATCACTAGACGTGGAAACAACAGCCTTCTGAGGTAGGGAAACAAATTCCTAGAGCTGGTCTCGAATCAAATTTATTCCGGCCATATCTATTATTTTTACAGGTCGAATAATCATCTAGATTAAGGGATGTTACGTTGGCTGCGAGCAGTGATGCATCCGGTTTTCAATGCTTTAACTTGTGGAAAGTAAAAATTACATGAAATGAATGTTGTGCAACACGACTGATCAAAAAGGTATAGTCATCATACCAGAGGGATAAATGCAGATTTATAAGGCAAGAGTAAGATATAAATTAAGATTAGCAATTGTGAGAAAGACTAGTTTGCAGTTTCTACAGAAATATAAAACCCCTGCTTCATTCTTTCAAAATGCTTGACTTGTTTAGTTTCCATTGTTGACAAATGAAAAAATGGTCAGGTAACAAATAAACACCCAATGTCCCAATGACGAGAGAACTCAACCATGCTTATCAGAAACCAACCTCAACAGTGTTAGGATGAGATAAGGAGTGACAAACCTTATCTCATAGGCAAGGAAGAATGTGATTTAATAAAATATCTGGCCCCAAACACAGTGGAATGGAATAACAAGATAGGAGACATATAGTTGAATAAAGTTCAACCCAACTATGCTTTTATCGATCTCAGCAAAGCTCTCACTGGAAATCTTGCATGAACACACTAGCATATTTTAAATATTTCAACCAATGAAACATCAATTGCCTAATTATATTTACCAAGTAGGATGCAAAGGTTTCTCTTTTCAATGACAAACCAGAAGTTCACCTAGGTTCAATGCACAATCCACATTGATTTCCCACTAGTGACATCACATACAAACACATCATAACCATGCACCCAGAATAATCTAAACATAAAACAGCCATCAATCATTCACACCAATAAGTCTCTTCTTAAGTATTATGGATTTTGTACCTATAAAAAAAATTAAGTTTTATGGATTTTGCTAATGTGTGCCCTAAGGGCACACAATAAATTAATCATTTTTGGAAAAAAATTTCTCAGTAATTGAAAAAGTATTGACAACTTTTTTAATTTCCAAGAAAATGTTTCCAAAAATGGATGGCTTACCGGACCCTTTTCTATGTCATCATCTGTAAGTGCAATGCAGCATAATATGACGGATCTTTCACAGGTATATTAAAAAAAATTCAAACTAAAATATATGGGTTAGTGACCACCAGCCCAAGTGGTCCTCTCCCCTCCTGTTTAAGAGCAAGAAAATGGATGTGTAAAAAAAAAAAAAAAAAAAGAAAAAGGAAAATCGTAGGGCTGAGGTTTTGTTCCCTCTATTTTATTGCCAGATTTTTTTTTTCCCTTTTCGTTTGGGATGCAGTCAGGGCAAGGCAGTTGCACAGTTCACAGTTCACAGTATTCATTTTCTACACATTTGAAAAATACACATCAACATTTCTGCAGCCTAGAGGTTCACAAAAGAAACTGCTTGATGAAAACAAATTATGAAATATAACAAATGAAAAAAGTCCAAACAATGATCTAGACAAAATTGGCACTCAGAATGGCAAGGCCAGAATCATACCCCAAGCAAATGAAATAGTTTATTGAAAACTCACCCGTATTCAAACAATGTTTTAGAAAATTTCACCTTGAAAATCAGCATGGAGAACTGAAAGCACAAAATCTTTTGAGTAAAAGGCTGCTTAAGGATGGCACCTGATTTGTCAGTACCAAAAGGAAAGATTTCTAGATAGCCACCATTTCAATAAGAAAAAATCACATCCTTTCTCTAGTTCATGCTCATGATTGATGAGATGCTTGAAGGCAAGCTGTGATGCAGGTATATGATATCAATCCATATCATTTTCCTGATTCTCGATCAACCACATCACTCTTAACTTCATGAGTCACATCTGTGTCTGACTTTGCGACCTTTTTCTCATCTCCTTCCAATGCATCTCCATTAGAGCAGTGGTTCTTCAGAACCATTGAAATGTCAGCCTCAGAAGCTCCAGCAAGCTTAAAGCGTTCAACAGCAGCATCCAGGTTTTTCTTCCAACCCCCCAGCCCTAGTTTGCACTCGACTTGAGATCGCTCAAAAAGCATGTTACCCCAGAAGAGATGTATCTGTGATCTCATCACAGCTGCTTGTTCTGCTGCTTCATCTGCTGAAATTTCACCCTGACTGCCAAGGCTAGAGGGCTCACCTTCAGTATTACTTCCTTGTTTCTTTCTTCTTTTTGATAACTCTTCCTTCTTGCTTGCACTTGGATCTTTTAGCTCTTTTGCTCTCTGCTCCTCAAGCTTTTCCCACATCTCAGTCGCAGCCTTCATCTTTTCCTCGGCACTATCAAAAAGGTTGAGCGTTTCTGCAGAATCCCAGCTTGAGAGATCTATTTTCTTAGCAAGTGCAAATGACCAATGAAGCTTGGCCATTTCAAATTGCTGCTGCCCCAGAGCAAGCAATCCCTCATAAAAATCAGGTTTGATAAGAAGTGCCTCCTCATACTTCTCTCTGGCCAGAGAATATCTTTCCTTAACCCAGTCATAAGCTGTTTGAAGCTGTGATGCCACTACATCCTTTCCAGCAGATTCATCTAAGGGAATGCGTTTTCTAGCTGCACACATATGAACATTTCCCCAATTGAAGAAAGCCAAAGCAGCCACCTCCTGGAACTTTGCGGCAGCCTTGTCAAAAAGACCTTGAGCATCTTCACTTGTCACCGTCTCCTCAAGTGCCTCAGAACAAAGCTCCATCCCAAGCTCATGCAAATCAATATGAGCATCTGGGTCAATACCAACATGGGTGCGGAAAAGCTGAGCAAATTCAAACAACCAATCATCCATCTCCACTTCCTTGCATTCAGGATCTTCTGCAGCTCCTGGTTTCTCCTTCTGAGCTTCTTTCTCTGGCTTATCAATTATGGCATCAGCAGGTTCCAACACAGATTCACTTAGTGATGAATTAGAGCCACTATCATCTCCCTTATTTCCCTCACTCTCCATAGCCTTCTCCTCCTCTTCTTCCAATAATGGTGGCTCCTGCTCAGGACTCACCTCCACAATGTGCAATCTCAACATCCCAATTGAGTCTGCCTTATCTGTTTCAGGATCTTTTGGGACAAGGCTATCCACACAAGACTCTGCAAATCTGAGTTCCCCTGTACAGGTTATGGTCACCAAATCACCATCATTGTCCTTATACTTGATCAAAACTGACTTTGATGATGGAAACCGTTTGCTCACAATCTCCCTTAAAACTCTGAAACTGCATTTCACCGGCATCTGGGAAAGCCTTATGTCATGATCATAAACAAGCTTCAACAGCCTCCATTGGATTGCAGCCTCTGTAGGTTGCCTATGAGTAAGCAATGACACTGATGAAGAAGATGATTGTTCCTTCTGGCTATCCTTGCTTGGATTAGCAGGTTTTGAAGAGCCACTTGAAGGCTTCAACACAAGTTTCGACATTTGGGCTTTAGACTCAGGACCATTTTCATTGGGTAGAACAGTTTGGGGTCTCTCTGGCTTATTATTAAGCGATACCACTGATCCCCCTGCTGTAGTAGTTGGCTTCTTTCCTACTGGCCGGGCAGGCAAACACGGCCCTAAGCCAGCAATTGGGGCACCACGAACTGCAGAAGCCCCAAGGGCAGCAGGGGATGGGCGGCTCTGGAGGTCCTGCTGTGCATCCTGGCGAGGACCCAATGCCATCCTCAACCTTCGGGCAATCTCCAAAGCATCACCATGATTTGGATCAGCCCCCAACAACACCTGCACATCCTGCATCGCCATTTCATACTTCCCTATCGCCTCAAATGCCCGAGCCCTCCTAAGTAGAGCCCGGACATACCGGGGCTGGACCTGAAGCGCCATGGTACACTCAGCAATCACAGTGTCATAGTCAATGGGCTTCATTTGCATCAAACAAGCCGCCCTATTGCTATGAAACACAGCTCTATCCAAGTGGGTTTTAGGGGTAAGTTTAAGGGCATTATCATACTGCTCAAGAGCACCCACATAGTCCTTATTCTGAAACCTCTTGTTCCCCTCTTCTTTGAGCTCATGAGCCCTTTTCAAAAAGATTGATGAGTCCAAATCAACACCACCATTAGCATTTGCAGTTGAATTATCCCCTGAAACTTGGTTTGCACCACCCTTCTTCTTCCTACCCCCTGATTTCCCCATTTAATTTCAATCTCTCTCTCTCTCTCTCTCTCTCTCTCTAAAACACACACAAATATCTATCTATATGTATCTAAATGAATAAAAAAGCAGCAAGCTTGCAAAGAAAAAATAAAATAAAATTGTGTTTATGAATAAAGACAGAGAAATGGGTACTTACAATTTACAAATAATAAGCTCAAAGATGCAAGCTTTTCTGTGAAGATTTTAGCTTCTGTTTGATTGCCCCAGACGATGGGTTGGGTTGAAGATGAATCTGGAGGTCCTGCTGTGCATCCTGGCGAGGACCCAATGCCATCCTCAACCTTCGGGCAATCTCCAAAGCATCACCATGATTTGGATCAGCCCCCAACAACACCTGCACATCCTGCATCGCCATTTCATACTTCCCTATCGCCTCAAATGCCCGAGCCCTCCTAAGTAGAGCCCGGACATACCGGGGCTGGACCTGAAGCGCCATGGTACACTCAGCAATCACAGTGTCATAGTCAATGGGCTTCATTTGCATCAAACAAGCCGCCCTATTGCTATGAAACACAGCTCTATCCAAGTGGGTTTTAGGGGTAAGTTTAAGGGCATTATCATACTGCTCAAGAGCACCCACATAGTCCTTATTCTGAAACCTCTTGTTCCCCTCTTCTTTGAGCTCATGAGCCCTTTTCAGAAAGATTGATGAGTCCAAATCAACACCACCATTAGCATTTGCAGTTGAATTATCCCCTGAAACTTGGTTTGCACCTCCCTTCTTCTTCCTACCCCCTGATTTCCCCATTTAATTTCAATCTCTCTCTCTCTCTCTAAAACACACACAAATATCTATCTATATGTATCTAAATGAATAAAAAAGCAGCAAGCTTGCAAAGAAAAAATAAAATAAAATTGTGTTTATGAATAAAGACAGAGAAATGGGTACTTACAATTTACAAATAATAAGCTCAAAGATGCAAGCTTTTCTGTGAAGATTTTAGCTTCTGTTTGATTGCCCCAGACGATGGGTTGGGTTGAAGATGAAAAGGGATTTAGTTGGGAGATACGTTTGTTTGGGTTTGGAGCTCAGTTGGTATGGGAGAGAGAGAAATTGGTAATGGAAGTGAAGGGAAAAGATTGAGGAGGGTTTAGGAAAGACACAGTGTATGAAACCCTAGAGCGAGAGATGGTGGGATCAGAATCCGTTTGTCATTTTTGATAATCAAAGTTTTGCAGTTGGTCATCCTTGACCGTTCGATACGTCCAATGTTGTTTCATCGTGGACTCTATAGATCAATCTCCTTAAATCGGACATGTTCATCACATCCAGCAGGGTCCATGGGATCCAAATGAATCCCTGCGTTGCTGATTCGACACGTGGCAGATATAATTCGTTGTCCATTTAACCCACCGCTTTTTTGTTTTTTTATGTTGAAAGAAATTAATAATATGTGAAAAATCTACCTAGTACGGTGTTCTAGCAAAACAAGAGGGTGTTTGTGGTGCAGCGTTTGAAGTGAAGTGATAGAGAAAAATTGGTGATACTACTTCAGTTCGGGGAAAAAAAAAAAAAAATTTTTTTTTTTTGTGGGTCCTATGATGTAATCTGTGAAAAATGTAACCAAGATTCCTATTACATAAAGTACTATGTTGGTGAGCACTAAGTATTTGTGGTAATTTTTCAAGATGTTAAAAGTACTATAGAAAAAAAAAAGTTATTTTGAAATATTTTTGTCAACATCTTTTATTTTTCCCATTAAAAGATTTTTTTTTTTTTTTAAATGGTAGATTTTTTTCCCCTGTGAATAAGGTTACATATATTCAAGAAAAATAGGGTACAAAGGGAACCGAGGAGATGGGATTGGAAGTTAAGGTCTCCATGAGCATACATTCATACTAGATATTAATGGATGTACCATAGCCAATAGAGAAGCAAATGCCTCTATTTAGTAGAGCTTTTAGATGGGAGATGAGCTTTGTGGAGCAGCTATATTTTTGAATTTACAACCTCTGAGTCTGAGATATTGGAGATGAGTATATTGACCCATTATGTGTCAATTTTTGAAACTATGTTGTATTTGTTTAAGGTGTAAAAGAAATACGGAAAATATTTTACACCATTGGTTGTGTTTAGATTGGTTGGAAAACTCGGTCAAACTAAAATGAATTATAGTTGATTGTAAAATTTCACCCCCCTTAAGTATAAAACCATTTACACTTGTATTTCACTTTCAAACAAATTACACCCATTTTTAGCTTCTACATCACTATGTCACTCATGAGAGAGAGAGAGCACTAACTGCCACTCCAGCCTGACTCCACCGCCGTCCATGGTCAGTTCTCTCACAACCAATCAAGGTAAACTTTTCCTCCTTCTTCCTCTTTTTTCCTCCCTCTTCCTCGCTTTGTCACTATGTCACTCATGATCTGAACTTGCTTTCTCTCCCTCTCTCATGATTAGTGTCTAGTTTGAGAAAGATTGAATTTTTTTTTTTTTTTTGGGTTTGGTTTCTTTAGTTTATATATTGGGATTTTTTGTCATTATATTTGTTTGGAAGCTGAGAAAATATGTGAGACTAGTATAAAATATTTCATTTGAAAGATTTTCAGGAACACAACCAAACACCTTAAAATATTTTTCTCCAACATTTTTTGGGATGCAACAAAACATTTGAAAAGATTTTCCTTTTAGAAAAAAAATTTCCCTTGAAAATATTTTATACTCCGAAAACATTTTACATTGAGCCAAACATAGCCTATAATTCAACCAATTTTTGCACCATTATCTTCTTGGGATCTGTAGGGACTCAGTTTAGGAAGGTTCCCCAATAATACATTTTTAGAGAGTGGGATGAAGGGTTAGGCCCTAACAGACTAGCAACGGAACACAAGCCACCTTTTCCCATTGAAGGGGAGTAAGCCCAATTTACGACTAAGGATAGCTCCTCGGCCCTCTTCCGAGGAGGTTCCCCCCTAGAACCGACATCACCTAGGAGTCATTCTATCTCCCTCTCTTCAATAATCGAAAAATCCCCCCCTAAACTGCTTTGCTCGCCTTTCTTATATAGTTCTCCTCCTCCTACCCCCTCCTTCCTTCTGTTGATCATCCATTGGCCTCCCCTCTGACCGTCTGTCCCATCAGATGCCTTATCCGTACTCGAGTGGCTCACAATGATCAGTGTTACCTTGTCAAGGGGTTACATCCCCATTAATGCGGCCAGGGGGGTTAGATGAGCGCATTCAATGCAGAGGTGACAGCTCGCCTAAGGCTTGCTCCTTCGCCGTACTCCCGTCGCTGACGCGTGGCACTGGACCCCCTCCTCCTCCGATATTCAAGGAGTCCCCTTTGGTGGGGTGTTGCTCGTGTTCTTTCGAGGTCTTAGATGCCCAAGGACGAGGTCATCCTCGGATATGTTCCTCGGGGGTCAGTCCTCGCGCATTCATCATCGGACCCCTCATGCATCCTCGGCATGGGCCCTTGGGCCCGGCTTGGAATAGGCCAAGGCTACCTGATTTTTTGGCCCCCACAATAGCCCCTCAAAATCTTGTTGCACGCATCCTCGGGCGGGGAAAAGGATTTTGACATCCTCGAGCCTGTTCCATGCCCAGTCGAGCCTTACGCCCCCTGTCAGCACTGGGGTCTATTCATTACATCATTGGCAAGAGCTCTCAAGAAAGCAAGAATTCTCCTCTATCCAAGTAATAAAATCAACAATGCCCAAAGCGTGTCTAGCGAGTAGATGGGCAGGTCTGTTACCTTGTCTCCTAACATGGGAAAACTCAACCCCATGAAAATCTTTGCACGGTTCCTGCACTCCTTGAGTAATAGAAGCCACAGAGGAGGGCAGGTCTGAAGTCTCACCTAAAGCCCTGTGGAAGCGAATCACCCTCCATGATTAAGTTGTGGATACCTATATCCTTTGTAAACACTAGACCCACTTCATGCGCCATTGCCTCTACCTCCACGGCTCCTAACAATGCTTGAATCTTCTTGCTCATTACAGCCTCCAGCCTACCTTTATCATCTCTAATAATCACACCAACTCCCACTGCTCGTTGACTTGTAAAAATCACCACATCCACGTTCACCTTGAAAACATTATTTGGAGGTGGGATCCACATACTCCTGACTTCGGCCACTGATACTGTGCTTTCCATGCAAGCATTTGCTTCTGTAAACTCCTCAGTATATTGTGCTACCCAATTGACTAGCTCCTTACCATTCTGTCTCTTACCGTCGTGCCTTGTCACATTCTGATTGTGCCATATTGCCCATGTCGTGCACACCAGTTTGGCTACCACATCCACTTCAACTCTTTCCTCCATCATCACACCCCACAGTAAATTGTAGAAAGACTGTACTCTCTTATATCGTGAGGCCACAACTATTTTTGAAAAAGACCACACTTCTCTGGCACTTAGGCAAGACCATAGCAAATGACCCCTTGTCTTAGCATCCCTCCTACATGCATCACATATTTGGTCTTGTACCACTCTACATTGCATGAGATTGACCTTCGTAGGAAGACTGTCTCTACATGTCCTCCATGCAAAGTGACGCACTTTGTGGGGCAAAGGTAGGGCCCACAGTTTTTTCCAAAACAATCTCACTTGGCTATTATCAGAACTGACACACTGTTTACCATCATTTGAAAGTCTCAGTGCTACATTATAGGCACTCTTGACACTGAACTTACCATTAGAAGCTTCGGCCCATATCAGCCTGTCAGCGGGAAGGTGAGAACTTAATGGAATTACTTTTATCAACTCAGCTTTGTGGGGGAGGAAAAGAGCATCCAGTATACTAGACTTCCAGCTTGCTGTAGAGTAGTCAATTAGCTTACTAACTCGTGGATCTTGGTGCAGAAACTGTCTGGGTGAAGCAACTTTGAACGTGGATGGTGAAGGTATTTGTCCTCCCAAATGCAAATATCACTACCATTCCCCGCTCTCCATCGTAGGGATAACAATTTTGCTCCGCCCCACTTGACTTGCCCCTCCCTACTTCACCCCATGCAGATTTTTTCCGCCCTGCAAATGTGGTGGGGTGAGGATGGCGTAAGATTTTAGATCCACACCACGGGGTAGGGCGGGGATGAGTTTACACTTTTTAGAACTACCTCGCCCCACCCTGCAATAATAAGGGTTAAATTGTAATTTTTTTCATACCCTAAAACCCTACTATTTAAACAAAAATATCATCAATTTGTTTTATTCTACCTAAGGTGGCTCTACCTCTTTTTTCTCTCTAGCAAAGTTGAAAATAAGGTACCCATTTTAACATTTTTTTTTTTTTGTCTTTATTAGAAACAAATTTATATACTATTTGAATTACTAATTTCATTTATGATTCATTCGTCTTTCTCAACTTACTTTTCATTATGAACATAATATAATTTTTTTTAATAAGGTACGGGTTTGAGGCCATGTGTGTCATTGTTTTTGTAATGTTGTGTGGGCAATTAGCTGCTTAACAACATTGCTTCTTTACGCTTGTCAAAATCCATATCTATTTTACAATTTGGGTTTTTGTTTTTTAATTTTTGGAGAACGAGATGATGAGGAATACCCTATTGATTTGATTGCCAATATGATGGCATCAATCATGAAGTTGCTAAATTATATACAATTTAATTTGGTATAATTTAGCAATCAAACCATTGGTAGCTCCAGCTAGTACATAAACCAATTTAACCCTTATTGGAGAACGAGATGATGAGGAATACCCTATTGGTGTCATTGTTTTTGTAATTTTGCTAAATCATGACGTTGCTAAATTTATGTACTAGCTTTGGTTGTTCGTTCTCCTTCTCCACACAAAAAATTATATACAATTTAATTTTGTTTTCTATATTTTTATTAAATAATATAAGGTACAGGTTTGAGACTTTGTCCCATTCTTTATGAAATAGTCACAAAATGGGAGGAATTAAATAATGCACACTACTTAGTATAAAGGAGATTTGTTTTAGAGTTTTTTAGGCCAATGAAATATGAATACCTGGTATCAAAAAAATATGAATACCCATTTGTGTATGTGCTGCGGGTGCTATGATTTTTAATTTAATTGTTTAACGACGTTGTTAAATATAGTTTAATTGTTTAACGACGTTGTTAAATATAGTTTAATTGTTTAACGACGTTGCCAAGGAGATTTGTTTTAATTTTTTTTTCGTTCCCATTTTTTTATATTATCTTTGTTGGAGAAATATAGTTTGTCCATTACTAAGTTGCTAAATTAACATCAGGAAAAAAAATGACTTCACATGAAAACATTGGTAGCTCCAATCCATTTGGCAGCAATCAATTTCCTTTGATAGTAGATGAAAATAATGCAACCCATCACCACCTCTATTGAATATGCCAAACGATGTCCAGGTAGTCCAGCCTAGCAATGAAATAATTCAAGAAGAGGGGAAGTACAAATCAATTGTTTGGAATCATTTTAAGAGAAAGACAGTTGATGAGAAAGACAAGGCTGACTGCAATTATTGTAAGAAATTGCTAGTAAGGGGATCCAATTATGGCACTAAACATTTGCATGACCACATGAAAATATGTCCAAGGAGAAAGTTTCAAGACATTAGGGATATGAATCAAAAATTTTTGGCTAGGGATCAAAATAAGGTGGATTCAATGGTGGGTATGAATGCTTATAATTTTGATCAAAATGTATCAAGAAATGAACTTGCTCGTATCATCATCTTGCATGAGTATCCCCTCTCTATAGTTGACCACATTGGTTTTAGAAAATATTCAAATTCTCTTCAACCATTGTTCAGGATGGTTTCTAGGAATACAATCAAGAAGGACATTTTGAGCATCTATGAGAAAGAAAGGGTGAAATCAAAGCATGAAATTGATAAGAATCTGGGTAGAATTTCTATTACCACTAATATGTGGACTTCACAAAACAAAAAGCGAGGGTTTATGGTTGTAACATCACACTTCATTGATGGTTTGTGGAGATTACAAAGCCGAGTTATGAGGTACTTTTTTTAAAGTATATATTCATTTCTATGTTTCAATTAAATTCTTTTCAAATGTTTTATGAACTTATATCATTGTTGGTTCTAATTATTTAAATTTCTCATTTAAGGTTTATTTATGTGCCATCTCCACATATGAAAGAAGTGCTTTCTAGTGTCCTTCTAGATACTTTGTTGGAGTGGAATATTGATAGGAAATTATCTATTGTGACTATAGACAATTGCAGTACTAATGATGCAGTTATAAAAATTATCTTAGATAAGCTTCAACGTGGTGCACTTATTATGCGTGGATCAATGTTGCATTTGCGTTGTGCAGCACGTGTTCTTGATTTGATTGTTCAAGATGGTTTGGATGTAATTGGATCATGCATTGAAAAGATTCGAGAAAGTGTGGGATTTTGGACTGCATCAACAAAGAGAAGGCAGAAGTTTGAAGAGACAGCCCGACAAGCACATGTTGAATGTACCAAAGAACTAGCCCTTGATTGTAAGACTCATTAGAACTCTACCTATCTCATGCTTTCTATTGCTATAAAGTATCAAAATGTCTTTTATCGATTGACCATATGTGAGTCATCTTATAAGTGCATTCCAACGGAAGAAGAATGGGAGATGGTAAGTAATATATGGGAGAGATTGGCAATGTTTCACAAAGTTACAGAGCTATTTTCAGGTACCTCATACCCTACAGCTAATCTTTTCTTTCCTAAGGTGTGTGAAATAAAAATAGCTTTAAATTCTTGGTTTACAAGCGCAAATGATGTGATTAGGAGTATGGCATTTAAAGTGTTGGAAAAAATTGATTGTTATTGGAATGTGATTCATGGTGTTATGGCCGTGGCAACCATTTTAGACCCAAGATATAAGATTGAATTGTTAGAATATTATTTTCCAATAATTTATGGTGATGAAGCTGATAATGAAATTCAAAGGGTTAAAGATATTTGTTATGAAATGATTCGTGACTACAGTTCTGGGAGAATGAGGAGGGAAGGTACTCGTGGCCCTTGTGTGGGAAAGGATTCGCAAGTTGATGACTCCCTTATGAACTTTGAAAATATCTTAGTCAGAAAGAAAGGGGTGGGAATATTAAATTGGAGTTGGACTATTACCTTAAGGATGATTTAATGCCAAGAACTGTGGATTTTGATATTTTGGCATGGTGGAAATCTAATGGGCCAAAGTATCCTACTTTGCAACGTATTGCAAGGGATATCCTTGCCATTCCAGTGTCAACTGTTGCCTCAGAGTCATCATTTAGCACAAGTGGTCAATTATTAAGTCCACATCGCAGTAAACTTCATCAAAAGACTGTGGAGGCATTAATGTGTGATCAAAATTGTTTATGGGCTGAAATATGCAATGATTTATGTTACTGCATTCTTTATTATATTTTTCAATTGTTTGATTGAATTTATTTTATCTTTTTTTTAGGTTCTTCATCTACCACAGATGGAATTGAAGATACATTCCAAAATATCTTGGATGATTATGATGATGAAGAAGAAAGTGGTGTCACAATGATGGAAGAAAGTGGAGATTCTTTTTGAAGAACTAGGCAATATTTATTTTGTTATGTATTAGGAGTTTGGATTATTTTATTGTGTCAGATTATGAGATTTTTGTTGTGATATTGTCTTGTTAAACATATGGATAATATTATTTAGTTTTTGCTAAAAATTAGTTTGATTTGATAGGATAAATTTATTTATAATTTCAAGTATATTTTTGTTATTGAAACATGTCATTTTATTTGAAAAAATGGTAATAGTTGTAGAGAAAATTAATAAAAAATAAAGTTTTATGGTATAGGGCGGGGCTTCGCGGGGCCTTAAAGGGCAGGGATGGGGCAAGAAAAATCCATGCAGGGTGGGGGCGAATATCCCATCCTTCGACCCCCCGCCCCATTGCCATCCCTACTCCACCACATACCCTCTCTCACCAATTTTTGTGCAGACATTATACTACGCCAAGAGAAAGAGGGGTTGTTTCCATGGGAAGCCTCAACGAAATCGCACCGTGGAAAATATTTTGCCTTAAGCACTTGGTAAACCAGAGAGTTATGGTTTGTTTGGACCCTTCACCCTTGTTTAACTAGGAGTGCCATGTTAAACTGTTTAAGCTTCTTGAAACCCATTCCACCATTATGCTTTGGCTCACACAATTTCTCTCAGCTTAGCCAAGCTATTTTCTTCTCATTACCCTTCTGTCCCCACCAGAAGTTTCTTATCATGCTTATCAATTCCTCACATAAAGCATCAGGTAATTTAAAGCAGCTCATGGTGTAAGTTGGTATGGCTTGGGCCACCGCCTTAATTAGCACCTCTTTACCGGCTTTGGACAACAACTTCTCCTTCCACCCTACTAACTTGTTACGAAGCTTCTCCTTAATCTCATTGAACGTGTTCCTTTTATTTTTCCCCACCAACGATGGCAAGCCCAAGTATTTCTCATGTTGCTCTATTACCTAAGCTCCAAACCGTTGCTTTATCTCTTCTTGGATTTCATAGGGTGTGTTCCTGCTGAAAAACAAGGATGTTTTTGCCCTATTCAATTGCTGTCCCAAAGCTTGTTCATATACTTTCAGAATTTGTTGGAGGGCATCACATTCTGGCAGGGAGGCTTTATAGAAAATCAAGCTATCGTTTGCAAAGAACAGGTGAGATAATTTCGGGCCACTACGACAGACCGCAACTCCCTACAATACCCCATTTGCCACCGAGGACTTTATCAATGATGAGAGACCTTTTGCACATAAGAGAAATAAGTAAGGTGATAAGGGGTCTCCTTGGCAGATACCCCTTGATGGAACAATATTACCCCTAGGAGTCCTATTAATCTTAATGGACTAAGTGACAGTAGAGACACACTACATAATAAGACTACTCCATTTCACATCAAAACCCAACTTTTCCATTATTTTATCCATTTCACCCTATCGTAAGTCTTACTCATATCCAACTTCAGAGCCATCTCCCCAACCTTACCTCATTTTTTCTGGCTAATATGGTGCAT
The DNA here is from genome assembly GCF_002906115.3 of Quercus suber. Classification (NCBI taxonomy): domain Eukaryota; kingdom Viridiplantae; phylum Streptophyta; class Magnoliopsida; order Fagales; family Fagaceae; genus Quercus; species Quercus suber. The sequence goes on along the minus strand of NW_027069587.1, from coordinate 344,173 downwards.
AGTTTCAAAAGCAACGAGTACATTATCCGTAATAAGCCTGCCATGCATAAAGGCACTCTGAGTATCACTTATGATAGACGGTAAAATTTTCTTCAGCCTATTAGCTATGGACTTGGATGCAATTTTATACATCATATTACACAAACTAATAGGTCTGTACTCAATTACCTTCTAAGGTGTCTTTACTTTTGGGATTAAAACAGTGTGAGTTTTATTAAAATCAAGGGGAGAAACAACATAATTAAGAAAGTCCAATGCTGTTGCTGTGACCACCTCACCGCTTACATTCCAAAATTTTTGGAAAAAGAGAAGAGGCATGCCATCCGGGCCCCGTGCTTTCAGTGAGTACATTTGCTTTAAAGCCACTCTGACCTCTAACTCGGTAAAGTCCCTAGTCAGCCACTGGTTCATTGAAGCAATCACCTTTGGCTGGACTGCTTAGATCAAGTCAGAAATGTTTGTTGGTTGACATGAAGTGAATAACTCCTCATACTAAGCCACCACCACTTCCACCACCTTTTCATCGTCCTCATGCCAAACCTCGTTTGCATCCAAGATACCCTCAATGAGATTTTTTTGTTGCCATGTAGAAGCTTTTGCGTGGAAAAAACATGTGTTTCTATCCCCAGATTGTAGCCAGTTGAGTCTGGACCGTTGTCGCCACATATCATCCTCTTTATTAAGCCAACAATTAAGGTCAATACGGGTTCTCCTCAGTTCACTGTTAATCTCAGTAGAGGGGGGTTGGAGTTCAAGCCATTTAAGCCATTTTTGCAGTTCAGTTACCCTCATCCTAACATGCCCAAACACTGTTTTGTTCCATGCTTCCAAACTGCTTCGACACCTTTCTATGCAGCTCACCCACTTGCTCCCCGTGCTTACTAACTTCCTTTCCTCTCACGCCTTATGTACCACCTCTTCACAGCTTTGGTCCCTCAACCACATTGCTTCAAATCTGAACATTCTCCTGGCCTTCTTTCTCCTCTGGTTCGGCACCATTCGGTTTGAAACTGAAGAGGGAAGGTGGAAAACTTTTGCCTCAGGAAAGATGTTGAGCCACTCTAGAGTTGTCATTGCTCTGTCCAACCATTCCCTAATCTGCAAACCATCTGCACGCTGATATAACCACTAAATTTTGGACCAGAGAATCCCAAGTCTCGTAGCCCACAATAGTCAATGGTTTCAATGAAGTTCTTCATCTGTTGTCTCAGTCTATCACTCCCCCCCTCCTTTTCTGAAGCACCTGTAATTTGAATAGTTGTTAGCTTCTTTTAATGATGTAATATAAACTTTTGAAAGCTCTTAATTTTCCATAATATATCATAATATATATTAAGTTTTTTGAGTTATAAAATAATGCTAGACTATATTAATTTATAGTTTGTGGGAGGGAAGGATTCGAACATAATCTAGAGTCTATGGGCTTAGTTCGAGGATGGAAAAAGGCCCATTTGTGTGCCAATCCGAACCCAACATGTGGACGAAGCTCCTAGGATGGAAAATGAACATACCCATCATCTAAGGAGCCAAAGGAACAAATGCACCTTATGATTGCCTCATTTGACCACCTGCACCAAAAGACAGAGCACCATGGAAGACATTAGAGACGTGTAAGAAAAGAAGAGAGGAAAATCTGGGGAAGATAGCCATCACCTCCACATTCAATGCACTGCACCAACTTAGCTGATCGCATTAATGAGGAAAAAACACATGAATAGTAATTCCACAGCTTACAACACTCTCTAACACCTCCAGCAATGTCCTGATGGGATAAGCATCCTAATTACTACCCATAGACGTACAAGTGAAGGGCTAAGATACATTTAGAGGGACTATATCAGGGAAGGGCCCCCCCTCTAGAAAAAAGGGTTGGAACGATAGAACTTGAGCAAGAGGGAAGAGAGTATCAACTTGTATCAAGATTCGAGCAAATAATATATAAACATTGCATTCTTGGACAAGCCCGAGGAAGAGTTTATACTTGTTTTGTGTTTCTTTTCATCATATTAAGAGTCATAACTTCTTTGATTTCATACTTGGATCATACAAAGCATTATAATTGACTTAGCAAGCCTACTCTCTTATAAATTAATTGTGTTGGGTTAGAAATACCTAGTACTACTATTCTAAGTGGGCCTGGGGGCCATTTTTCAACTCTTCCATAGTTTATAACTCATTGTTTTTTGGATAAAATATTTTTTTGGTCCTTAAATTTTACCAAAAGTTTAATTTTCATCCCTAAACCTTAAGAAGTTCATTTTTCATCCCTAAACTATTGAAAAGTTCATATTTCGTCCCTAAACTATTAAAAGTGTTTTATTTATATCCTTATACTTTACTAAAAGTTTTTTAAATATCCTTAAACTATTGAAAAAAAAAAAATTTCATCATTATTTTTGTCTCTATACTATTCAAAAAACTTTTTACAAAGTTTAGAGATGAAAAAAGAACTTTTTGAAGAATAGGGACGAAAAATAAACTTTTAGTAAAATTTAGGGACCAAAATAATATTTTATTCTTGTTTTTTAGATAAAGCAATCCAATGATCCACTACACTAAACGATTTTTTATTGTGGGTTTCAATTAGCTCAATTGGTAAAATCTTTGATGGTTTAATAAGAAATCTGATGTTAAAATCTGCCTACATAAAAAATCGATTGGTATCTTGGTCTGATGATAAGAGCACAATCATTAAAAGTGGACGTCATAAGTTGAAACTCTATCATAAGAAAAAAAAAAAAAATTCTTTATTAATTAAATATGTATAATGCCTAAATATTTTTAGCGGACTTTCCACGAGCTAACAATTGGTGTAATATGTGTCTTGATTTAGTACTCTCTAGATTCTTGAAAATAATTTTCCAAATCACATGTATTTTGGGGCCAAAAAAAATTAAGTTACATTTTAAACTCTATACTTCAAGGGCAGTTTCAAATTAAACCTTAAAAAATAATATTGATACAAATGAATCCTATAGCTTGATTATTTTCACATTGAACATTGGACTTTTAAAATTGCATCGATTTAAACCCTCAATTAATTGTGAAAATCAAACTCCTAAATCAAATCCAAAAAGTTTAGAGTTTAAATTGAATATGATTTTCTTTGAAGTTAGAAAAAACTACAGTATAAGGTTTAATTCATAAAAGTCTCAAATTATAGAATTTATTTTAAAACCACTTGTACGATATATGGATTATGGCAAAACTTTGAAATATATATATATATATATATATATTTGATAAACAAACTTTGAAATAGTTATGTATGCACAAATGTACAATATCTTAGATTTCTCAATTAAATTGTAAATACACGATTGCTTTGATAAATGAAATACAATAATTTTTTTTATTTTTAAAAAATTAATAATTACAAATTTACAACAAGGATGAGAGATTTGAATTCTGAATATCATAGACAACAAAGGTGGCTTTACAGCCAGCCCAAGGGGTTCAAATGAACCCCCTGACTTGGCAAAGAACCAAAAATTATATATAAAATTTTTTTTTTTTGTTTTGACCCCTAAAATAAGATTTTAAACACTCTAACCCTTTGTTTAATCCCAATTGAAATAAGCTTGAATATAATTTGTAGGGTCAATTTTTGTAGCCCAAACCCAAAAGGTATGGGTTAAAGGCCCAACGAACCCAGGACAATGAATTTGGAGAAAGTGGGAGAAAGAGCTCGGCAGGTTATGAATTAAACAATGGTTGGCTAATGTACTTAAGATGGTGATAACATGAAATAATGCTTGAACAACTCCATGAGTGAATATCCGAAGAGATGTTTTATTGAGTGAACAGTAATTACAACGTTTAGAGCTACAGTGAAGCTTTTCTTTCTTCTCTCCTCCCTTTTTCCTCCCCCATATTATCAGGGACCCTTCTTCTTTATATAACGTCCTTTCCCATCATCTCCATCGTCCACCTGTTCTTCATCTGTGTATCTACTTAAGTACATGTCACGTCATGTGTTTACTTTAGTTCTTTGTGAGTGGCGGTAGCTGAGGTTACATTGTTCAGGGGTCTTCTCCACATAAATGCGGCCAGAAAAGCTGTTACAGTGCATTAAATACGGTAGTAGCAGTTTTTCCTTTAGATATTTCTTCGTTCTGATCATCTCCAGACCCACCAAGAACTTATCATTATCATTGGGATTGCTAGAAAGATCATTCGGACCTTCCATACGTCTGATTGATCAAGGCTATTTGTAACCGAGGAGTAAGACATTTTCGGACCAGTAGTGACCTCTTCGGACGGTAATCCCCCTCTACTTTTGGGCTTCTTGCCTTCAGATGGACTGTCCAACCAATTATTGCTCTTCGGAAATATAATACTCCTCAACATGGTGCCCCGGGCCCATTAAGTATCTCTGAGTTTTTACCCCCACATAATTATTTTAGTGCTATTTTAACAATAATTTTACAATAAAAGTTAAGTAACAAGTTTTAATTGGTTTCTATCTAAACCCACAAATGATATCACTTTTTTTTTATATATCTTTAACAACTTGTACTTAAATTTTGTTGTGAAAGTGTTGTGTCAATAGCTAGCTGTACTCTTAAAGTTGTTGCTTCATTTTTAAAAATAAATAAATCTTCTCTTCAGGTTCTAGCTTACTTTGCCATTAACTATAGAATGAAATTGTTTTTTCTACACTTTTCTTCTTTATTAGAAAAAAAAAATTAATCACTTTTTAGCACACAAGAATTACAATACTATTGACCTCCTAGAAAAAAATCTTAGAGCCGCCTCTGATAGACACTAGAAAATGTTAAGTGATTTTTAAAATTTTATCTTTTTCAAGGACAATTAAAACTCAATGTAACTATTTGTTTAAATTTTATTTTATGGTTTAACGTGGAATTAATTTCCTTTAAAAAAAAAAAAAAAAAAAAACAAACAAACAAACATAATAGCATAAGGGCATTGTCGTAATTGAACAATAAAAGGTAGCTAGGGTTGGTAAATAGGGAATTAGGGATGCGATCTGGAAGCGGAGGAAAAGGTCAGCAGCCACTCTATATATATAAGATCTCAATATTATACATTCCTGCCAATCTTCTTCTCTCGCCTTAATTTCGTTTTTAGGGTTAGGGTTTCAAATGGTTCCATCTGCAATCATTCAAAATTTCAGAGATCCATTCATTTTTCATAAAGGTTTTTCTGTGTTTTTTTCTTATTCTTAATTTTTGTTGGAATCAAAAGCCTCTGTTCTGTTTTAAGAAAAATGAGAGACAGTTTGTATGTCTCTGCGTTGAGGAGAACACCGAGGTAGAACAAAATCAACGGCCGAGATATCGTTTCAGTCGTCATTTTTTGGATTGGCGATCTGATTGTTGCTCGTCCACACTTATTTATTTATTATTATTATTTTTTTCTTTGGTTGAATCTGAATTTTTTTTTTGATATTTGAGAATGAATTGCAAAGAGAGCAAATGATGTACAAAAACAGATTTATAATTCTTCACTTTGAACCGATCGGAGAGCTCATATCCGTGCGGAAAGCTGTGGATACTGATGCCCTCTTTGGCAATCTATTTTTCGGTTAACATGAATATATATATATATATATATATACTTTATAATATTTTTAATTTTTGGTTTTCTTCGTTTTGTGTTTGATATTTTGTTGTAATTTCGGCCTTGATTGGTCTGTAGATGAACCAAGTAGTTTTGACCTGTTTTATGTGCTACTTTTTGCTACTTCATAGTTCATTAGTTCTTGATTACATATATAAATTTATCCTCTAAATTAGAGAAAATTATAGCCATAAAATATGCATCTTGCGAGGAAGAAAATACACTTCTTGGGTATATTTGAAACATTAGGAGATGAAGAGTGGAATCTAAACTCAGCATATGCATTAAGGACCTCATAAACTAGTCAAAATCATATTAAAATTCATACAACTTTTGTCCAATTTGCCTACAAGGGCTTATGTTGATGAATACTCGGGTAAAGGGGTTAAATAACCAAAATAGTAAAATATGGATATGTTCACACACAACGACAGAGATTTGTGCATATTATCTTATTTCATTAATAAATTAGGAAACCGAGGTAATTCACAAGATAAGATAGTAGAGAGAGTTCAAAAAGAAAGCTAATTATTTGAAGAACACACAACATTACATGGGGGGCCCTGTGTGATAATATTGGGCATTGGACCATGTCTCTTTTGTGCAGCTATGCTAGTGTCTCCTTGAACATGAAAATGATGTAGGGGACTGCCTCAGGCTGGAAAGATCAAACAACTCTATGAACCTTTGGTCGGACACTCTGGCCTTAGCAGCAGCAAACCTCTGGTACTCGTCGAAAACTGACGACAGGCACCATCGTTGCAATCTTCTTAAACATCCGACCAAACAACCAGTGCGATGCTGCACAAACCAAATAATAGCACATGACTATGAATGAAAAAAACAGAAAATAAAAATCAATCACAATATGATACCTTCCCTCTCTTGCAATGAATCAGGACTGGGTGTTTAGTCACATCTGGCATGGCAGAGCAGATAAAACGTGCATTACCAGAATGTAAAAAGAGCAAGTTATTCTACAATTTGCACATAAAAATTTAAATGTGAATGATACCAAGAACAACTCTGAGTGCATCGCGGATTTTTTCCTCAGGAATGTTTACAAAAGGCTCCTGCCATGGTATAAACAAATCACATACTGTGTGTGAGAAAAAGCTTCCATTGACATTAACAGTTTCTTATCAATAATTACTTGATCAAAGGAAGAACCAGTATTACAAACCTCTAAAAGGGAATTTATTAGTACATATCAAGCAACTTGCACAAAATTTGGTTATATTAACAAAAAACCCAAAGCATATTCAATCTTTTCAACAACCTCATCTAACCAATGAAAAATTCTTCAGTTTCTTTAAAAAAACACTTCAAGCAATGATACCATATTTCATGAAACAAACAAATCCAATCATTAAAAAAATAACCTCAAGACTTCCACTTCATAACGAAGTCAAGCAATATAACTACAACCATATAAGATTTGAACACCTCAAAAAAAAAAAAAAAAAATTGAACCCCTTTTTAATCAAGTCAAGATGCCAATAGTTCTTCTCCAATAACCAAAAAAAAAAAAAAAACTTTATGAAGTACGCTGATTGGAACCCAAATAACACCTACGAAAGTAGAGATTAGCACGTCATAGTTGCACTTCTTATATGAGTAAATAAAGAGGGCAACATCAATCACACCATGAATGATCTTAACAATTGTGAAAATTTTTACCACTTGATGATAAATTATACTGTTCCAAATTTTTTTATAAATCCTTTAAAGTAATGCCTGGTTAGTAAATACCTTTTTTTGGTCAACAAAATAGCGTGCCAGTCACTGCCTTACTAATATCATTATTAATTCATTATTATAAATTATATTATAATAAAATAAGTAACTAAACTCTAAAAAAATACTAAACTTAAAATTTAGCTAATTAAAATTTTAACAGAAAATTAGAGTCAACGATATCACAAACACAAAGTAAAACAAATATGAAAAACCGAACCTTACAACCATCGATTTCGAACGTGAACAGCTCAATCTTATTAGCTTTCAAGAATTTCTTGCTCACTTCAGGATATGGCTCCGTGCACAAAGATCTAATCAAAATCAAATCAAATCAAATCTTAGCAAAAAATTCAAAAAAAAAAAAAAAAAAAAAATTTACGAAACGTTTTTTGTTTTTTTACTTACATAACGGAACGGAGGCCTAGGGATTTCAAGAAGCCGAAATTAGCGTCATCGGGGAAACCGGAGCGGAAGATGCCATTATCGACCATCGAGAAATTCAGCGGCGGAATCAGCAGTTCCAATCCGTCTCCGTCGTTGACCGCGTCGGAATCATCCTCTCCGGTCAACGGAGGAGTCCTAGGAGAAGGAAGCGCCGGAGCGTGAGAGTTACAGACGGCGGGGCCGGAGGAGGACATCATCATCATCGACGACGGCGGCGGCGGTTCGATCATCACGGGGCGCACTTCTCCTTCTCCTCCTCCTCCTCCCCCTCCCAAGCTCTCAATCACCATTGATTTCGCGCCAAAAATTTTGAAAGAGAGAGAGAGAGAGAGAGAGGAAAAAAAAAAAAGTGTAAAAGAAAAAAAAAAAGTACTGTAAAAGTAAGGGAATCTCAGAGGAGTTTTAGTATATACAAGAGAGAATAGTGGGATATGGAATAATTTGGGATCTGTGTGTTTCTTTCTTTATCTTCGCTGGGTTTGATATTTTATAGGCAAATTGAAGCGTGGAGAGTAAGGAAAGTTCGAGTGGGGTTCTCGTGAGGAAGGAGACTAAGCTGGCAGTTATACTTGGGGAAGTAAATGAAAAATGAAAAAAAAATTACCAATGAAAATAAGACAATTGTGTGTTTTTGATTGGGTTTGAGGTTTGACCGTGAATTTGGTGCCAAAAATGTCAAACTCAATTTGTTAGGAATTCGAAAGTTGGGAAAACACTTTGTGCCCTTTGGTTGCTTCGGTTGATTTTACACGTGCATGTGCCAAACATGAGAGGAGAGGGATACACATAGGACGATTAAGATGTTGTACTTTGTTTTTTTTTTTTTGGTTGTTGAGATGATCCAAAACTTTAATTTATTCACTTGTGCTTGTTTGCGTCGGTTGATATTTTTATATGTTCATGCGTCGTATATATGACAAAGAGTACACATGGATGTTTTGTAAAATATGTAACAAGATTTTTTTTTCTCAAAAAAAGATATTAAAATACTAGTCTTACAAGTAGTTATTACTAATTATTAGAGAATTTTATGGAGTGAGTAATCGAGAAGAAGTGTCAATCAAAATCTTTGAAAGATTTTTTTTGAGGTAATCCAAAGTTTAATTTATTCAAAAGATACTCTGATTTTAAGGTAAATGAATAAGATCTTTTTCCAACGTTTTGGGAGATTCGTTGGATCTATATTTTTCTAATTTTTGAGGTAACAATTTTATGGTAGTTTTTCTTTAGAGGGGGAGATTTTTGAATTACATAGATCTCACAAATTGTTAGGGGTGTCAATGTTCGACTCAACTCGCAAACACGACACGAACCCAACACGTGTTTTTTCGGGTTAAAGTTGGGCTTTAATGGGTTTGGGTCAACCTGTGTAACCAACAATAGACACGTTTGACACGCTAATTTATTTGTGTCAACCCGAAATGACCCACTTAACATAACCCATTTAACTCATATGACAAATAAATATTCATTTTATTTTAAATTTGTCAAATACCTTTTATATCCAATATATATTTTAAATTTAAAAAGAAAAGTAAGTAATTACAAAAATTTACAAGTGATATAATTGGAAATTGAAACTTTACAAACCCTAGATCTCTAAACCCTACAAAACCTAACTCTCTAAACCTTCTTATAAATATCTTTTTCTTCTTTTTTCTTCTTCTTTTTTTTTTTTTTTTTTTTAAATTTCAGCCGTACTACTCTTCTCACACCTACAAATAAATATTCATTTTATTTTAAATTTGTCAAATACCTTTTATATCCAATATATATTTTAAATTTAAAAAGAAAAGTAAGTAATTACAAAAATTTACAAGTGATATAATTGGAAATTGAAACTTTACAAACCCTAGATCTCTAAACCCTACAAAACCTAACTCTCTAAACCTTCTTATAAATATCTTTTTCTTCTTTTTTCTTCTTTTTTCTTTTTTTTTTCTTTTTTTTTTTTTTTTTAAATTTCAGCCGTACTACTCTTCTCACACCCAATTCTCAAACTCAAAATGTCAACTCTCAAACCGCTTATTGCTCTCTCTCTCTCTTTGAAGTGTATGTACTTCTTTTGAAGTGTAAAGAACTTTATTTTTAGATGAATGTTATATTTTTGTTGAACTATATTATTTTGATTGTGGGTTGAAGACTTGAAGTGTATGCACTACTTTTGGGATGTAAAAGAAATTATTTTTAGATGGATGTTATATTTAATATTATGCAGGTTGAAATGGGCTGTATTACATTCATGTTAACCCAACACAACTCGTTTATTAAGCGTGTCAAATGGGTTGGGTCAAGTTAACCCGCCTTATTAACAGGTCGGGTTAGGGTTGAAGGATTATGATACGATTATTAAATGAGTCGGGTTAGGATTGAGCTATTTAGTCGAATACTCCTACCTCAACATGACATGAATCCGACACGCTAACCTGAATTGACACCCCTACAAATTGTACTTCTAAACCCAGCAAATTGATATAAAGAACCCCAAGTTTATGTATACAATAATACCCTACCATGTTTTTATTTACCAATGTTTTTTTTTTTTTTGGGACCAATTGAGTTTTCTTGGGAGCATTAAGAGGCACAAGCGTGAAGATTCATGTTTCTCATTTTGGCAGTATTCTGTCACTAGGGAGCACTAGCAACGTGCCTCTTATTTGGCCGTATTCTATTGTATTCACTAGGAGGCACAAGCACCATGCCTCATAGTTTGGCTGTATTTTTAAGTCAAGACGTGTCACAGACTCACAGATCCACAATATGCTTTTATTATGCTTACATGTACAATGACTTTGTTGTTATTGTTGTAAGAATCTGGTGTCACGCATAATGTGAACTTTCTAAAAGGCTATGTTCTATCTTATTCAAATTTCAATTATTAGGGGAAGCTAAGGATACATTATTTGACTCTCTCAGTCGAAACTCTAATATCTTCTTTTTTTTTTTTTTTTTATTTGGATCAAGCCGGAGCTAGAAATTTTTTGTTTGGGGACCAAGTTCCAAAACTAATATATTTATCAAGGTAACTCCCCACTTGTATATACACACTTTTTTTTATTATATATACACGTACACACACACACACACACACTTTTTTTTTTTATTTGATTTGTTATATTTATACACACCCAATAAAATTAATTTTTACCATTTTCATAGTGAAATTCTTAAAAAGTTTCATTTTCAATACAAATTATCAAATTTTATACTAAAGTAAATAAAAAAAATCTCTTAATTGAATTAATGAAATTTTCAAAAACATGAATGATCTAAAACTTGGAGGAATAAGTTAAGTTTTGAATATATTTGAAGCTATCTTACTTTAACTCAGTATGTGGCAATTAAAGAGACATTTTATGTCCGTTTGGGAACAACTTATTTAATTTTTTGCTGAAAACTTTTAGCTGAAAGTGTGTAAGAGTATATTTGTATCTTGAAATTTTTTTGAAGAAGTGACAAAATGTGAGGTTTTAAAAAGTTGTACATAAGTTAAAAGCTAAAATATGAGTTTATAATCTGATGCCAAACACAACCTTCATGTGTAGCTTTAGTGACAAGATTCTTTTTAATCAGTTAATAACTTGTTAATCGCTATATAACAGGTTGAAAAAAACAGATTCAAACATGTTTAGTGCCAAACTTTATCAAATATTTAATAGACATAAGAGCACATTTTACAATAAAAAATAAAATTGCAAAAAATAAAATTATATCTCTATAACTATTAAACCAACTATTTTTTTTAAGAGGATCATTGGATTAATTCAAATATTTGGAAATGCCAACTCTTATTTTTGTAAACTAAATTTTGAAAACATTAAAATAATTATATATATTAAAAAAAAAAAATCAAAATTTGAGGGGCCTACATAGCTCTGCCCCAATTTGGGATCCATATGATCTGCTTACAAATTGTTATTCATGCAGAAGAGTGAAGAGGATTTAAACACAGCATGTGATTGGGTGCTGCTCAAGCTCAGCAATTATTGATTTTTTTGTGTAAAAGTGTAACACTCTCTTAAATACTTAAACCCGGCATTTTTTTTTTCCTCTTAATTTGAGATAAAAATCCTACTGTAACCTAATCTAAGTGTAAATACATGTAAAACTTTCTCCTAAAAACTTAAACTCTAACCTTTACCCCTCTCGCGTCACAAAAACTTAATGAATAAAGTCAAGTGACCATTATACTAAAGCTATGCATGGAATTTTCTGATCCCATTTGTTAATGTACAATGTACAGCATGTTATTGGGCGGTGGGCCGAATACTTAATTTTTCAATTAGCATTGGTCATAATAGGGCAACTCTTAATAGACCTAAATCTGATACCTTTTCTTTTTTTTTTTTCTTTTTTTTTTTTGGGTGCTAAATCTGATACTTAGCTGTGATTACTTTATGTTAGAACTTCGATTTTGTATAAATCATTTCATGTTTTAACCTGATGCGCTATTGGTCCAAAAGATTACCTGAAGTGTCTGCTCATCAGGGAGAACAGGAAAAAAAAGTTATAAATCGTAAATGATCTGCAATTGCTCAGAGAAGTAATGACATACAAGTTTTTTTTTTTTTTTTTTTTTTGGCACACTAAATTGGTTTTAAACTTCAAGAATGGGGCCGTCAATCTAACCTGCCCACTGCACAATCAATACTATATACAAGATTAATACCTAGAGGATAGATTTAATTCTATACAATGAAGATTTCAAAAAAGATAAAGGTGTTTTTATTCCTCATTCTGCAAGAACAAGGACTTTAATTGTTCCTTGGCTATTTGCAGTCAACATTGTTGGGCTATCACTCTTCCAACAAACAGCACTAATGAAGTATGATCCTATATCATCATCATCGTCTATTTCTGAAGAACCAAATCTATGCCACGCCATTGGTTTGGAGATAGCCTGCAAGTAATAATCAAAATTGAGTTACTTCAAGATTGAGGTCATAACATATATGTTCTTTAGATGTATTGTTTCCTAACCTTGTGATAAACAAACACGTCATTTGTCTCACTGCCACAAGCTATGAATTCACTATTAACTGTGAGACCCACAAAATTCTTCTCATTCATGTGGCCTCTATATGTGCGTGGCTGTGAAAAAAGAAAAACAATTTGTAAGCTCGTAATTAGTTTGGACTATGGATATCATTGAGATAGAAAAACAGGTTTTTTTTTTTTTTTTTGAGAGAGAGAGAGAGAGAGAGAGAAGTAGAAAGTGTCATGAACAGAGCCATATCAATTTAAATCTAATGCAGTCACAGCCCCATTAAAGCTACCATGAACAATTATGACTAAAAAAGATAATTTCCTATTTTCGGCAATCCCCTACAGACTATTGCTCTGGCTGCAACAACTACTAGTGTCTAGATTATCTCCAAATATTGTTAATTTCAAGAGTCTCAAAATTTAATTTGACAATGTGAATTATTAATGAAGCATTAATAAAGAGACTGAGATTATGAAATTAGATGAAAAAAACAAGAGTGCACATACTTGGAGCTCAAAATGGACATTCAAAACCCGAACAATAACTAATAGTGTCCTGAGAACTTACTGGCAAATTTTCCTGTACGTCCCACACGCGCAATGTGCTATCAGTAGATGCAGAAGCAAGCTCATTGCTAGACAAGAATTTTACATATGAAACAGCTTTTTTATGCCCACTAAACACGTGCAGTGGCTGGCTGATATTTCTCAAGTCATAATAGTGAATGTGATGATCTGCAGAACCCACCTGCAAAACTCCCAAGTATTAGAGGTTATACTTGGATTTAATCCAGCTAGGTTGCCAAATCTGATCTATGAGTTCTTCTGATTTAAATTTCAATCAAATGTGAGTCAGGAAGGCATTATAAAAAACCACTGTTCTTTCAACAGTTATTGAAATAAAAGAAAAAGAATAAACAGTGAGTATTAGCATCAACAATTTGAAGAAACTTGTATCTAGATAAAAAAAATATAAAAAAAGAAGCAAGCAGAAAAAGTTTGAGGGAAACATACTGCCACATAAATGCTTGACCCAGGATTATACTTGACAGAACAAATATTCGCTTTCGTGTCGATGTTAAGAACACTTGCTTCTTGCTGTGTGCACCAAATTTTGACCTGTATAATACCATATTAAATGAATTCAAGCTGAGGCTACTTTTTAAGCATAACACCAAAATAAGCCCACATCAATATTTTATGAGTTCAAAAAAATAATAATCCAACTTGAGAGATGGGACTTCCAAATGGACATGGCTAAACGACTATGTGAAAATGCAGCTAGCTCATCTTCTTATTAAGGACACTAAAACGGATTATAGTGTTTCTATGTATTAGTTTGCATGAAACAGAAGAAAACATTTTTCACAGGAACATAATTGGCTTGGCATACAGATTTGATGCATTTATCTTGCCACAATGATGTTAAAAGCATGCCTAAAGCTCAAAGCTTGAAGCCCCAAGGTCTGAGCACTTCACTTGGCAAAAACAAAACCTCATTTAATGAAGCATACTTTAGGCACACTTTTTGGTGCATTTTGAAGAAGCACAAAGCACACTTAGGGGTGCTTTTTTTTTTTTTTTTTTAAATTATTTTTTATTGCTAAAAAAGATACGAATCATTAAAATTAATTGCTTGATCTTGAAAGAAATAACATGAACCATAATTTACTATACAACCACTATTCTTAAGGTGGTGTATCACATAAACAATTTTTTAAATTACACGTCAAAAGACACAAACAAGATTAATTTACTATTCTTGTGCTTTTTGATCTCTGATTTTTAGATGTATTTTGATTGAACCATATACATCATTTGATCATAACTATCATGGTTATATATTATAAAGCATAAGAGAATTATATAAAATGTTATGTTTAAACTTTCTACATCTAGATTATATTATTTTCCATTGATAATTGTTTTCAATTAACTATATAAATAGTTTAAGAATTGAAATAAAATTAGTAAAATTTGAACTTACAAACATCATACAATTGCACTTGCCTAATAGGTAATGTATACAAATTTTGAGTTTGATATTTTTTTTCCTACAATATGTTATGAATATTTCTATTAAAATTTGTTAATTTTATATTTGAAAAATGTGTATTTCACTTCAATCAAGAGCATATAAATAGACCATCTTGGCAATGTCATGGCCAAGCATTGGACTCTTTCCATGAAGATAATGCAAGTGGATTGACTAAATTCTAATCTAAAAAGAAGTTGTGACCATAATTTAGGGGCCACATGGACTGAGAACTCCCCCCCCAAAAAAAAAAAAAAATACTAAGTGCTTGTGTCCAGATCTGTCTGAAACGTCCTTTGTCCTTGATTGAATAATAGGCTATTTGAACTCAAGAAACTTCCCAGACTTCCTTGAATATATTAATAACATCTTTGATTCTGACAGTCCACACATTTTACATGGCACACCTATAACTCATCAATTATCAAATTTATATCTCTATTTCATCTATACTACCTTGAATATGGCACACCTAGAACTCATCAATTATCAAATCTCTCTCTTTTTCCAAAACACATATTACTATACAGCTCACCAAGTAGCACAATATACTCCAAATTATCCATTTCGAAGTACCTTGCAGTCATCACTGCCTGAAACAAGCATTGAGGGATCAGTGCGTGAAAAATCAACACTCCAAGCGCGCTTTTCATGCTCCTCATACTCCATCACACTCTGGAAGGAAAATATTCATGTTAAAGAAAAGGTCTACAACTAGAAGCTTGGAATGATGACCCAAATTATATGATGCATGTACACAGATCAAGCTGTAGGAGCATTTTATTTGTTGGGATAACTGATATCATATGTTACATAGTGACTAAATGAGAAAAGGAGAAGCATTACTACCTGTCGAGTGCTTACGTCCCAAACAGTCACTATCCCATCATAATCACTACTAGCAATATGGTTTTTAGTGTACTTATTCCAGCTCAAGCAACTCAGCTTGGATCGCGTGGGCATCTCTACAATAGGGCAGTGGACATCTGCTGGTTCATTCACCACCTAGAAGCGATCACAAAGGCAATAGTAAATCAATCAAATAAATATAAAAATACAATTTGTGCAAATTAAGGAATTTTTTTGGGGGTGTAATCAGCAGCTCACAGTGCCTAATTGAAGAAGCCTAAATCAAGAATGTTAAGCTTAAGTAGTTGGATAATCACAACAGTAATAAATGCTGAATATTTCCAAGATGAATGGTAGTGAGTTTTTTGATCAATCATATTAGAAAAATAAATGATCTACCAAGAAAAGATAAATAAACAAAATACTGCTGTATCCATTTCATATTAAAATGTATGTTTTTATATTGGTAAAACCCATGACCTCACCCTTCACCTTGCATTACAAGGAGAGGAGGTGCCACTTATGATAATTAAGGAGCTTGTCTTTGAGGTGTCCTCATCAGCTCAAAGTGCCTAACTCCCTATTCAAAGAAGCCTAAATCAAGAGTGTTAAGCTCAAGCAATTAGATGATCGCAACAGTAATCAATAATTAATATTCCCAAGATGAATGGTAGTGACTATTTGATCAATCCAAATAGAAAAATAAATTATCTCCCCAGCAAGATAGATAAACAACATACTGCTGTATCAATTTACATAATTTTTTTATTGCTAAAACCCACAACCTGACCCTTCACCTTGCTTTACAAGAAGAGGAGATGCCATTTGAGCTAGAGCTCAATGACTTTATAGAACGTAAGAAAGCAACAAAAACATGATAGTAGAAAGTTGAGATCAACTAGGCCAATGTATTTAAGAATGTTAATAAAAATATGTAAAAGAAATGGCATGCAAGACTGTTTTCCATATTCCTTCCTAGAGAGCTGTCTGAAAGAAACAACAGACCTAAATGGCATGGAAGACTGTTTTCCATATTCCTTCCTAGAGTGCTGTTTGAAAGAAACAACAGATCTATCATACACACCCAAAATAAAATGTCCAACACTTACTGAGGAAAACTCAAAAACCTTGATGCGCCTTGAAACACCAGCAGTAGCAAACAACTCATCATCACGATCAAATTCTATACTGCAAAAAATATGGTGGGGATTTGAAATTCAATAATTAAAAGTGTTAAGAAACGCTAAATAACAAGAACTTGGTTGCATTGCATTGACAGCTAGAAATTCCAGAACTCAGTTTGCTTGTTTTGTAGTTTTTGCATGATTTGGTAGGTCATTTAAATTTCCATTTAAAAATGACTATGGCCATGAAAACTTCATGTTTAAATACGTCAAAGTAATATAAATATAATTAATGGTTATAGTTTACAAACCTGAGATGATAAAAGAAGAATCACTCTGAGCAGATTTTCTGACCCTAGGGTTTGAATGAAAGTGTACAATATGTAAGGCATTCAACTTACCTTGACACAATATTGGCAGCATGAAAAAGGTCACCATGCCTAAGTTCAGCAATGACCCTTAATCGACTATATCAAGCAACAAACAAGTGTTATAAGCAACTAAAGAAAATAATGTTTCCCAACAAGGAAATGAATACAAAAACTAAAATCAATGCCACAAAATGTTGGTACCTGTATCGTGTAAAGGTGGACAGCACAGACTGAAAATCATCAAGAGAGGGATTATAACCTTCTCTACTTAAGGTATTTGGGTCCATTTCTTCCTGCTTGTCTGATTGTCTGTTCCAAATTCGCCGCTTTTGCAAATAACACTCTTCTAGCTCATTGAACTGTTGCAAGAGAGGGTAGAAAGAGTAAATTACATGTATAAAATTAAATATAAACCATCATAGTAATATTGAAGTCACTAGGCCATTCATCTATAGTACAGATCAATTTACACAATTTCTCAAGGCAACATCAGCCAACTTCTAAGCAGTCTTAGTCTTAGTAGTAGTTATTCAAGAAGCATAAGTACGTGTATGATACGATATGGGATATGGTGATATAGCAATTCGCGAAATATTAGGATATGATACGGTGGGAATACATGTATTAACTAATTATTAAATTTTATTTTTATTTTTATATATTGCTAAGCGTTTATTTTTAATAAATTGTTAAGAATGTATCAATTTAAGAATAATAACGGATAATAAAGTGAATCCATGGCCATTAAATGATGTTTAGTGTGCGTTTGGCATGGCTTAAAAAGCTAGATTTTTTTATTATTTAGCTTATTTTTGTTACTATTCATGAGTCCCATTGCACTTATTTGTACTATTAATGGATCATACTGTACTATTTCAACTACCTTTTAGCTTCATCTACAATAGTTTTAGTAAAAAGTTTTCAGTTTTAATTAAATAAGCTGTTCCCAAACAGACACTTAGAATACAAACCATAATCCAAAAGAGGAAAGAGTAAAGAGTAAATAAAAGATAACTAAATAAGTGTTCAACATTGAAACTAATATATAAAAAAAATAAAAATAAAAATCCATAAGTTTGGGTCTCCCACTATCCATATCTAGGCCGTACCCTGGACATATCAACGTTTAAAAAAAAAATAATAAAGTAAAAAAGTAAAAATGCTGGGACACATGCAGAGATATCCCAAAAGTATCAGGTAGGATACGGGTACCTGAGTAAAATGGAGTATCCATGCATCCTATTCTTAGAAGGTATAATTAGGGTGTTTGGCCAACAGAATGTATCAATAAAGCAGCTTAAGGGACTTTCCCTCTGAAAGAACAGAAAGCCTACATCTGGCATCAAAATTCAATACAATATAATAAATTAATAATCCAAATCTTGTCTGATGGACCACAGCCAGTACACTGTCACACAGTGGCGGCTCCAAGAATATTTTCTAACAGGTTATTCAAATTCGTGTTAAGAGATTGACAATGACCTTTTTGTAAATAATATTTTCTTATTTCATCTTGATCATTAGGATGTTAAGATAAAATATTTTCTCGTAACACAAGATCCAAAGGAAGATTTTTTAAGCCAACACAAGTTTTCTTAAGAGATGAATCTTAGATAGGAGATAAATCTTGTGGTACGAGTGATTTCCTTATGTAAATATTATCCATAGTATTAGTAAGAGAATAAAGGATAAATTATAAGTTCATTGATCATATTGTTTCTTAGTATAATGATATTAATTATTGTTGTTAAGATTAATTATTGTTGGAAACCAAAATTAATTATTACTTAGAATACTATAATTTATTATTTATTAATTTTTATTTTACTCTTTTCATTTCTTTCATTTAACAATTAAACTCAACTTTGACAATTTATTACTTTTTGTAAATCATTAAGAAGAATTTTTGTTGTATCTTTAGCATTACTCTATTAAGAATTCAATAAAACAATACAATCATTTAAAAAAAAAAAAAATTGTCTTCACTCCCCGCTATCCCACACCCTACTTCCACTACCTTGTACTTAATTCTCTTTTAGTGTTTATAAATTACTCATTTTTGTTGTTGGGCTTGCTTTTTTTTTTCTTTCTTTTTTTTTTTTTAAGATTTGAGATCAAATTGGTGTTTTTTTTTTTTTTTTTTTTAACAAAGGCCAAGATAAAGGTTGGTATTGAATTGGTTTGTTGTTGGGCCTTTTTTTTTTGACAGGATGCTATTGGGCTTATTTTATAACGTTCAAATTTTTATTTTTAAAGTGGTCAAAACAAAAAAATTAAAAAAATATATTATATGTAATTTTTTTTCCAATGTGGTGCTGCAACTGCTATAAGAGCATCTCCAACAGAGTATGCATAGTCAAAATATAGAGAATATGTGCTACTGTTCATGCTCTATATGCTACTGTTCATGCTCCAGTAACTTCTCTATATCCGGAAATTTTTTTTGCTAATGAACAGTAGCCCATCAAGTTTGATGGACTACTATTCATTCTTCAAATCATTTTTTTTTCTATTATAATAATTTGGTGTTGAATAAAAAAATGTTGGAAGATGTGTAGTTGTTAAAAAAAAAAGAATAAATAATGAATGAAGAAATAATATTTAAATAAGATAGAGAATGGGATTTCATAATCTGTTGGAAAGTGTATTTGAAAAAGTTGGTAGATAAAGGTAAAAGTCATTGTTCATTCTCCAAACAGTACAAAAATTTGATAAATCTACTAGAGATGCTCTAAGATGCTAAAGGACAGGATAATAGGATAACTCAATTCAATGTACCAATTAGAAGATATAAAAATATCTGTAAGATCACTAACCTGTAAATGGACCCGCCTTTTTCTTGCTACAGCTGGTGCTGATGGAGAAACAGATTGCAAATCTAAACCACTGTAAACATCCTTTCTTTGGATTGATTGGGAGCTCAGTTGAACCTTTGCATCAGCTATCTTGTCCTGTGATCCCATCTGCCCTTGTAAAGAGTGGGCACTGCAGTTACTGCCACTTCCTTGTTTCTCAGTAAACAAACCCCGCGGTCTTTCTGTTATAGTTTCCTGATTAAGCATCCACAGTTTTACTGAGAATCTCTCTTTTGCCCTGTAAAGTTCTGTTCTAAATCTCTCTACAGCATTTACGTCCTCCTTTATAAATTGGAGATCGGCTTGTATCTACACGGTAATCAGAAGACAATCAATTTACAAACTAAACCTGAACCGAAATTCAACAAATAATACTATGGCAGTCATCTAACAATGAAACAACAAAAATGTTTGATGCCATGTATGCAGCAATTACAACTAAAGGGTCCCCAATCCTCCCAGAAACATGTATAGACTGTAGAATTCTAATTTATGCATCTTGAATAAACAAGCAATAGTCACTTGTGGGACTGCAGGAAAGAGCAGTTAAGACAATCGTAGCACATGGCACTCAGAGGGTTCTCCCCAAGGTTCAGATATTCAAAGTTCCAGATACCTTAGGTTTTTTAAAGAATTAAATAAGCACCTGACTTCTTCAAGCATGCTCCACTTGACCATAATCCAATACCTCAAAAACTCATATACAATAGAACGGATGATTTCTGATATTCAAAGAGGTCTAATCTTTGACTCTATTATTACCCATTAGGTACAATCTGCAAGTGGCAACTCCACATGCCTCTTATGGTTCCACAACCAGATACTCCCACTAGAAAACATTGACATAAAACTAGGAAATAAAATAAAACTAAGGCACAAATAAATAAAATCAAGTGCAAAGACCTCATTAAGCTCTTCAAGCTTCTGTTTCCGCAGGGAATGTAAGAAGTCAAGCAAGATCTGCATGTTTGTCTCAGCTTCTTCTTGCTCCATTTTTCTCTTCTTTTCTGCGAGGAGAGACAGCAGGCCATCTAGCTCCTTAATTGACACCTTGCAGCCCTGTCTAAGATCACAAGAAAAAGTTAATAAAATATAATGAATCAAGCATAATTATGTAGTTAGAATAGATTTTTATAGTGAATGAAAACAGATGTTAGTGATAATGCATCCATTGATACAGCTGACAAGTAATTTAATTGACAAACAAAAAAATAGGTCCCAACCACCAAAATAAAAAATCCGCAGGCAACGTGGAAAATTTCTATATATTAACTGACCTGTTGTAATCCCTGACGAAGATGTTCAAATGGGGATGCAGATTTTGCTTTCTGACGAGCAGAATTTTTCTTCAATAACTGCAAGGTTCAACACAGATCAGTAAACAAGCAGTACTTTGAATTTATCAATGTCAAAATAGTAAGACACTAATAATGTTCAAACATGAGAGCGAGCAGTCAGATACATGAAGCTCAGTTCTACTTCCTACTCGATAATATCCTCTCTCTCTCTCTCTCTCTGTTTGCAAAAAATGCATGTCCAAATGCTTTCTGTTATATCACGAGCTCTAAATTTTTTTTGTTAGTTTCTGTTCAAGTCTTTATTGGCTATGACTTAAAGGCTCTCAAGACAGTGAAAAAAACCACTATCAAAATTTGGGCTATGATATTGTACACCATATAGAGGGTAAATTTTAAGAGAACATACCATAGATATGATAGACAAAAGCATACAATATAATATTTTACAGATTATTAATGGTTAATGAGATTCTATTAATGGTTAATGAGATTCTGAAATGGTGGTTATCATAAGATGCCAGCCAAATTTTCTAAGATTATGGACAATTATTTGAGGTGATATAATTGTACTAATTCTGTCCTTTCATCTGATTAGAAATATAAAGGAATAAACGATGACAAAATCACTCCAATCCCTAAATCAAACTATTAATAAAAAGTGGCATGTAGGAATCAAGCATAATCAATATCATCTGGTGATTTGGGCTAAGGTTTGTGATCCTCTTCTGTCTGGAGGTTTGGCTATTAGGAGCTTGAGGCGCTTCAACAAGCATTGTTAGGGAAGTGGCTGTGGAGGTTTGGGCTTGAGAGGGATGCGTTATGGAGGAGGGTGATTGAAGTGAAATATGGACGTGAATGGAGGGGGATGGTGCGGCAGATCTGATGCAATATGGAAGTTTGGCCTACTTTATCAAGTTACTTCCAGTTTGAGGTAGGGGATAGTTCTAGAGTAAAGTTCTGGTAGGATCGATGGTGTGGGGATAATTATCTTGTAATGTGCTTTCTGGAATTATTCAGGATTTGTCATGAGGAGGCTAGTGTGGCAGATCTGATGCAATATACAGACACAGTACTCCATTGGGATGTTAATTTCTTAAGAGCCATGCAGGATTGGGAATTAGAGTCATTATCGAATTTTATGTATATGATCTATGGTGCATCAGTGAAAGGAAGTGGGCAGGATAAATTGTGCTAGAAACCTGAGAAGAACAAGGGATTTACGGTGCGTGGTTATTACAGGGTTCTCCTTGACAATGGTGTTCAATCATTCCCTTGGAAGAGTATATGGACATCAAAGATTCCTTCTAAAGTTGCTTTCTTTATTTGGAGTGCAGAATTGGGGAAAATTTTGATGATTGACAATTTACGGATAAAGAATGTGTGGCTTTTGGATTGGTGTTATATGTGTAAATGCTAGGGAAGCAGTTGACCATCTTTTACTCCACTATCCTATAGCTAAAAAATTATGGTCCATGGAGTTGGGTTTATTTGGAGTTTGTTAGGTGATGCAGCAGTCCATTGTTGAGTTGTTAGTGTGTTGGCAGGTCATTTTCGCCATTAATGGAATGGTCATTTGTGGTTGGCAGCCCATTGCTCAAAGTGGTGCATATGTAGGGAGAGAAACAATTGGTGTTTTGAGGACACAAAGAGAGCTATGCCTGATCTCAAATTAATTTTCTTTAGAACCTTGTTGGATTGGATGTCAGTTTTGCGTAATCTTCCTAAATATTCTTCTTTTGATTTAATAGATTCATGTAATTTGCGTGATTGATTGTATGGTCCCCACATGTATACTTCCAGCATACTTGGGAGACTATTTTGTTATAATAATAATAATATCCTTACTTATAAAAAGAAAGGAATCAAGCATAATCAAACTAACAATTTTAGCTTAAATTTCAATAAGAACAATCACAGCCACGTTCTGATGTCAAAATCAAAATTTAAACATATGCAACACGAAAATAAGCATAATAGTTAACGTTAATCCAATTCTAACTGAGCTTTATTTCTCTAAACTTGATCAAATTAACATTTACACCGGAAAGTCTTCAATCAAATGCCAAGAGACTGAACACTATTTCATTCTAAGAAGCATGGATACTTCAAAACCCCCGGCGTATCCGTGTCGGACATGCCTGGGACACTTTTGCATGCATTTCCTCATTCTATTGGGAAAAAATTTTTTTTTTTTTTCTTATTTATAAAGAATTCCTTTTAATTTTAGGTATGCTTTTAAAGATTTTGATAGTCATTTATTTTGAAAACTTATAAATAAACATAAAATATGCCTATAAATCAATAAAATATACCTAAAAATATATATATATATATATTAATTATTTAATTAATTAATCAATTGTAATATCCCAACTTGTCGTGCCCTAATTTTTCAAAAAAATTTCATTTTTAGAATTATGATTAAAGGATTAAATTCACAAATTTAGCTTTTGGGATGAATTGGTAATTTACCATCAGTGTCCGAGTCCGTGCTTTGTAGAATTTGGAATTTTGACCTTAATTGGTTTTGGACTGACATGGAAAATTAAATTATACTTTCTGAATATTAAACATAGCAGTTCCAGATCGTCAACAATGAATTGAACAGTTCAGCATTTCGTCATTTCATATATATTTTTCCCACACATATTTTCTCAGAAGCCAAACAGAGAGACCATACCTTATCGAGCAGGAAATTAGGGAAGATGTGATTGGAGGTGAGGAAATGAGAGCAACAAGGACAATCGGACTTGTTGTTGAGGTGCGTCACAATGCATATGTAGCAGAAGCTGTGCCCACACGCGGTGAGAAACGCGTCCCTTATGATTTGCATGCATATCGGACACAACATCTCCTTGTCCACGTCATCACCACCACCACCACCACCACCACCTACAACTACCTCCGCTTTCTCCGCCGCTCCTTCAGCCGTCGGTTCCGGTGGCGGTTGAGCTTGTTGCTGTTCCGGTGTGGCGGTGGTTCGGCGGTGGGATCCAGTGAAGTCTCGGCTTTCACTGTGGGGACCAGTGCGCCCAATGAAGTTGAAGTCTCTTCCATTATTTTTCTCTCTCTAAAAAAAATTTATGATTTTCTCGCTCTAGAAATGAAATGAAATTCGGTGTATTTGAGTTTTTGAAGTGAGAGTGTGGATTTTGATTTTTTTTTTTTTTTTTTTTTTGGGAGGAGTATCGAACTGGCACAAAAGAAGAAAAGGAATGGGAATGGAAATGGAAAAGGAAAACGTCGAGTCTGTGAAATGACTGACTTGTATGAGTGGAGTGGTGGTTTTATGCGTGAGAGAGAGAGAGAGAGAGAGAGAGAGAGAGAGATTTTTGTGAGGGTGGAAACGGCCCACGTTAACGCGGGCGTTTTCCTTTGATTGATTAATTTATTTATTGGTTCAAATTTTCATACGACGGCGTCGTTTGTTTCTGTGTTGACTGTTCACCTACTTTTGTTATTATTATTTGAAAAATGCTACAGGAAAATGATTAATAATTTATTTTAAAAAAATTTATGAAAAAAGAAAAAATGTAATTAATATTTGAATATATTTTTTTTATAGATTTTTCAATAAAGTGGTGTCGAAACTTTTCTAAAACTTGAATCTAGACCTTTTGGATAAAGCGATCAAATTTCGATCCTTATTAATTGGACTAACTCTCGTCGGCAATGTTAACCTACTTTCATTAAACCTACAACTACTCTTCTTTTTTTTCTTTTTTTTTTCTTTAATTTAAACCCCACATTTTTTGTCTTGTGACAATCAAAGCATGCTGTCTCGCTCAGCTGCTTTAAATTCTACCTCAACAAGAAATTTGGCACCAAGCTCCTATGGTTTTAGGGAACAATTATTAAACCTTATACTTTTATGGCTTGTTTGGAAGTTTAGAGAGGGAGGAGAGTAGAGGGGAGTAGAGGGAAGGAGAGTAGTGGGGAGGAGAGTAGAGGAGAATGATTCACCTCCACCTTATTTGGATGTTTTTAAAATTAGTAAGGGGGAATGGAGTAATTAGTCATTCCCCTTGTGTAATTTTGTTAATATAATAAAGGTAAATTAGGTAATTTACTTGGTCAATAGTTTATGTACTCTACTCCCCCTCTAAATCTCTCTAATTTGGGGGAATTAAAATTGGGGGGGCTAGAGGGAGTCCAAACCCCTCCAAACCCCTCGCCCTCATTCTTTAAAAAACTTCCAAACAAGGTAATTGTATTACTCTCACACCCTCTACTCTACTCCCCCTCCTTTTTTAAACATCCAAACATGCCATTAGTTCTATTAATTGGAACAATCATAATATCTTGTTTGACTCCATTAAATTCTGCCTCAACAATAAATTTGACACCAATACTCACGCAAGAAAAGGGAAAAATAAATTGTATGACTCATTGTATTATTTTTCTCATAGAGAAAGACAGAAAAACATTACCAAATGGACAATTTCATTAAGAAACTATCATTATTCTCTCTCCCTTTGAATAGAACATCACAATTGTCTTCAGAAAAAGATAATATCCATATTTATGTGTATTGACAACACATTCCTCACCATTAAAACAAATTTTAACAGAGTGGGATTGAGGGTTTCAAAAGTATGGGATTTAAATCAACACAATTAAAAGTGTGTAATTTACTTTGTAATAGGTATAAAACTATAGGTTGCATATAGATTTGAGGATTTGAAGTATAATTGTAGTATAAATTGTTTGATTATAAATATTATATCACATGATGATGTGAAGTTCATAGATTTTGCTAAAAGAAAAACTCTTATGACGTAGGGATTTGAAACAACAACTTGCCCCTAGTCATTTTAAAATCTGGGTGTTATTTCAACCCATATACTAATATTAATTAAATACCTTCATAAATTTAATTTTATATATATATATATATATATATTATTTCATATTCAAGGCATCTAACCAAAAAATTGAAATTGAAATACTTCCTTTTAAATTACATTTTTTTCCTATAAATATCCCATTTTATAACTTCTATTTTAACCTTAGGGGCAAATAGTCGTTTATATCTTGCGGGCAAGATTCTAATTTTAACCTTTAGACCTTTGATTATTTTTCATAAAATGAATCTTGAGGATTCAACTATGAAAACAACGTGTCATAGGCCTCAATCGGACCATCCGATCATAGGATACTGTAGAATCAAAATTCAACAGTTTGTATGCATCCATGTAATTAAGGCTGAATCACGTGGGATTTAGGATAATTAATTTTAAGTGGACTATCAATCATTCATTTGAAAATAAGACAACGTTTAGTTATAAAATTAGTTGTAACTTAAAATTATAAAATTGGTTGTAACTTAATATCGTTTTATTAGAGGTGAATTTTGACAAATTTACCGTTAAATTACCTTTTTTTTTTTTTTTTTTATCTTTCTTGTTTGCAAAATTTTTTGAAAATTTTAAATCAATAGTTTTATTATCAATAAATTGTTTAAAAAACTCTCTTTTTCTTTTTACCTACTATTGTATCTCTCACAATTTTCTTTTGCTCTCTATATTTTTCTCTTCTCTTTTGCTTGCCCTTACTCACGCAGTTCTTCAAGACTGCACTTTTCCTCACACTCTAGGACTCCTCTTCACTCTTCTCTTCCGCACCAAATGGCCGAATGGCCTTTCCTTTTATTTCTTCACCTTTTTCTTCTTTTCTTCCTTCAACGTGTCTCACAAGCTTAACATGGCATCTTCATTCATGTGGCTTGACTTTTGTTCATCCCTTCATAAATGTTGCTCTGGACTTCCGTACATAATTATAGAGAAAAAAAACGGGATCACTTCAATTCTTCTTTCTTGAAAGCTTTCTCCAGCAAGCTCAATCAACTTTGCTGACTTCTTGCCAATTTTTCCAACAAGCTCATTTAATGAGCTAGGCTAAAGAGTGGGCTGGACATGTGGGTGTATCCAGTATCTTTATCACTGATTCCTGGAGTGATTGATTGAGTTAGTTTATTTTCAAAGGGTATGAGCTTCTGCTACAGACAGAGGCTCTTTAGCTGCTGAAGAGTTCTTGTGCAGTATAAGAACTCCTCAATTCTTTACTGCACAAAATAGTAATTACAAGAACTCCTCAATTCTCCTGTGTCTTAATATAGAGTCATGGCAGGGGCAGCACTGATATAATAGAATCATGTAATTTGCGTGATTGATTGGATGTTCCTCCAGCTGTATTCTTCCTGCATACTTGGGAGACTATTTTTTTATAATAATAAAAATTACTTCACTTTTATATATATATATATATATATATTCTGACGTCAAATTTTTTTTTTTTTTTATCTTTCTTGTTTGCAAAATTTTTAGAAAATTTAAAATCAATAGTTTTATTATCAATAAATTGTTTAAAAAACTCTCTTTTTCTTTTTACCCACTATTGTATCTCTCACAATTTTCTTTTGCTCTCTATATTTTTCTCTTCTCTTTTGCTTGCCCTTACTCACGCAATTATTCAAGACTGCACTTTTCCTCACACTCTAGGACTCCTCTTCACTCTTCTCTTCCGCACCAAATGGCCGAATGGCCTTTCCTTTTATTCCTTCACCTTTTTCTTCTTTTCTTCCTTCAACGTGTCTCACAAGCTTAACATGGCATCTTCATTCATGTGGCTTGAATTTTGTACATCCCTTCATAAATGTTGCTCTGGACTTCCGTACATAATTATAGAGAAAAAAAACAGGATCACTTCAATTCTTCTTTCTTGAAAGCTTTCTCCAGCAAGCTCAATCAACTTTGCTGACTTCTTGCCAATTTTTCCAACAAGCTCATTTAATGAGCTAGGCTAAAGAGTGGGCTGGACATGTGGGTGTATCCAGTATCTTTATCACTGATTCCTGGAGTGATTGATTGAGTTAGTTTATTTTCAAAGGGTATGAGCTTCTGCTACAGACAGAGGCTCTTTAGCTGCTGAAGAGTTCTTGTGCAGTATAAGAACTCCTCAATTCTTTACTGCACAAAATAGTAATTACAAGAACTCCTCAATTCTCCTGTGTCTTAATATAGAGTCATGGCAGGGGCAGCACTGATATAATAGAATCATGTAATTTGCGTGATTGATTGGATGTTCCTCCAGCTGTATTCTTCCTGCATACTTGGGAGACTATTTTTTTATAATAATAAAAATTACTTCACTTTTATATATATATATATATATATTCTGACGTCAAAATCGAAATTAAAACAAAATGCAACATGAAAATAAGCATAACATTTATCGTTAATCCAATCCTAAGTTTCTAACTGATCGTCTTTCATTCAATTTCCAAGAGATTGAACACTATTTCATTCTAAGAATCATGGACACTCCAATTCTAAGCTTTTGGGAGAATTGCATCCATGTCCAAGTTCGTGCTTAATTTGAAATTTTGGCCTTAAATTGGTTTTGGACTGATATGGAATACTAAATTATACTTTCTGAATACTTCACAAACTAAATTAAAAACATGCAGTTCCAGATTGTCAACAATGAATTGAATAGTTCAGCATTCGTCATTTCATATTTTCCCACACATTTTCTCAGAAGCCAAACGGAGTCCATACCTTATCGAGTAGAAAATTAGGTAAGATGTGATTGGAGGTGAGGAAATGAGAGCAACAAAGGACAATCGGACAATCAAAGCATGCTGTCTCGCTCCATTAAATTCCACTTTTTTTTTAATGAGACCTAATACTTTCATTGAACCTACTACCAAACCCCACTGTTTTTGCATCATGACAATCAAAGCATGCTGTCTCGCTCTATTAAATTCTAGATTAACGAAGTATGTATTATTCATAAGGTTTTTTTTTCATTTAATTAAATAAGCAACAATTTCATTATAAAATTCTTAATTTAGGGGAGAAATATATTTTCAAGTGGGCTTTCCATTTTGGGGACACTATCACAAACTCACCCATTCACATGAGTATTTGGCCCTATTGAAACCAGTTGGCAGGCCGAGGTCATGGTCTTTCATAGTGGTGACTCCACTGGGTATATTGAGATCTAGATTTTAAATTGAATATGATGGCCAATCATCATGTATTTGTGTGTTTATAGTTTTTTATTATTATTTTACATAATGTCATATTTTGCATGACATGCATCATATTGTGTGCTTGGAGATTTATTTTATTTTATGTGTTGCCCAAAAACCAAGGTAGTAGTAGCTGTGGATCGCGGTTTGCCTTAGATTCATGTCCCTTGTGGCCAACCTATTACCCCATCACCCTATGATCACTTGATCATTTCTCGTGGTTTGTAAAGGACAAACCTTACCGTTCAGACCAACATGACATTCCTTATGTCACAAGTTGAGATGTATAACGTCCTAATCATGGGAACCTTAAAGCTACCTTTCACCCATATTGTAAAAGCCCATAGAATCTACCCTTCGGTTTGGAGTATATTATATTGCATGTTTTTTCTCATTGCATGTTATTTGTTTAAATAAAGGGTCTAGAGGCATGAATAAAGATTCTAAAATCAAACCGCACTTTATGCAGGAGGGGGCTTGGTCTCGAGGATGGTAAATGATCAGAAAAATTTTGAGTCCAAGCTTAGTGCAAGCTCAAGCAAAAAATATTCAGCCAATGATCATACCAAGGCTCAAATCCAATTATAGTACTACACCCCATCAACACATATATCAAACAATCATTACAAGTTTTAACCCTTATATTCAACTCTCCTCTATGCCTAACACAAAGTCTCAATCCTCAATGAGGGGCATTCTGTAACTAACAAACTATATGTTAATATTCATTTAGTAATATATATAAAAAAAAAAAATGATAACAACATAAAATATACATATTAGAAAAAATAAGGCATTTGAACATGCACATAGATCTTTGTATCTTACTTTTATTTATATGCTTTTCATTTAGAGTTCTCAGATTAAAACATAATCGTCCACGAAGATAATTCATTTAAACAATTGAAACTCTTAAAGTTTTTTGTCTTTCATACAAATAGTATGTAGTTCATTTATACATTAAAAGACAATAAAAATTGAGTGTAAACAAACTAATGAATTCAAATTTTGGTGTATATCAATACAACTTATCTTATATTTGAAGAAAAGTATATATTTGTTATAGCTTCAAAAAATTATTAATGTTTATGTTTATGTTTGTAATTATGAAGTTTTTGTCTCATTATTGTATCCCAATCACATAGTTATTTCTTTTCAACATATATATCCCTTTAATATTTTTGAAATTGTATACTAAAAATAAACTATATACTAGGATAATTCAACTATCTTAATTTTGCTTTTATGCCTTACATTTAGAGTTTTCAATTTAAAGCAAATTCCTATAAAAAAATGTTAAAACAAATTCAATGAATGAAGATAATTCAACTTTATCTTGTTGTGTATCCCCTCATAGGTATTTTTGTTAACATTGTATTAGAATTTTTCGTATCAATAGTTTTTAAACTTTTTATTCTTAAGTTCCAAAATTTAATTTTTAATATAGATATTATGTGAAATTAAAAATCATTTAAATTTAAAATTTAATTCCTAGTAGGTTATTTAATAGTAAATGTTGTCGATTAGTAATTTATTTATTTTGAGTGTTCATAAAACTGAATAAAAATGGTGTGTATTTTACACATGGAAGAGAAACTTGAGAAAGCTTTTCACTAACAGCTTCATTTACATTTGTTATTCTGTTCAATTCATAGTAAGTAGGAATATGAATATAAGACACAATGATTGTTATACCTTTAGATGTAATTAGCTATTTTTAGTATGCTAAAATATTGAAGATTATGGTGAAGATTTTTAATACTTGAGGGTATATTTAAATGTGCTTTCGTATGTGAATACATTTGGATAACTAATTAAAAATTTTAGTTATTATTATTATAAATCATTTGTGTTAATACTAGGGTGAATTAAAAAAAAAAAATCAATTCTTAAAATTATTGGACCAGATTTTGTTTTGTTCTAATCCTTATTTGAACATTTGTTAATCACTTTTTTTTTTTTGAAAAAAAAAAAGAAAAAAGAAAAGAAAAGAAAATAAAGGATATAATTTTATGTGTAAATTACCTAATAAAATCAAATATTTATGTAAAAATTTCAATATATTTTCATCTTTACATTTGAAGAAAAAATAACATTTGTTTAGCATATATATGTGTGTATGTATGTATATTCATATTTATGTTTATGTTTATGTACGAGGATTTAATTTAATAAAATGTATTTAGAACACATGATTCTTTATTTTCTACATTTCCGTTTTAAAATTTTGAAATTGTATACAAATAATAAACTATAACTTTGTAGACACTCCATTTTAAATTTGGGGTCGAACACTTTTATAACAATAAAGTAATTTCAAGTCACTCAAGGGTAAGAATATCATTTGGACCATTGAATGAACAAAAATTCCATTTTAAGTCACATAGATTTCCATGATGCCATGATGGATGAATTAGATGATTTAGATTAGACATAAGTTTCTGTTTTAAATTCTTTAAATTGTTCAAAGGCAAAAGGTGGCTAGAGCTTTTGATTAATGGATAAAACCAAAGTCTTTTGCTATAGGAGACTTGGTTTAAAAAGTCATTCTTCCCTTAGGAATAAAGATTCTTATTTAGGAAAATAAAAAGGTCACCCTAGAGGACCAATGGACATAGGTGACATGGTCCTATTGTTGGAAAATTGCCTCAAATTCCAATTGTGACTTGGAAAGTTAATTAGGTTTTCTAGTTGAAGAGGGAAAAATTAATTTGGGTTTCCTTTGTGTGGAAGGAGAGACTATTCTTTGGTGTGGAAGGAAAGTCTATTCCTTGTTAAAAAAATAATGTATTCTTAATTCAAGGGAAAATAGAAAAAGAGTCTTATAAATAGACAAAGAGACAAAGAATTTGATGGCTTTGGTCCAAGGATCCTCCCTATGGAGAGATGGAAAATAGAGCGTGAAACCAAGAAAGAAAAAAAAGGATTTTTGCTTGGGAGGAATGCAAGAAGGAGGAGAGAGCAGAGGATTATCGCCTTCAAGAAAATAGGTAAGGAGAAGAGAGTAAAGTGTTGCCACCTTCGAGGAGATAGGCAGGAAAGAGAGAGCAAAGGATTGCCACATTCGAGGAGATAGCCAAGGAGGAGAGAGCAAAGTATTACTGCCTTTGAGATACAAAGATAGTGCATGTGAGAGCAAAGAAAAATAAGAAGATTTATCTTTAGTCGTGAAATACAAAGAGAGTGTATGTGAGAGAAAAGAAAAATAAGAGAGATTTTTCTTTAGCCCTGAGACATACACAAGAGATATTATAATTGATTTGAGAATAATGAAATTAATTCAGAGTTTGTCCTATGATTTTTACGTAAATATTTGTGTTTCAAGTGTGATTGCTATTTGGGATTGGTAATATTAGTGATAAAATTATTTAGGACCCAACACCTCTAAGTGCACTGTATAATTTCTACCAAAGTGGGATGGGTCATTCTTCATTAGTGAGGTTTAAGACAGAATTGATTACAAACTAATGGATATTAACGGTAATGAACATGCTAGATCTATCGATGGAAAGTTCTTAAAATTATACATGTCAAAGTATGAATGAATTGGCTTACAAGCGCACAAAATATTAAGACAGTCATCAACTGTAGAAACCAAATGGTGGTTATTCGGTTAACTAGACAATGAATAAAAAATAATCTTGAGTAAGCCTAAATAACGGCTACAAGTAAAATAGCATTTGATGGCTTTAAACACAGTTCAAGATAATTGTTCAAATATATACAATAAAGGCCCTTCAAACATAGGCCTACTCAATATAAAAATATATACAATAATACCACTTTGTGCATTTAAGCTTGAAATTTTCAAAAGACTCTTTCAAGCACTCCCAATTAGCTTCAGCCATGTATTATCTGTCATAGCAATGTGATTTCATCTTTAAAGCAATGCAATTTCTTCTTCCAATCTGGAAAGAGCTTCAAAAGTTTGAGGGGCCCTCTCTACCTACAACATAAGGCAGCTTTCTCAAGCTGGGATCTATGATTAGAAGGTCGGCATTTTTCATCTTCTGTTAAAAAATAAGTTTGTCCAACTTTTTCTACATGCTTTTGGCTTTAATAAACTTGTCCGTAGCAGTACCAATAGTACTCAAGAATAAATTCAACAGACAATTTACTCATGTTTTGCTCCCGAATGTGGGGTAAAAGATGTTTGCAAAGCTCCACAAAGTGCGATCTTATGTCATTATCAAGGGGAGTGAAACTAATTGGAGCAGAAAAAAACTTCTCGATTGTCGCAAGAGATGCATCCAGTTATTAAGAAGAACATGCTGAGGTAGCTCCAGCTAAAGTAGTGATCAAATTAAAATATGGTATAAATGATAGAGATTAAATAGCAAATACATAGTTTACCCTATAATGCATTAAGTTATTTTCACATGTATTCTTTGATGTTTTGAATTTATTTAGTTAGCACAATAACACAACAACAAATTAATGTATTTTTAGCAAAGTTTTTAGATAACGAATAGTTAGGAAATTTGATAGGACAAATTAAAATTAAATTGCAACAAATCATAATTTAAAGTTAGATGTCATATATATTCCACTAAATACAAAATATTTATGACTGCCGTTAATATATATAATTAGATTTAATTTTTGTGAAAAAATTATTAATGGACATTGAAAGCAATCAATAAGATGACGTGTCCTCATTGTATGCCTTGAGAAAGTGACTTTTTTGTTTGAGAAGGAGAAAGTGACAAATGATAGAGACGTTTTCGTTTTTTCTGGTTTGTTCTAAGAAGAGAAATATGTGTAGAAATTTCCTTTTGAAAAATTATTTAAAATATTATATAATATTATATTAGTATTGCGTTAAGTTCTTTTCGTATGTATTCTTTGATGTTTCGAATTTGTATAGTTAGCAAAATAACACAGCAACCAATTAATGTATTTTTAGCATAGTTTTCTAATAACCGTTTAAAGATGAATAATGAATAGTTAGGAAATTTGATAGGACAAATTAAAATTAAATTGCCACAAATCACAATTTAATATCAGATGTCATGTATATTTCATTAAACACAAAATATTTATGACAACCATTAATATACATAATGAGAAAAGATATGTCTATAACATTTTTATAACATTTTTACAACAAATCTTAAGTGACAGGTTGTTATTGGTTGTTATTGTTGGGGCAAAAAAGTAATCTTTGTGTTAGTTTCAATTTTGAACCAATAACAACTAACCACCTATGATTTGTTGTAAAAATATCATAAAATTGTTGTAGACGTAGCATCTCTCATATATAATTAAATTTTTTTTTTTGTGAAAAATTTATTAACGGACACTAAAAGCAATCAAAAAGATGACATGCCCTTATTGTATGCCTTGAGTAATTGAACAATGATAATAAAAAAGTTTAAAATATATATATATATATATATATTTAGAGAGAGAGAGAGAGAGAGAGAGAGAGAGAGAGAGAGAGAGTTTTTGTTTTTGTTTTGTTTTTGTTTACACTTAGAAGAGAAATATGTGTAGAAATGTCCTTTTAAAAAAATTATTTAAAATATTATATAATTTTATATTAGTAATGCATTAAGTTATTTTCATATGTATTCTTTGATGTTTTGAATTTGTATAGTTAGCTCAATAACACAACCAATTAATGTATTTTTAGCAAAGTTTTTAATTAAATAGTTAGAAATTTGATAGGACAAATTAAAATTAAATTGCCACAAATCACAATTTAATTTTAGATTTCATATATATTCTATCAAAGACAAAATATTTATGACTGCCATCAATATTTATAATTAGATTTTTTTGTGAAAAAGTTATTAATGGACATTGAAAGCAATCAAAAAGATGATTTTTTCTTACTGTATGCTTTGAGAAAGTGACACATGTCATCACTGTGTGCATCCTCCAATTTAAAGATTCAACTTTTATTAAATACGTTTCTAAAAAAAAACTTTTATAATATACAAACAACAAAACTAAATAAGGTTGAAAAGAAAAAACACAAATATCAACGCAAAATTCAATTCTACACTTATTTGATCCCAAGGATTTTTTTAAGGTTAGTGAAAATTTTATTAATAAATATTGAAAGCAATCAAAAAGATAATGTGTTCTTATTGTATGCTTTGAGTAAGTGAACATTGATAATAGATAGATGAATGTGTGTGTGTGTGTGTGTATATATATATATATATATATATATAGAGAGAGAGAGAGAGAGAGAGAGAGAGAGGTTTTCGTTTTTGTTTTTTGTTTACACTTAGAAGAGAAATATGTGTAGAAATTTCCTTTTGAAAATTATTTGTAATATATTTTTTTTGAGAAAACTTTATAATATTATATTAGTAAGAGATTAAATTCTATAAGGATGAGGTGTAAAACCCATATTTTACACCATCCAATAAATGATTATCACATCAACATTTTACTTAAAATTCAATACATCCTACCACACCTAATAACATCTCAATAGATTCCCAATTTGGTTGAATTTATATATGGGTATTAGAATTGATTGAGTGTGATTGTGTTTATTCTAAAGAGATTAAATTCTATAAGGACGTGGTATAAAACCCATGTTTTACCCCTTCAATCCTAACATGCCACATCATCTTATCACATATTTTAGAATAAACACAATCACACTCAATCAATTCTAATACCCATATATAAATTCAACCAAATTGGGAATCTATTGAGATGTTATTAGGTGTGGTAGAATGTATTGAATTTTAAGTAAAATGTTGATGTGATAATCATTAATTGGATGGTGTAAAATATGGGTTTTACACCCCATCCTTATAGAATTTAATCTCATTAAAATAATAGAAGGCATAAATTTAGCATTTAATAAATTAGATAGACATGTGGCATGTTTTTATTTGGGGAATATTTAATGGAGCAGGAAAAGTGTGATAGAAGATGTGGACTCCATTACTAGATACCTTAAAAGTTGAGTTAGTATAGATAAATTGAATAATTACACTCCCATCCTTTGAGATTTGGGGGAATGACATTCCACCCCAAACTTAAAGAGAAAAAACACTCCCCTTCCTTAAGGTTTGAAGAAATTAACACTCCCCCCTTCCTCATTTTGTTTATATTAGTAATGAACTATTAAATTTTTATAAAAATATCTTTACAAAAGTTTAAACATGGTTAGTAAAAAAATAACTGATCAATTTAGAATAAAAATGCAAAATTTATCAAATACCAAATCACTTTTAATAGCAAATCTCTTTATAACCTGCTGAAAAAAGAAAAGAAAAAATTCACACTTAATATATTAAAATACACTTTAATTAAAATTCATTAAAATTTTGAAATAGTGAATTTTAATTATGAAATAACATAACTTTGGAATTCTGCCTTGAAGTAAAGAGCAAGTTAGTACACAACATTTTTAATATCAACTTAACAAAGTTTGGTCAATTGGATGTCAAGGGGGAAAGTGTTTTTTCCTTCAAGTTTGGAGTGAAGTGTCATTTTCCTAAATCTTGAGGAAAATGAGTGTAATTACCCCTAGGTAAATTACGACATTAGAATTCAATGTCATGGCTGTAAAAAAAAATAGTCTTCAAATTTTCTCACCAACCAAATGGGCCTATTGAACTCCTTACTGACTCACATAGGCATCTTCATCATCAACACACCACCATTGAGGTCTCTCTCTAAGTCTTTAAATACAACTCATTCACCACAATTCTAAAAAGTTTTGATCCTGTCTTGGGAGCATAAACAAATTTAAATAAGTCATTTTTCTATTTTTAACACCCTAAGAATCATGAATCGAGTTGCTAAGATAGGATGATATTAGACATCCGATTAGCAAGAATTAAAAAGCTCAAACCAAAAAATTAAGATTATCTAAATAGGTAACCTAATGATATAAATCATGCTCTTAATTGCATACAGTCTCCAATCAATTTAGACACTCTTATTCTTTTACAATCTCCAAAAACTTGGGCCATTCTTTATTAGAGAGAAGTGTTTTAGTAAGAGGTAATTACCATAAAGCAATCAAACTAAAAAGAAAGCTAAGAAATCCAAACTATTCTAAGTCTAAACTTAAAACAGTCAAAACATAAACCATGAAGTTGTATTTTTTTCTGCAAAAAAACATTCATAACTTTTTAGTTGGGTGTAAAGAACCTAATAGGAAATAAATTGAGATCCTCCATTTAAAAACTACTTTTTGAGCTACTGTGTACTACATTAAATGGACTAAGATCCTCCATTTGCAAAACTGATATAACTGATTTATAGTGATATATGCCAAAAGTGTTTCCGATCATGATCAATTACTTTTCTAACCAATGAATATTCATAATTGGAAGAAACCCAACATCAAAATCAGTACAGAGAAACTATAATTGACGTTAACATTCAAACCCTCTCATGTTCCTCCACTCAAACAATAAAAAAGATAGAATTCTTAAGATAATTAAGAACAACATACAATGAAAGAAATAATGAAAAGTCCCTTCTTGTACAAAACAAAAGCCAAAGCAAATCAAACAAAAGAAAAAACCAAATAAAATAAACAACAAAGCAACATAGAGTGAGAGGAATAGCAAAATCAAAACAAAACCCAAAACACTGTGTTTGAAACAAAACAAAAAACTTCTTTCAAAGAAAAGATAGAGGAAAAGCAAGGGTACCTTAAAGAATGAAGTAATTGTAGCGTAATACAGATTTTTGAGTGTGATATCAATAGAGTTCACAAAGAAATTCTAACACAAATCCACTAAAAAAATGAAAAAAATTGAGAAATAAAAAACCCACATTGGGTTTAATAGAAGAGAGAGTGGAAGTCTTGCAACAAAGGCAGCTTTAGGGTAAGGACATAAGGTGTGGTTAAAGGGTTGGAGAGGGGGTAGGCTCAAATGAGTTAGCGTGCGTTTGAGAGATATGAGAAGAGGAGAGAGTAGCTTTTTGGGAAGGAGAAGCATCGGGTTTTGTTTTTTGGGAAATAGGTGTTTTTTTTTTTTTTTTAAAACATGGCTAATGTGGAAAAATATGAGAGCTCCAAATCCTACATGGCAAGCTCTAAGAAAGTAAAAGAAAAGTCAAATATTGGTTAGAGATTTCGGTTTTATAGTATATATAGATGATTAACAAACCTAAATAAGATTGAAAAAGAATAATAAATATCATCGCAAAATTCAATCCTAAACTTATTTGATCCCAAGGATTTTGTTAAAATTAGTTACCAGAAATTTCTATTATTTTCGTTTCTTTATATGAAAAACCAAAACTAAAATCAAAATTTTTTTATTTTTGTGATTTCTGTTAGTTATAAAAAAGAAAATAAAGAACAAACCTATCTTATCAAAGCCCTAAAAAAAAAAAAAAAAAAATCACATTTCATACCTAGGGAAATTATTGTGTACTCTCGGAATACCATAAATGCATACTCCCTTCTCTCACATGAATAGTGGGTCCCACTAATTAAATTCATGGTAAGACCCACCATTCATGTGAAAGGGAAGACTACGCATTTATAGTACTCCAGGAGTACCTAATAATTTTCCTCATACCTAAAGCTTAAAAAGGGAAAAGAATGTATAAGCGTCAGTTCAGACGATCTAATGGTGGCAAGTATATGGCCTTATAGTGTTGATGGTGGCAAGGCTACTGATAGTGGCAAGAAGCCAGACTGGCACTTTTTTCTGTGTCTTTGTGACATTCACGAACACTGTCTCTATATCCCTCCCAATCATTTTGTGTTTTAGTTTAGTTAAACAATAGTTTGAGACAAATTAAGTCAAATGGTGGGTTAACATCCTAAAACATTATTATTTTTTGCTTTTTAAATGTGAACGTGGCAGAAGTTTAAGTCAGTATTTTTCCTATGTGACATAACAACCTTAATTGTAGGATCTAACTTTCTCTTAGCTTCTGCTATTATATATAGTATATGATTATGGATAGATAGATAAATAAAAAGTTAGAAATTTGATAGGAAAAATTAAAATTAAATTGCCACAAATTACAATTTAATGTTAGATTTCATATATATATATATATATATATATATTCCATTAAGCACAAAATATTTATGACTACCATTCATATATATAATTAGATTTATTTTTGTGTGAAAAAAGTTTTTAACGGACATTGAAAGCAATCAAAATGATGGTGTTTCCTTATTGTATACCTTGAGAAAGTGACAAATTTCATCACTGTGTGCATCCTCTAATTTGAGGATCCAACTTTTATAATATACTAGTAAGTTATCCGTGCGATGTACAGATTATTTTGTGTTATTTTATGTTAGACGGTATTGGAGAATGTTGCCGTGTATTATAAAGAAAAAGTAAATTAAATTAGAGTATAGAAACATATACATTTTGAGATATTAAAAATTAGTTTAGTAGCTTCACTGCACTTTTGTAGCATTCTCAAGATAACATTAATTTTTTTTTTTTAAATCATGAAAACAAAAATAAATGCAAAAGAGTAACAGGACCAAGAAAGTCAATTAATTTGTGTTGTGTTCATAGATTGCATACTATGAAATGAAAGCATGCCCAACTCTTTTGCCTTCTTCCACTCATCAATAGTAAGACATTAAGACTTGATGTTGCGTATACATATGTTTTATAGATAATTTAAAACCATAATAGAATATGACCCTACATTGCACACCATATATTCTCTCTACTTATATACTGAAACAAAAACTATCCAACCAAATTACCCAAACTTACATCATATTTAAACCCCTAATTTAAAAAGAAAAAAGAAAAAAAAAATTATCCATAGGGGTTTCAGTGGCCTGATGGTAGTGGGAGGCCAGTTTGATAGAGGTGGCAGTTAATAGTCCTTAATATTTTTTGTTTTTGCTTTTTGTTTTTTTGTTTTTTTTTTTTTTTTTTTTTTTTTTTTTTTGCTTTTGTTTTTAATACTAATATAGTGGTTCAAGCAATTAATGAGATAACAATAAAAATAAGTTAATGTGAACTTTTGGGTAATAGTAAAAAAAACTTAATGAAAAGAGGTAAAAAAAATGCTAAATGCAAAATTAAAGCACCACATGGTAGGATCTCATACACTCTCATATGAGGTCTCGGCTTATATATATATATATATATATATATATATATAGATATTATAGATATATGCTTCTCATTTATAGTTTTCAAATTAAAACATATTCGTGCCACTACAGTAAAAACTCCTCTTAAAGTTTTTTGTTTTTTGTAGAAATAGTATGAAATTCATTTATATAGTAAAAATTCCTCTTAAAGTTTTTTGTTTTTTGTTTTTTTGTAGAAACAATATGAAATTCATTTATAAATTAAAAGACAATAAAAATTGAGTCTAAACAACCTAATGAATTTATTTCAATGCAATCTCATCTTTATATTTCAATAAAATTTTATATTTTTTTATAGGTTCAATTTTAAAACAAAAGTATTTACGTTTTTGTTTATGTTTATGATTATGAAGTTTTGGTCTCACTATTGTATCCCAATCACATAGTTATTTATTTTTAACATATATATCCCTTTAAGAAATTTTAAATTGTATACTAAAAATAAACTGTGGGGGGAAAGGGCCCAGTCTAACATAGTGGGTCGAGAGCCCATATGAGAGCTATTTTGCGACCGAGAAGAAGGAGATGGTAAGGGCAGGGCCCATCTGGAATTGGGACCCTCAGAAGGAAGAATGATTACAATTCGAAGAGGATATCTCCTGTCCGAAGAGGTTGTAATCCTCTGACGTAAATATTATAAATCAATTGAGTGTGTAAAAGGTCAAAATGACCTTCCGAGGACTCCACCTGATCAAGATAAGCTCTGAGTATGCTGGAAAACAATAAAGATGGAGAAATATCTAAAGGGAAAGCTGCTACCACCTTATTTAATACTCTGCAGCAACTTTTTGACCCCTGAACAGTGCATCCTAACCTACCGCCACTCACACAGAGCTAAAGAAGATGCTTGACGTGACACGTACTCAAGTAAACTCATGGATGAGGAACAAGTGGACGATGGAGATGAAGAGAAGGGGGTTATATAAAGGAAAGAGGCTCCTAACAAAAGGGAGGAAGAAAAAAGAATATAGAAGGAGAGAACTGGACTGTAACCCTAAGATCTTTGTTCATCAGATAATCAATAATATAGCTCTTTGGATATTCACTCTTTACGTGTATTTCATGTTAGTTTGTGTTTAAAAGTTGTGATTAGTTGTTGTTAACCTCATACTTCACCTAACTCTTTCACCCATACTCTACAAATTAATTGTTTTGGGCTTGGGCCACAAATCCCAACCTTACATAAACTATATACTAGGATAATTTAACTATCTTAATTTTCATTTTATGCCTTGCATTTTTATTTTTCAAGTTAAAACAAATTCCTATATAAAAAAAAAAAAAAGTTAAAACGAATTCATTGCATGAAGTTAATTCAACTTTATCTAATTGCACATATCTTCATTGGTATTTTTGTTAACCTTGTTTTTGAATTTGCGTATCAATAATTTTTTTTTCTTAAGTTCCTTAATTTAAATTTTAATTTGTTTGCAAATACATTTGGATATATGATTAAACAATTTAGTTATTATTATTATGATTATGATTATAAATTATATTTGTTTAGAGTTTGAAAACTCAAATGGTTTGTTGTTTCTCACAAATTCAACATGGAATTGATTTATACATTAAAAGACAACATAATTATTATTTCTAAAAATAAAGGATAACATAAATTATGTTTAAATTACCTTATAAATTCAAATATTCATGTAAAGATTTCTATATATTTTCATCTTTATATTTGAATAAAAACAAATTTTTTTGATCATATCAAACTTCAAAAACAAATGTTATCATTGTTATGTTTATGAAGTTTTATTTAAATATTGTATTTAGAACACATGGTTCTTTAGTTTCCACATTTTCTTTAAGATTTTTGAAATTGTATACAAATAGTAAACTATATGTTTGTAGACATCGTATTTTGCAAAAGGATACTTCTTGATTGCCTTAGGAGATGCATTTAGTTATTCAGAAGAACAAGCTGAGGTAGTTCCTGCTAAGATAGATGTTGATTTAACTAGAGTATATAACTTCTTAAGAAAAATTGATACATCCTTTATTAATTGTTCAGTATTTGGGTTTAAGTTAGGAAGATCTTGCTTGAAAGTGAACAAAAAAGTTAAGATAGATCAATTTGAATGAAACCAAAAGACAAAAACTAGAAAATGAAGTTTACGTAGTTTGAGGTAGTTAATGGCAGAGAGCTTGAGGGAGAAATTTTCAATTCACCAACATTGGACATATTGAGATGGACGGAAGAAATTAATAGGGGTTTGATTATTGATGCGTGATTCACTGGCATGAACCATTACTTTGAAACTAATGCTTCTGTTTTCTCCTTCCTCTATTGCTTGATGGTCTCGACTTCTCTCCTCCATCTTTTCTTCAACGTTTTCTCCTATGTCTATCTCGAGCTAATTGGTTACTTCTTCTTGTCTCTAATTCCCTTCCTTTACCTTTCTTCTTTCTTTTTCATCTTCAGTTAGTTTCTCTTATTCTGCTCTCTCTCTACCCTAATCATTTCCTCTTCTTCTTTCTTTTTTAGTTCTTTTGTTCCTTTCTTTTTCTTTCATCATATTCTTTTTCTTCTTAGCATTAATAAGTTTCATCTACTCTTCCTCCCTTTTTCTTCATTTCTTCTTCTTACTTCTTCTTTCTCTTCTTTGCACTTTTTTTTTTTCTTCTTCAGCCTTTTCTCTCTTCTATCTATCTTCCTCAATTTTCTTGCTTCCTTTAATTCTCTTCCTCCTCCTTTTTCGTTCTTTCATTAATTTTCTTCTTCAGCGTGCTTTTTCTTGTTTTCCTTCTTGATTTTTGCCTTGGCCTTCTCACTGTTTATCAATGCTTCTCTATCTTTTTCGAAGATTCCTCAATTTTCTCATAATATTTTTCTTTCTCCTTGTTGGTTTCTTGTATCTCACTCTCTTGTTTCTTAGCATCAGAATCAAATTCTAGATTCTGGATTTCCTTTCTCGACTAACTTCTAATTTAACCAAAATTCTCTATTTTTGTTCATCCAAGTCATTTTCGTTCATCCAAGTCATTTTCCTCTTCATCATCATTTTCAGTCTTAGCAGTTTGAGGTACCTTAGGAGAAGATTTTTAAGTTGCATTTTTTTTTCCTAGGATTCCTTCGTACACCCATTGTATCCTTTACCACTTTGTTTGATAAATCAATAATAGCCATTCCATTCATTTTCTTAGGTAATTGTGGTTTTTCTCATCAACAATCTCAATTTAAGTAGGCGGAATATCAGTAAGGGTTCGTTTGGTTGGAGATGAAAGGATAGAGGGAGAGAGAAAATGGGAGAGAAGGGTGTTTGGTTGGGGGAGAGTGAGGAAAAAAATGAGGGTGTGTGAGTTTTTTCCCTGGGCCCACAATTTAAGAAGAAAAAGTTTTCTCCCCAATTTGGAATCAGGAAGAACACTAGAGAGCAAAATGGGGAGGGAATGGGTTTGATATGAAATTGTCCATTTACCCTCCCTTTATTTATTAATGTTGTTGCTTTTTTTTTTTTTTTTTTTCTTTTTTCTTTTTTTGTTGTTGTTGTTGTTGAAAATGTTACTGTTGGGCTTTTACTACCTTTTTTTTTTTCTTTTTGCCATTTCCCAGGTATAGTGCACACATTGGTTGACTCTTTTTCTTTTTTTCTTTCTTTCTTTTTATATATATTTTTTCATATCAAATGCAGTTTATTATTATTATTATTATTATTATTGCTAGATGTTTTATAAGTTGTGTTAGTTTGTACTTCCTCTATCCCAATTTATTTGCCTTGTTTGAAAAATCAAACTTTTAAAAGAACATCATTTTCTGTCTTGTCTGCTTTATAAAAATGTATAAGTTTACAAAACTACCCTTAAATAAATTTATT
This sequence comes from Quercus suber, assembly GCF_002906115.3. Taxonomy (NCBI): domain Eukaryota; kingdom Viridiplantae; phylum Streptophyta; class Magnoliopsida; order Fagales; family Fagaceae; genus Quercus; species Quercus suber. Next base: position 299,946 of record NW_027069587.1, on the reverse strand, counting down.
AGTTTTTTTTTTAAAGAGTTATTCTTAATGAGGCAACTAAAAATGTGCCCCAATTAGATTTTTTTTTTTTTTAATATTTGTTAGCTTTCTTTTCAAATAGTTTTGAAAATAAAGTAGGGGTATAATAGAAACATTAGTAAACTAATGACTTTTATTTTTAGAAATAGGACAATATTTTGAGACATCCCAAAATTGAATAGAGGACAAACAAACTAAGACGAAGGGAGTAGTAATTAAATTTTTTTTTATAAACTATTAATTTTTTTTTATGTACTAGGGGCATGAGACTAAATTTATACAAACTAAATTTTTTATCCTCTCACTTTTCTACTCAACCAAACAAAAATGTTTTCAATCTCTCATCTTTTCCACTCCCTCAACCAAACACATTGAGAGAAAACTAAATCTTTTATATTCACTCACTTTTTCACTCACTTCCCATTTTCTATTCTCCCACTTTTCTATCCTCCTAATCAAATAGACCGTAAGACTGGAATTGGTTTTGGCTTCAAGCTTCTTGAATGAAAGATTAATGACTAAGTTTTGAATTAAGAGGATTAGGGTATCTTTATAGATCTACAAAAGAAAGAAAAGCGTTGGGCTTTCTAACTTTGAAAAGATGCAATTGTTACATCGTGCCCACCAAAATGGTGTGGCTCAGGTGTTTTGCCCAAGCCCACCAAAATTTTGACTCCCCGAATTGGGAAGAAAATGGGGGAGGGAAAGATGCTTTGATGTGAAGTTACCCGTATACCCTTTCCTTCCTCTAACCAAATCAAACGTTATTGTTGTTGTTGGGTTTTTGTTTTATTTTTTTAAACAACAATATAGTTTTTCATCCCCTCAAAACAAATACACATGAGTGAAAACTAAATTTTTTCTATTTCCCAAATTTTCCATCTCCTAATTAAACAAGGCCTAAAGATAAATGGATAAAAGATTTCACAACGAATATATGAATAACATCTAGTATTGTGTAGCCAAATTATGGCCATAAGAGAAAAACTGAAATTTCCACTAGGCTTGGTATCCCTAAACTTATAGTTAAGGTGGATGTCTTGACAGTATTCAATTTTGATCATGGATGGCTCTCGAACTATCAACCACTCTTACATTTTACGTGTTATCATCTCTAATTACAAATAACTGATGAATAAATTCCATACATGTAACCTAGTACATTCTCTCATAGAGAGAAACAATTGTACGGAGACTTACTAGCCAAGAAAGGATTGCAAGTAACTGATGAATAAATTCACCACGTGTAATTGAGAATATTCTCTCAGGGTAGGTAACAATTTTATGGACTTACTAGCCAAGAAATGATGTATTTTGGCTAGTGGTGTAGCCAAGATCTAACTTGAGGGGGGTCGAAAATTACATTTGACAAGCACATTTATGCACGGGCAAGTGAACACACACACACACACACACACACACACACACACACATATATATAAAATATTTGAGACCCATTTGCAAAATAACATATTCATTATATTATATTTATCTATTAGGGATTTATTGAATAATCCTTTTGAAATTTTAATTATAAAAAAAAAAGGTTATAATTCTACTTACGAATAGAAAGGCTTTTAGTTGTTAGAAGGATGTACATAAAGTACAAATTACAAAAATTTATATTATTTTTGTAAAGTTATATGTTATAGGTCTATTTATTTTAGCTTAACATGCCAACTATTTTTTATCATTACAAATGTATAATTTTTTTAAAATCTCTTTTTTTTTTCTTCTAAATACAACCTATACTTTTATTACAAAAATAATTTTTTATACAAATATAGGTCAATGTAAATAATTTTTAATAATGAAAAGCCCTCCCTATACTAGGAGGGTTTTAATTTAAAAAAGACATTCTATTTATTAACCATTTATTTATATAATACAAGAAATGCATTTAAAAAGTCACCAAAGAAAGAGAGGAGAAAAATCAAACAATATAATTAGATTATAAGTCAGATATGTGTCAAGGTATTTGTTTTTTTTTAAATATTTTTTTTGGGTATTTTTTTAGTAAAATTGGGCTATATTTTGAGATGACATCAATGGGCTATACTCCCAATCCTCCCATGAAAGTAGTTGGTTGTATTGTATACGGCTTTTTAACTTTTCATTAAAAATAGTTCTATCTTTTTTACCTCAAATGCGTCTAGGCCTAATAAGTAAATATTAATAGCTTTTTCAGGTGGTGCCGGGGGCAAGTGCCCTCTCTCAACCCCTAGCTCCGCCCTTGATTTTGGCTAACACCCCCAACAACCAACACCACCCCCCCCCCCCCTCCCCCGGCCGGCGCTCCTCTTTTTCTTGTTGTGAGCAAACTAAACGCAAAAGGCTTGGTGTTTCAAATGTATGCAATATTACACTCGCAATAGGTGAGCTTTATCCAACAGTGAAATTTACATGTGATTGTAATACTGTATGCATACAAAGTAATGATTGCCACTTTTTACTATTTTCAAAGTAAATATCCAGGATTCAATATCGAATTATTAAAAAATAAAATCAAATACTTTTTTCAATGCCAGGCTGTGGTATACCTGATACTATTTTGTTTTTATAGCTATTCTATTTAATGCACCCATTAATAATTAATATTAATAATAAAAGGCTAAATTTTGTGGTATTGATTGACAGATGAAAGAACCATAGCCGCATGTATGAAAAGTTATGCGCAATCATAAAAGTTAACTCTAATTTTTAAGGGGTTTCACATTTTTTTAAAGGTACTGATGCAACGTGTTCTTAATTAATTAATTTATTTTATGTGAACATGTTCCTAGTTTAATTTCGCTTTTAAGCTCAAATATAATGACAGAAAAAACTCTTATGATTATGATGAACCATAGCATGAATTTCTTCCTCATCTCTATATAACGTGGGTAAAATATAAAAATAAAAGTAGAACAACCTTTCATTGAAGAACCAAAGGCATCTATTGGATCTCTATTGATTGTCTATACAACTGTATCCCTATTAATGATTGTAAGCTAATTTTCCATGCCTGTTATATGTCTTCAGAGGCATCCTCTGGATAAGAATGTGGAGACCGAAGGTTCCCATGAGTCTGACAGGTTCTCATGACTCATCGTCTTACAATGTTCAGCTTCATCATCTCTAATGTTCAAAAAACACGTCGTACAAATTCTCTGAAGAAAAGGAATGAAAATTAACAGAAGCAAAATAAATCTTTTGACTGGTATTCTTTTTCCTCCTCTTTCTTGTGGTTAATTTTGTTAGGAAAAATAAGAAGAAAGGATTTGTGAGCCTAGGTAAGATCAGTTCATGATCATGGGATCCTTTTCTATCAGATTAGAAAGGTTGTTGCATAAAATGTACTTCTAAGTAATTTCTCTATAAACAAAAAAGGAAAGAGGGAAATATATTGAGCAAATAGAACTTCTTCAATGAAAAAAAGAAAAGAAAAAGGGTTGGCCTTCCATCATGGTCTGCCTAATCAATTGGCACAGGGGTATAACTGGAACCAAGGGTACATAAATGAAAGCACTAATACTTTCAAAAAGTCAGCAAAGCAATGAAATTTGAGCTACTCATTTTGTGGTACCAAAAGACACAGTGGAGCAGGTAAATGAGTCATATTGAAAAACGTCAAAGCTAATGACATTACCTAATTTTAGGCCTTCGAGAATTGGGAGTTCTTGCCGTTTGAAATACATCTGCATAGAATATTGAGGAAATGTCACTCATAACCTAGGTAGTATCTTAGAAGATGGAAGAAAAGCTTGTAAGATGAAGACTTACCAAACAAGTATAAGTCACCTCCAGTGTGGTATTTTACAGCAACCTCAGGTGCAGGTGATTTTTTCGACTCCTCTACTAAGAAACAAAAAGAACAGGCACCATAAGAATGATTGAGTCACATTTAGAGGTACGAATTACTGTCATTCTAATAGGACCCAGTGGCTTCTTGAATAGTCTTAGTGGGAGAACTGGAGAACTCAAGGAATCCTGAGTCAAATGGGGGCTGAGTGGTAGTAAAGGTGATTAGGCATCACACAACATATGGTCTGTATGTACCAAAACAAATATAATCTGATGTTATTGAAATTGACTTTCGAACCTATAATACTTATAAGTGCAAGTGCAATTGCAACCAAGCAAGATTAATATTTATTAACATTAAAACTCTCAACAAACCTCCTTGTGCCTTGATAAATTTGTCGTAAGTTTCAAATGCATGGCCCCTACACATTCAGAAAAGTGATCTGCATTAGTGACAAGTATACAAAAATCAGCATTTCAGATGAATAATAGCATGTAGTGATGTAGAAGAGTAGAAATTGAAAAAAATACATTTTTTTTTTTTTTTACTTATTTATTAGTTTAAAAAAAAAAGTTGAAAATTACAAGACAAATTCACTTCCTAGCTAGGAACAATCTATAACAGTGACTACCAACAGAATTTAAGTTTATCTTGTTGCGCCTATCCTCATAGGTATTTTTGTTAACATTGTTTTAGAATTTTTTGTATCAATAATTTTTTTTTTCCTTAAAGTTGCAAAATTTAATTTTTTATATAGCTCTTATGTTAAATTAAAAATCAATTAAATTTAAAATTTATTTCCCTGTAGGTTATTTAATAGTAAAGGTTAACAATTAGTGAATTATTTATTTTGAGTGTTCTTAAAACTGAATAAAAATGGTGGCGATTTTGGACATAGACAAAATACTTGAAAAGACTTTGATAAGTAGGTTTTATTTACATAGGCGGTTCAGTTCAATTCATAATTAGTAGGAGTGTGAAATAATTGCAATAAGGATTTTGGAGCACTAAGTTTTTTTTTTAAGCATTTGATGAACAATATCAAGGAGTATTCGTGTAATTTGGTATTTTGAGTATACATAAATATTGAAGAATAAGGTGATGGTTTTTAACACTTGAGGACATATTTAAAGGTGCTTTTGTTTGCAAATACATTTAGATAACTGAGTAAACAATTTAGTTATTATTGTTATGAATAATTTTTTTTAATAAGTTGGGTGAATTAAAAATCTTTTTTTTGTTTCTTGTGAATTAAAAAAATTTCAATTCTTAAAAATATCAAAACAAATTTCTTTTTGTTCTGGTCCTTGTTTGAAATTTTTTAATCACAGTTTTATGAAAAAAAAGAAAAAAAAGAAAAGAAAAGATAGGATAAAATAGATTATGTATAAATTACCGAATAAAATCAAATATTCATGTAAAAATTTCAATAAATTTTCATCTATATATTTGAAGAAAAACTAACATGATTATGTTCATTTTTGTGTTTATGTTTATGTATGAGGATTTTATTTAAAAATTGTAGTTTTAGAACACATTATTCTTTATTTTTTACACTCCCTTTAAGATTTTTGAACTTGTATCCAAATAATAAATTATATGTTTGTCGACACCCCATTTTGGGGTCAATCACTAAATCAACGACAAAATTGTAATTTCAAGTCACTCAAGGGCAAGAATATCATTTGTACCATTGAATGACCACAAATTTCATTTTAAGTCATATAGATCACTAGTGCCATGATGGATGAACTAGATGATTTAGAGGAGAGACAAATTGTTCTTTTAAATGCTTTTAATTTTTCAAAGGAAAAAGGTGACTAGAGCTTATGATTAATGGATAAAAAAAGTCTTTTGCTATAGGAGACTTGTTTGAAAAGTCATTCTTCCATTAGGAAATAAGGATTCTTATTTAGGAAAATAAAAAATGTCACCCAGAAGACCATTGGACATAGGTGTCATGGTCCTCCAAGTGCATTCTATAATTTCTCCCAAAGTGGGAAGGATCATTCTTCATAAGTAAGGTTTATGATAGAATTGAATACAAACTAATGGATATTAATGATAATGAATATGCTAGATCTATCGATGGAAAATTCTTAAAATTATACAAGTCAAGTATGAAGAATTGGCTTACAAGCACTAAAGTCATTAAGACAGTCATCAAAACATGACTAAGAAGAAAATGACTTGGATTAGTTGGGAAAAACTTTGTGAACAAACGCATCTGGTGGTATGGGTTTTTGACAATTAAAGCAATTCAATTTGGCACTCCTTGCAAAACAAGGGTGGAGGCTCCAAACAAAACAAGATTTTATGGTCTTTCGGGTTTTTAAGGCTAGATATTTTCCACAATGTGAGTTCATTCAAGCTTTTCTATGAAACAACCCATCATATGCTTGGTGAAGTATACTGGCGGCTCAAAATCTTGTGCAACATGGGCTGCGATGGAATGTAGGAAATGGAAAATCTATAAAGATATGGAGGGACCAATGGATGCCTACATCTTCTACACATAAGGTAGTGACCCCTAGGCAATTTCTGCACCTCGACACACGAGTAAATGAGTTGATTTACGTCAAGGAAGCTAGCTGGGAAAATGAGGTTATTGATGTTGTTTTCCTTCCCCATGAGGCCAAAATTATCAAGAGTATTCCGCTAAGTCTTCACCTTCTAGAGGACAAGTTAATTTGGTCTGAAATAGTGAATGGCTTATTCAGTATTCGTAGTGCTTATAGGGTGGCCATGGAACTCTCTCGAACTTTATATTCTGGGAATAGTTTAGATGGTAGTTAACTTTGACGGTTTTGAAAAAGTGTAAAGAGCATGTTGTGATATCCTTCCTACAAAGGATAATCTGTTGTGCAGATATGTCTTGCAAGAGAGTTGTTGTGATAAGTGTAGTTTAAAAAGGTTATGAAAGTTCAATCCCTAATTATGTCACACTTTACGTGGAGAATATGTCGCAATAACCTTCCTTTTAAGAATATTGTGCAGACATGTCTTGCAAGAGAGTTGTTGCGAGGAGTGTAGTTTGAAATCTTGAGACATCAGGCCACTTTTTCTGGGGCTCTTAGCGAGCTAGGAAGGTGTGAAAGTGTTCTAACCTTACACTTCACTTTGGAACAGTCCAGATCCAAACCTTCATGGACATGTTGTGGTATTTGATAATGGCTGATTCCTATGTAGAGGATAAAGTGGTCAGGTTTGTCACTATTGCGTGGGTAATATGGTTCAATCCAATGAAATTCAATATGGAGGCAGTAAGATGAATGGCATGGCTATAGTACAAAAGGAAACTTAGCATTTGGAAGAGTATATGGCTGTAAAATGTGTCTCCCCGCAGCCTCTTGTGGTGCGTGCAGTTAGTTGGGCCCCTCTACCAACAATGATGTATAAAATCAACGTTGATTGGGCTGTTTTCTTTACCCAAAAAGCAATAGGTGTGGGGGTCTTGATCCATAATTACAATGGCCCAGTGATAGCAGCTTTAAGTTAGAAAATTTCTGCAATCACATATGAAGTTTATGTTTTCTAAATAGTTCTTCTTATGTTTATGTTTATGTGTATGTTTATAATTATGAAGTTCTTGTCTCATTATTGTCTTCCAATCACATAGTTATTTATTTTCAACATATATATCCCTCGATTTTTCAAATATATAATAAAAATAAACTATATACTAGGACAATTCAACTATCTTAATTTTATTTTCGGATCATCTTGCACAGCTAGCTTGAGACCGTCATGAGGAGTATAAGTCCATCACCAACCATCCACTACCACGACAGCAGCCACACCATTTAGTCTAGTCCCCCCTGCCACCAGATTTGTATAAAATAAATATGATGGGGCATCATTTGCTGAAGCTGGCAAATTTGGAATTGGAGTGGTGATTCGCAATTCACAAGGACTAGTGATAGTCTCTTTAGTGCTGCAACTTCCTTAGGAGTATAATGCAATGAAAATTGAGTCTATGGCAACAGGCCGAGCAATGGAGTTTGGTTTGGAAGTTGGTATAGATCAGGCTATTGTAGAAGGAGACTCAGAGATCGTGGTGAAGGCCTTGTTGAAGGTGGATGTTGATTTGACGGCCTATGGTTTGTTGATTAAAGATGTAGGTTCTTTTGCTCAATTTTATTTAAAATTGCTGTACTCTCATATTGAGAGAGATGGTAATAAGGTAGCTCACAAGTTAGTGAGATTAGTAGTCAACATTCAGAATTGTGCTGTGTGGATGGAGAATGTTTCACCACAAATCTTACCTGTAATTCAGGCTGATATAACTATTTTGAGTTAATAAAGTTTCATAGTCTTTCCCCTAAAATATATATATATATTTATATTTATATTTATACCTTACATTCAGAGTTTTCAAGTTAAAACAAATTCTTATAAAAAAATTTAAAACAAATTCAATACATGAAGATAATTCAACTTTATCTTGTTGCGTATATCTCATTTGTATTTCTGTTAACAATGTTTTAGAATTTTTCATATCAATAAATTTTTCAAAATTTTTATTCTTAAGTTCCAAAATTTAATTTTTAATATAGTTCTTATATGAAATTAAAAATCTATTAAATTTAAAATTTATTTCATAGTAAGTTGTTTAATAGTAAAGTTTAACAATTAGTAATTTATTTATTTTGAGTGTTCTTAAAATCGAATAAAAATGGTGTGGATTTTGGACACAGAAGAGATACTTGAAAAAGCTTTCAAGAGTATGTTTGTTTTCATAGTTAGTAGGAGTAAGAAATAATGGTTGTTGCAACTTTAGAGCGCTAGCTTTTTTTTTAAGCATTTGAACAACAAAGTCAAGGAGTATTCATATATGATTACATGTAATTTGGTATTTTTAGTATACATAAATATTGAAAAAATAGGGTGAAGATTTTTAATACTTGAGTACATATTTAAAGGTGCTTTCGTTTGCGAATACATTTAGATAACTGAATAAACAATTTAGTTATTATTATTATAAATCATTTGTGTTAATAAGTAGTTGGGTGAATTAAAATATTTTTTTGGTTCTTGAGAATTAAACAAATTTCAACTCTTAACAATATCAAAACAAATTTCATTTTGTTCTAATCCTTGTTTGAACATTTGTTAATCACAATTTTTTTGAAAAAAGAAAAGATAGGATAACATAAATTATGTGTAAATTACATAATAAATATTTAGAACATGTAGGGAAATGGATATATAACGCCTATTAGGGTGGCAAAATCTGACACGACCCGCGAACCCGACACGACTAACCCGTTTATAAACAGGTCATGGGTTGAGGTTAAATGGGTTCGGGTCATATTCGGATCGATACGGTTGACTCGTTTAATAAACGGGTCATGTTCGTGTTCAACATGTGAACCCGTCTGACCTGTTTGACCCGTTTATATAATAAAGGTATTAAATTTTGTTATTATTGCTTAATTTTGTTGTTGTAATTATATGTTTATTATTATATTTATGGTTGTAATTGTATTTTAATTTTAGATATATAGAAATTAATAATAGATTATTTAGATCATGTATGACCTATTAATCAAACAAGTTATTAAACGAGTTATTTGTATTAATTTTTACATGACTTATTAATTAAACAGGTTATACGAGTCGGATTGGGTCAACCTGTTTAATAAACAGGTCGGGTTAGGGTTGAAGATTCTTGACACGTTTACTAAACAGGTCGGGTTTGGGTCAACCCATATAGCAGAGTACTTATAGCTCGACACGACACGAACCCGACCCGCGAATACGAATTGACACCCCTAACGCCTAATAAACTTCAACCCAAATAGTAGAAATAAGCCCACTACTGACTGGCCCACTTTGAGAATAAGCCTCTCCAAGAGAATCAAGCCTTGAGCCATAGACTAGGCCTAGCGCCATCCTAGATCCAAATGCCGAGGACCCCATCTGAGTTGTAACCGAGCCTTTAAGGCAAAATTCTAGAAGGCTTGAGGTTCTCTAAGGAAGCTTTCTAAAGCTTCCTGATGATTTTACAATAACCTCTGCATTAATAAAGGTCATTTTCTTGGCACCATTGCATTTAATGCAGAATGACAAGATTGAACAATAAAAGAAGCCCCAAAAGCCTCCTTTATGATGAAAATGTGAGAAAAGAAGAGCCTAATGGGACAAAAAGTTATCCAAGTGGCCACCTAGAGAAGAAGATGGAGCTAATATAAGGAAGGATAAGGGCAAAAAGAAGGGGAGACACAAGAGACATAAAAGACATGGGAGATAGAGAGAATTTTCCAGAAGATAAGAGTATCTTTATTGTTGAGAGAAACCCTTGTAACACAATCCATGATATGAAATGATAAGGATTGAGTTCTACATGATTTTTATGTAGCTGTTTCTTGTTCTCATTCAAATCTCCCATTGTGGATTAATATTAGCCATAATATAAATTAGTTGTAATCCTAACCTTTCTCAATTACCACCACATCATAGTTGAGTTTTTTGGGATGAATAGAACACACGATAATTTATTTTCTACATCCCCTTTAAGATTTTTGAAATTGTATACTAATAATAAACTATATGTTTGTAGACACCCCATTTTGGGGTCAAACACTTAGTCAACGATAAAGTTGTAATTTCAAGTCACTCAATGGCAAGAATATCATTTGGACCATTGAATGACCACAAATTCCGTTTTAAGTCACAAAGATCACTATAGTGCCATGATGGACAGTGATGAAGCAAGGGGGGGTGGGAGGGAGAGCAGGGCCCCTGAGTTTTTGAACCTTCCATTAATAGAGGCAATAAATTATAAATGAGCCTTTAAATTTACTTAATGGCCCCTCCTAAGAGCTTGGGAAAAATTTTCTCTAAATTCATTTTTGGCTTTCTCAGATTTGAAAATTGATTAAAAAAAAGTAACCCAAAAAAAAATTTTGATACAAAGAATTTGAAAAAAAAAAAATTTAGCATATGAATAACATCTAGTAATTTTTTACCAAATTATGGCCATAAGAGACAAATTGAAAATTCCACTAGGCTTGGCATCCCTAAACTTGTAAGGTGTTTTTTTTTTTTTTTTTTTTTTTTTTTTTTTTTTTTTTTTTGAGAAGGACTAAACTTATAGTTGAGGTGCATTGTCATGATAGTATTCACTTTGACATGGATAGCTCTCAAACTATCAATTATTCTTACATTTTATGTGTTATCATCTCTAATTACATATAACTAATGAATAAATTCAACACATGTAACCTAGTACATTCTCTCATGGAAAGCAACAATTGTACGAAGAATTACTAGCCAAGAAAGGATTGCAGGTAACTGGTAACAATTCAACACGTGTAACCTAGAATATTCTCTCAGGGAAGGTAACAATTTTATGGACTTACCAGCCAAGAAATGATGTATTTTGGCCAGTGGTGTAGCTAGGATCTGACTTGAGAGGGGGTTAAAAATTACATTAGATTGTGCAATCAAATATATTCATATAATATTTGAAATCCATTTGAAAAATAACATATTCATTATATTATATTTATTTATTAGGGATTTATTTACATGAATAATCCTTTTGAAATTTTAATTATAAAAAGGTTAAAATTCTACTTATAGATGGAAAGGTTTTTAGTTGTTATATAGATGTACATAAAGTAAAAATACAAAAATTTCTATTATTTTTGTTAAGCTATATGTTCTAGGTCTATTTATTTTAGCTTAACATGCCAACTTATTTTTATCTTTACAAATGTATAATTTTTTTAAAGGCTCACTTTTTCTAAATACACCTATACTTTTACATAATTTATTTTTTATACAAAACATAGCTCAATGAAAATAATCTGTAATAATGAAAAGCCCTCCCTACATCAAGAGGGTTTTGGTTTAAAATCCTAGTTATTAACCATTTATTTATAAAATACAAGAAATTCATTTAAAAAGTCACCAAAGAAAAAGAGGAAAAAAATCAAACAATATTAGATTATAAGTCAGCTACGTGTCAAGGTGTTTGTTTGTTTTGTTTTGTATTTTTTTTAGTAGAATTGGGCTATGTTAATATAGGATGGGCTATATTTTGAGATCCATTTGTGGGCTATACTCCCAATCCTCCCATGAAATGAGAGTAGCTGGTTGTATTGTATACAGTTTTATAACCTTTTCTTAAAAATAGTTCTATCTTTTTACCTCAAATGCGTCTTGGCCTAGTAATAAGTAAATAGTAATAGCTTTTTCCCTTGTCTCCGCCATTGATTTTGGCTATCCCCCTCTTTTTTTTTCTTTTTCCTTTTTTCCTAGTATAGTCTATGCATCCAAAGTAATGATTAACACTTCCTAGTATTATCAAAATAAATATCCAGGATTAAATATCAAATTATTAAAAAATAAAATCAAATACTTTTTTCAATGCAAGACTGTGGTATGCCTCATACTATTTAGTATTTATGGCTATTCTATTTAATACACCCATTAATAATTAATATTAATAATAAAAAGGCTAAATTTTGTGGTACTGATTGACAGTTGAAAGAACCATAGCCACATATATGAAAAATTATGCGTAATCATAAAAATTAACTCTAATTTTTAGAGCATTCACATCTGGAATGCTAAATGCCATATGTAAGGTTTATTTTGCATTTTCTCCTCAAAAACCACCCACATTTGGAATTACAAATGCTCAGAATTGTAAATTTTTTTACAATCTTGCTACAGTGCCATTCTACATGTAGAATGGCACTGTAGACTATTGGATATGTTTTTTTAATCTGATTTATTCTTTCTCTCTCCTCTATGTCAGACTTCTCAACTCTCTCTCTCTTTCCTCACATTTCGTCTCCCTCTCTCTTTGTGAATTGCTCTCAACTCTCACCCTCTCTCTTTGTGCCGGTGGTTGGGCCTCCATGCCTGTGGATCGGTGGGTTCTGTGGGTTTTTTTTTTTTTTTTTTTTTTTTTTTTTTTTTTTTTTCATTTTTTGGCTATGACCGGTGCTTAAAGGAAGAGGTGGGTATGGCTGAAGTGGGTTATGGGTTATGGTTCTCTCAAGTCCAGTGTTGTTGGGTTTTGTTGGTCGTCAAAGATCGCTAGTGTTTGGGTACAATGTTGTTGGGTTCTATGTTACTCAAATTGGTGATGGGTTTGGTGGAGATCGGCATGGGTCATAGCGAGGTCGTGCGTGGGGGAGATGGGGGTGGATTCTGATGGGTTTTGTTATGGATTTCTGATGGGGTAAATCCAATCGGTTGGACTTTGGTTGGATTTTGGATTCCGCATGGTTGGACTTTGGTTCTTCTGGGTTCTGGGTTTAGGTTTTTTTTTTTTTTTTTTTTAATATGGGTTTTTGTTCCATTGGGATTTTGGTGGGCAGTGGTGGCGTGGTGGGCATGGTGGAGGCGCGGTGGTGGTGACTGGACAGTGGAGGCGCGGTGATAGAGGTTAAGGAAAGGTGGAGGAGAAATTTGGGAAAAAACAAATATATATATATATATATATTTTTTTGTTGTGTAGATATATTATTTTAATGAATAAAATAGGAAAATAAAAGTTGAAATGCTAGGAGTATTGCAAAATGATATGGTATAGTTGATAAAATAGTTTTTTAGAATGGTAAAATAGGATGAGATAAGATTCCTGAATGCAAATGCTCTTAAGGGTTCCACACTTTTTTAAAGGGTACTGATGCAACGTGTTCTTAATTAATTTATTTATTTTATGTGAGCATGTTCCTAATTTAATTTCGCTTTTAAGCTCAAATATAATGACAGAAAATTGGCCTTCTCACGAGATTTTATTTAGTTGGTTAGTTCAAAGTTCGGAACACACTTTTTGCAGCAAAATGTAGCAATGAATGCTTACCACCTGAACAAGGAAAATAATCAACTTGTTATTGTTTCAATGTAAAATTAAACAAGGATTTATAACTTGATGTAATGGTTACATCCCTCTTATATAAAGGTGAACTCCATAAGCGTAAAACTCTCTTTGTAATTCTTTTGTTCTGTTCTGAGTTAATACATTTAGCCAAAAAAAAAAAAGGTGTCGGTTTAATTTTACATTGATAAGCTTCCTCATCAGGCTGTGTCATCTAGGAAGCATTCTTGGAATGGAGATGAATTTATGAGAGGAATCAAAAGAATGTGTCACAGATTGTGATGAACCATAGCATGAATTTCTTCCTCAGCTCTATATAACGTGGGTAAAATATAATAATAAAAGTAGAACAACCTTTCATTGAAGAGCCAAGACATCTATTGGATCTCTATTGATTGTCTATACTATTGTATCCCTATCCATGGATTGTAAGCTAATTTTCCATGCCTGTCATATGTCTTGATTTGCTGGAGGTGATGTGACAGATTTCTTTATGCAGTCTACAATACCTTCACAATCTGCTTCATGAAGGACATTTTGAGAGCCATCTTCAGAGGCATCCTCTGGATACGAATGAGGAGACCGAAGGTTCCCACGAGTCTGACAGGCTTTCATCGTCTTACAATGTTCAGCTTCATCATCTCTGATGTTCAAAAACACGTCGTACAAATTCTCTGAAGAAAAGGAATGAAAATTAACAGAAGCAAAATAAATCTTTTGACTGTTATTCTTTTTCCTAGGGAAGATCGGTTCATGATCATGGGATCCTTGCGTGGGGAGCTTCCGGAGCTGTGCAAATCCAAGCCTCGCCTGATGAAACCAACACACAGACGTGATCCACGACCTCCCGCGACCAAAACCCAGGAACCGGCCACCAACGGCGACTTCACGCGCCGCCACGCGCCGCCAACAGCTCCGGAAACTCCCACGCGCTGCCACGATTTCCTCCTCTGTAGCTCATTTATAGGTCACACGCGCCGCCCTATCGGCCATGTCGACCACCGATCTGCTACAGCAGAAATCTGGCTTTCAACCGCAGTGGCACGCGCCTCCACGCGCCGCCTGGGATTCTGGCCTGTCATTCACGCGCCGGTGGAATTGTCACCCTCCTCCACGCGCCGGAAAACTGTTGCTGACGTCATCCGATGACGTCATCTTTCCACGTCAGCACACGCAAGCCTTTGCCACGTCAGCCCTAATCCAAGTCATCACCACGTCATCAGCCACGTCAGCAGTGTCGCCTCGTCAGCACCACGTCACCTGGCTGACCGTTGACCCGGACCGACCCGACCCGGACCACCTGGATCTGACCCGTAAGCACTGACCGTTGACTTTGACCAAATCCGTTGACTTTCGTTGACTTTGACTTTTGCGTTGACTTTTGACCAAAAGTTAAAATTTCCGAAATGGCCTATCTTGCTCAGTTTTTCGCGTAGATTCCAATTTTGGACTCCGTTTCTTCATTTGGAACTCCGAAATTGGTCAATTGGCACATTCTTCATTTTGGTTTCTTCAAAGGCATTCTTCAAGGCATCTCCAAGTGATCTTCTCATGCTTATCCAACCTCAAGCCTTCATCGAGCTTCCGCCTTGAGTTTGAGGGAGGGTGTTAGAGATATATATTAACATATATTAGCCCAATGTAATAGGCCCAAGCCCATTCCTGCTTGTACTAGTAGTCTAGGGTTTAGTCGCCTATATATACTCATGTTAGGGTTCATTGTAACACAGGTTATTGTACTACACTCCTACACAATAAAGATGTAGCCCTTAAGGGATTCCTCCGTGGATGTAGGCCGTCAAGGCTGAACCACGTAACCCTCGTGTTCTTGATGTTCCTATTCTATGCTTCC